>NC_090268.1:419141411-419460161 GCF_040414725.1 Anabrus simplex | reverse complement strand
AAATAAATTTGCATTCTAACGTGATCATTTTTCACCATGTCCTTATGGTGGTGATGATCGTTAAGGTGTCAAGTCTATTATATTCTAACACCGTGGTTAGCCGGATCGAGTCCCGCTGATCGAAAAAGAATGTTCACCATCAGAATATTGGCCGGCAGAGTAGGAGAGGTGGTGATATACAATTTCTAATCACTAGATTGCGTGCCGAAAGTCTGGATTCAGTTACAAACCTCTCCGCAGTGCTCATATGGAGTGAGGGCGCATGACACTGTTGATGGTGATTCGCCCATCGGATGGGGGACGAAAAGCTTTGAGCACACCCCTTGGTATTATTCGATATAAGTAGGGTACGTGGCGACACAGGGTTTCATCCTCTCCCTACATCATTATCCCCACATCCAGACGCGCAGGTTGCCCAAGGGTGTCAAACAGAAAACCCTGCACCAAGCGAGCCGAACATGTCCTCGCATACTCCCAGCACAAAACTCATACGATAAGTATGTAATCATCAGTCAACAAATCTCTCGTAAGTTAGTGCCTATTTCCAAAACAAAACTAGTCATCAGAGAGAAAAATCTCGGTATTGTCAGCCTGCCGGGTAACCTGCCCCAACAAACCAACAGCAAGGGATTACTCCTGATGGAAGGGTGGGCAGAGTTGTCATAGCCTTGTGTCATCCAAGAGGGGTCGCATTTTCACACATATTCCTTGGTACAATACTTCCATTGTCAAATTTAACTGAACCCTGCCTCACTAGGTGCCCATCCCGGAGCCCGTCCTGAATGTGGGACAATCCTATTACTTCTTTCTTTCTTTCTTTCTTTCTTTCTTTCTTTCTTTTTATTTCTTTCTTTCTTTCTTTCTTTCTTCTTATTCTACTTCTTGTTCATTCTGGCGTTTTTTCCACTTCACTTTTTTTGCTATTGGCTTTACGTCGCGCCAACACAGATAGGTCTTATGACGACGATGGGACAGGAAATGGCTAGGACTGGGAAGGAAGGAGCCGTGGCCTTAATTAAGGTACAGCCCCAGAATTTGCCTGGTGTGAACATGGGAAACGACGGAAAACCATATTCAGGGCTGCCGACAGTGGGGTTCGAACCCACTATCTCCCGAATACTGGATACTGGCCGCACTTAAGCGACTGCAGCTATCGAGCTCGGTTTCCCACTTCACTAGGATCCTCACTTAATATGGACATGTCCCGTTTTATGGCCAGATAACCTTTCTAACGCCAATCCTTTGAGGAAAGATGTATTCACTTTCGCATGTTTATGTTGGGGTTAGCAGTAATATGTAGAAATAATAATAATAATAATAATAATAATAATAATAATAATAATAATAATAATAATAATAATAATAATAATAATAATAATAATTGTTCCTGGGTTTCCGTGGCTCACAGAGGGATAAGAAGCGCCTGGGTGAATGGGCGGACAAGGAATTAAACAACATAATTTAACACAACAAATTTTTAAATTTTATTTCTTTCCTTTTCTTTCTAATGTAAAATTGATAAATAGAAAATCTAAAAGAACAATAACAATCTTATAATCAGCTTGTGAGCTCCAACAACAATGACAAAGCCCAAAAGTCAGGTGCAAAACTTGAGAGGATTGCAAATGCTAACGCTCTTGGCAGTTATAAGATTTGCAAGAGCACGACTTGCTCCTATCCTTCACATTACAGGGGAGTTTGCGCTCCTATTATATCATAATCCAGCCTCGCAGAGGCATCAGTATTATAATGGCGACCTTACAATCTATCGGTTGTCCTTAATAAAATTATTTACACACTGTTGCCCTGATGTGGGCTCACTTTCTGCTCAACAGTTTGCAACACACTGCTCCTGAAACAATTACCGAATAAACAGGGGCAATGTGTGCCCATACTAAATGTCCTTAATGTAAAAGAAAAGGAAAGTTTGAACATGACTGGGCATAAACAAAAGGTTAGGAGGTAAAACACTTGCACTCCTTCTGGAAATACTTAAAACCCTAAGTGGGCTTATGGCCCAATGATACAGAGGCTCCTATTCTACAGCGGGGTGACTAAATCAGAAACATTAAATACCAATTAAGTGTTAAGAATTTTAGATATTTAGAAAATTTAGTCACCCCATACCAAGTTGAATGGGAATAAACAGAGGGTAATCAATCTTTGTTCCCTTACATTATATATTTCCCAGTAGTGAATAGAACAGAGTCCTCAGACTGGCCGAAAATTCTATATTTAAAGCACCAGATTTAGAAATGTGCATTAAATAAAAGAGTTAAAACCTTCTCCTCAAGCTATTTGCAGGAGCTATCACATGTTTATGAAACTTCTGCCATTACCTTTGTTTTGCTCGGCCTTCCGAACGCCGCCCGAGGCTCCTGCCTCCGTTAGGACACGCCGCACTCTATTAAGTGGGGCAAATGAAGACAAAACGGCCCTAAAGCGCCCAGATTGTATAGTATTTTTGAAGAAAAGCTTCCAGAACTCTTTACTGATAGGCTGGATTCTTTTACACACCCCAATTTTAACTGGCTAGAGGAAATATTTACAAATTTCTGATAGGTTCTTACTATTGAAGAAGGAACCAACAGAGTGTTGACAACGTTGATACATGAACAAAACAATCTTCAAAACTCAAGGTTTGCCAACTGTGAAAATACACATTTCTTAATAAATTAATTAGAGTTCGACCCGCTAGGGTGAGCAATTAAACCGAAGACAGATACATCTAACGGTTGAAAACCAAAATATCTGGTAATACAACAGTTCATGCTAGATTACATAGATCTTATAGAAGGCGCCCAGTTTAACTGGCCGGAGAAGGTGTACCCCCGGTACAATAATAATAATAATAATAATAATAATAATAATAATAATAATAATAATAATAATAATAATAATAATAATAATAATAATAATGCCATATTGCCTTCGGAGAGGTCTGGTGTAGGTCTTTCAAACTGACACCTATTGCGTGTCTGTGAAGATGAGGTTGTACCTATGATGAATTCTAGTGTTCAAGGTGGCACATACCCCCGCAGTCCCCCAGCTAGAGAAAGTAACCACTTAAGGTTAAAACTCCCGACCCAGCCGGGAACCGAACCCGGATCCCTTGGACCAAAGGCCAACACGCTCACCTTTAGGTCCTAGAGTCGGACTTTAGGCTGTATGAGTTGTTTCTTTTTCACGTCGCTCAAACACATCGAAGGTTTTCGGCGACGGAAGGGTGGGGAAAAGGCTAAAATTGGGAAGGTAGCGTCCGTGGCCTTAACTAAGGTACAGCCCCTAGTATGAAAACGGGAAACCACGGAAAACCAGCATCAAGGCTCCCGGATGCAAGCTCACAGCTGCGCGATCCAAACCGCACGACTAACTCTCTCAGTTTTTACTTTTATTTTTTCCCTCTGAGTACTGTAAATATCCGGAAATCGAACCTGGGGTCCTCCGAACCAAAGACTAGTACGCTAACCATTTAGCCAAGGAGCCGAACAACCATTAATTTCCCTCGTAATACAATAATAATCACAGCCAGTCAACGGTCGGTGGATCACATTGTGTTAGCTTGTTTCGAGTTCATCCCTGACCTTGTTCACGCTCTGAGAACACACCCTTCTTCACCAGTCTTAGTTGCGGTTCATTTACCAAGATTTTAATGCAATCCTTTACCATGACAACGCCTTCAAATGACACGGTTCAGTAGTGCCGCGTGATGTCACCGATAATAGCGCGCAGCCTTCAATCAATGATGCACTTTGGAAGTGGAATATGAATGGTGTTTCTAGTCTGGGAATCTATTATTATTATTATTATTATTATTATTATTATTATTATTATTATTATTATTATTATTATCTGCCACCCCGGAGGCCCGGGTTCGATTCCCAGCTCTGCCATGAACTTTGAAACGTGGTACGAGGACTGGAACTGGGTCCACTCAGCCTCGGGAGGTCAAATGAGTAAAGGCTGTTCGATTCCCACCTCAGCCGTCCTCGAAGTGGTTTTCCGTGGTCTCCCGTTTCTCCTCCAGGCAAATGCCGGGATGGTACCTAACTTAAAGCCACGGTCGCTTCCTTCCCTCTTCCTTGTCTATCCCTTCCAATCTTCTTATTCCCCATAAGGCCCTTATTCATCACGTCAAAAATCTATTCAACTTGACTAAATTGTTACTTAATCGTTTACTTATCACTCATCAGTAGGGTCCCAGTTCACACGCTGCAAGTCACTTAAAATTAAGTTGACAATGTAAAATTTAGTTTCCTTTCAAGTACCCATCGGAGTAGTGGCAGAAGCGCTGTACTTGCTATTTACCACGTGCGAACAGGCGCAATTCAGTGAAGTTCCTACATTGTGGGTGAAGCTACGGAGTTGATCATCGCTGTGAGTTCGTGTTTCTTTCCATCGTTCGTTCTAATTGCTAAGACCAATGGCTACATGGACAGACGATAATATTATAAAATTCGTTGGTGAATACGTTCAGGACGAGTGCGTTTCGAATACTAAAATGCATTACACATGATAGTATATTTCCTTCGTATCTAAGGTCTGACATTCGCAAGGCTAATAAATATCTCTGTCGATCCTCCTCGGCTAAATCTTTAAAGAGAATTGTACTTGCTCCGAGATCATTCATTCTGGTTATCCATTTTCACTCCCATTTTCTCTTTCTGCTAACTTCGGTCACCTCACCCTCAACTTCCTCTAAAATAATGTCATGTACCACGTAACGAATAACGTCTTAAGAAGTTTTACACGTTGTTGAAGGCCGTCCATCTTATCTCTGGTCTAATCGACGACGCAAGAACGACTGAATCACGTGACTTGAGTGACAAATTGTCATTTACCTCTGTAAAATTACTAAACGCTGTCTTACGTTTAAGCTAGCCTACGTGAACTAAGCAGTAACTAACCCCTTACTACTGTACTAACCACTGTCTACGAGTAAATCAGCAATAATGACTAGTTTACACGATTCCAGTAGATTGTCAGAATACAGTTGACTGGCTTACAATTACTGGCTACGTGTGAACACTTCGGTCTAGTTGTCTAGGCACAGTATTGCCCAGGCAATCTGTTGTCTCCAGGTGTAGACTGAGAACAACCAACTGGGCCCAGCGGCAACCCCCACCACCCGGAGCTCTGTATTGTCAGACCAGCTGGCACCGTGTGACGTGGCAGACCAGTAGCTATTGACGTCCGAAACGGGGGAGGAGCTTACGGTCAGCTGTTTCCAATATGGCGGCGAGATAGTGACGGGAAATAAACACGACAGTGATCGGGTGTTCGTCTGTAGGATTTATTAAGTGTTCAAAATGTCTTTGGTGTCGTATGCGCAATTGTTGAGAGTTGTCGGAGATTTCACGCGTCCATTAGTGGAAGGGGAAGAAATATTCAAGCGTAATTACTTGATATGTGTAGGTAAAAGGTTTGAAACAGAAGATGAAACTGGTGTTGTAGCGTTGTGTTTACAATCATCCCACATCGATTCAAAACCCCACAAAGTTAATGTTGTCTTGAACAAAGGGAGTGAAAATGTGAAGTGCAACTGTACATGTAAAGCGGGTTTGTCAGAGAAATGTTACCGTTGACACGCTAATTCACCTTAACAGTTGAACTACTGTCATTTTCCACTATTAGAGGTTATGGAGTAATTTCTTGTTCATTTGGTCCATGCCAAAGCCTCAGCCAGTTGACGGGGGAGTTACCTGTCTTGTAAACTGTAATCTTGGGGAAGAAATAAAATAATAATTCTACTAAGTAAATGTTGTAAAGCAAATAAATCCTAGGCTTTATACAGGCTTGTGTTGGAACAGCCCACATCCTAATCTCAATATTCTTCCATTTTTACCATCAGCACAAAAGTTAGAACTTAGAACCGACAATAATAAGTATAAAAATTATAACTACCTACGGAATACGCAGAGCAAAGTTTAAAAATTATAATTTAAGAGTACTAACCTCTACAGTCACAGCTTTTTGGGGTTGAAGAATACTTTGTTTGTCCAATTCTACCAAATAATTAGGTTATGGCTTCTAATTTATGATGACCGGACGAGTTGGCCGTGCGGTTAGGAGCGTGCAGCTGTAAGCTCGCATCCGGGAGATAGTGGGTTCGAACCCCACTGTCGGCAGCCCTGAAGATGGTTTTCCGTGGTTTCCCAAATGCTGAGGCTGTACCTTAATTAAGGTCACGGCCGCTTCCTTCCCATTCCTAGACCTTTCCTGTCCCATCGTCGCCATAAGACCTATCTGTGTCGGTGTGACGTAAAACAAATAGCAAAAAAAGCTAATTTATGATGGCAAAATACTACATATTTTCTTTCATTGATAGAAGTATTTTATAGGCAATTTAAATGCAGTGGTTAATTACTACCAGTTAAAGATATTACTCACACCTAGATAGTTAATTTACTGTCTGCTGTTACACATATGAAGAAGTTTACAAAGAGCGGATTACATTCTATGTGCGGCACGGAAGTATTAGGCTACAAGTTTATCAGTATTTTTGATGTACCGGTAGCTAAATCTTTGTGAATACAAATTAGAGACAATAACTATCAATGAGTACAATAAACAGTACCGGTACCTACACTGTGGAAAGAAGTCGTCTTTACGAGAATGCAGACTGCACACTGTCATGTATCGCGTAACGCGTTTTCCAAATGACAGTGCGGAAGCCCATCTTTCTCTCTGAACGTTTTGTACAGGAAAGTAGTGAAGAGATTTCGCATCCGTTTTATACGATTTGCAACCGTATACAGAGCAGTACCTCCTCAAATTTGACAATTTTCTTTCTGTTTCCATCACGATGTCAATGCTTCGCCATGTAAATAAACCTCACCAGCCACTATGTTGCAGCTTCAATATTCTACCGCGTGGCTACGCCATCCAACTTTTCTGACGTCAAGAATTATTCTGTGCCAGTTCACTTGTGTCAACTGAGAGGTGCAGCCGCCTACGTGGTCTTTAAATACTTTAATTTTTAAATTATTTGTAAGCTG
The DNA here is from genome assembly GCF_040414725.1 of Anabrus simplex. Classification (NCBI taxonomy): domain Eukaryota; kingdom Metazoa; phylum Arthropoda; class Insecta; order Orthoptera; family Tettigoniidae; genus Anabrus; species Anabrus simplex. The sequence continues at coordinate 419,453,163 of NC_090268.1, read as the reverse complement.
TTCACATAATTATGGCTGCGAAGTGGAGTGACGATACTAACGTTAAATTCGTTATGCTGTATAGGGAACAATGATGTTTGTGGGACCAGCACGAACACCTGTATGCTCGTCAAGCTGCACTTTCTGAGATTATCGATAAAATTAACATTCAAGGATTTGGTGTGATTGATGTCAAAACTTTCCATAACTCAGCAATGAATTCCCGGTACATATAGTTACAAAATAAATGTAATTCCTCACGGTATACTACAGACACTGCGCACTCAGCTGTTTGTCGTCATCTACTGGCATGGCAATAGCTTCCTCGAGTGAACGGGTTCTCGTTCAACTGGACTGGCCAGGGACTGTCCCGCAATAATTAGAGGACAACTGTCGCCAACAACTGTCTCATCAACTGACATCGTGCAAACTAGGCACAACTCACACAACTTCCAAGTTTTTCAGATGGTATTTGAGAAGACAGTAGGGGATACACGGACTGTAGATGCTCGTTTTCTCTTTTTCGACTCCTACTGCCTACATTTAAAACACCAGATTTAGAAATTTGCATGAAATAAAAGAGATTAAAATCTTCCCCTCAAGCTATCTGCAGAAGCTATCACATGTTTATGAAAATCAGTCTTGAATCTGACAGTTGGTTTGTTCTGTCATCGAAGGCAATGCTGTCTATTCAACGAGTGCGGTCAGTAGTGGATATGTGAACTTCTTCATGGACGACCATGCCAGAATCTTTCAAACTCTTGGCCAGGAGTAAGCTGAGACGTGAGGAAGGGTTTCGATCTGGTAGTCATCAGTTAGGCCCTACTCTCATACGTCCTGTCTGAAATAATTCGTGCCGATATTTCCCTAAGTCAACGAAAACAACCAAAGCATGTTTTTAAAACGTCATTAATTCTCTTCCAAGTTTTGTGACAATGTGTCATGGGCTGGACCAAAGATTTTTCTGTACATTTTATTTTAATTTACTCGTGAGAGCTATTGTTCTTTCATTCAATGCTCCTGCGCCATAAATTGAAATCGGACGGATATATTGTGTTGGATATATTTATTTTTATGTAAAAGATCAATTCTAATCAAAAACCAATTTAAAATGTTTTGTTCTATTCATGTTTCCAATGACAGATCGTCACCGGAAGAGAATGTAATCACAGCAGTGACTGAGAGAGAATTATTATTTGATTACTAACTCGGACTAATATGCTGTGTGTAAGTATGCTTGGGTTTCTTTTACAGATTTCCCACAGACCATAAGCAATATTTCTTTTTCCAAATCTCTTGCTTTAAGGAAATGGCTTTTGTAAAATATTTACATTTTATACATGCCTAAAGAACCTGGAGGTAGTAAGGGAATTCGATTACCTGGGTTCAGCCATCAGTGACCGGGAAAATTGCGAAAAAGAAAAGGAAAGAGGTAAAAAGATGTAGCGTCCTAGGTCGAGCTGCAATGGTTAAACTCAGAACGGGACAATACCAATTTTTTTTTGCTATTGGCTTTACGTCGCACCGACACAGATAGGTCTTATGGCGACGATGGGATAGGAAAGGCTTAGGAGTTGGAAGGAAGCGGTCGTGGTCTTAATTAAGGTACAGCCCCAGCATTTGCCTGGTGTGAAAATGGGAAACCACGGAAAACCATCTTCAGGGCTGCCGATAGTGGGATTCGAACCTACTATCTCCCGGATGCAAGCTCACAGCCGCACGCCTCTACGCGCACGGCCAACTCGCCCGGTGACAATATCAAAAGCTACAAATATGTGCTTGGTTGAATCACTAGTGTTCTCCGTCGTTTTGTATGGCTATGAGACATGGACATGAAAGTTATGGACAAAATTCGAATCTATGGCTTTGGCATGAGGTGTTGGCCAGGGTGAGAAATCAGAAAGAATTGGTGGGGAGATGGGGGTGAAGAAAAATCATAGGGCTTAACTACTAGTGTTTAGTTCAAGCAGTATTCGGCGGGGGAGGGGGTACGTAATTCCCCTGCTGTAAGTAAATTATCCCCTCCCCAGAAAAAATGCAAACTTTAAATCTTTCTGTTTCAATTATGTTGTGAAAACGAGAACGATAACATTTGGAATGATATTCCTCGTAGGTAATTATACTTTTCTTTTCCGTTGTCACTACGAAGTTCCATAAAAATATTAGTATCCAGCAGGTACTTCGAACTAGGCGCAGTTTCACTGAATCCCTAGGCGTATTCGGTGAAAAAGTCAATGCGAATATTGTCCTATTGACTACCTATCGGAAAGACACTCTTTCCAAGCAGTACAGGAGTAATGTAAACTCGAGCTTCTTAGAGCGATGACAAGGGAGGACGGCTTCAGTTAAATAATGGGCTTGCCGGGGTGAAACATGAACAATAAGCTGCAGGTGCGGAGTTTCCACCACTACGTTGCTTTATTGCTCAAGGTCTGGCAGTCATTCTATTATTTCTATATTATGTGTATTTTTGCTGATGTTTTTATGAAAATATGCACAGTAAACAAATTAATTTCAGTAATATGTGTGTGTTCTAGATTTTCCTCGTTATTTTATAATGTAGGAATCCCCGCCCCCCGGCCAATTTTAGTGGGGGGGGGAGCATTTGAGATAAAATTGTCAGTATGGGGGGTCCCTCCTTCAACGTCACAAATCGCCCGGCCTAAGAGACGGTGTCACCGTCTAGGAGGCTCACCTCCCACTTCAGGGGAGGAATGAAAACTTTTAGTAATAACAGACAAGTAAAGACTACTCCGGTCGACAACTTCACGGAGAGGCCGAGGTCCAAGGGCTCACACTATCCAACTTCCACCAGGCAAGGAGGAAATACCAGTCTGGCGAACAGGACGAATAGCAAGAAGCTTCGTATTATAGGGTTCCCATACGGCTCGAAAAATCGCGATTGTTCCAATTCTGCGAGCGGAGAAAAAGTGTCCAAACGGCAGTGGTTTTGACCTTCCTCTTCTGAAACTAACTTTAGGGGTGGTACCTACACAAAATTCCATCAGCAGTGGCTTTGAAGTTCCCCACTGAAAGCTAAATTTACGAGTTTCTCTTCAATAAACACCAGGTAAGGTAAGGGTTATTCTGCCCGAAGGCAGGGCCCAACCTCCGCAGAGGTGTTCCTGAACCGGAGTTTGCGTGCGGTAGGGTGGCCAGTTCCTTTCCGCTCCTCCATTCCCTTACCCCCCCTCCCACCAACAGCACCCGGCAACCCATCCAACTCCTGACCACGCCCAATGTTGCTTAACTTCGGAGATCTCATGGGATCCGGTGTTTCAACACGGCTACGGACGTTGGCAATAAACACAAAAAAAAACAAAAAAAACATAAAATCCATTTACGTGTTTAGGTGAACACACGGTATATTAGAGCCATAGTATCAACTGATTGCAAACGTAATATTTCCAATATCAACCAAATTAATTACCTTATAACTGCTATTATAACAATTACAGATATGCCAACCTTCAAAGGCGGTTTTCCGTAGTGGCATGGTCTTCTTCAGATAAGAGAAAGTTGTGGTAAATCAAAAAAGTGTGAAAAACTATTACTGTCACTTTTTGTCGTACAAAAAATACGAGAGCAATTTTCACTGCACTTTGATGTGTTTTGTTTTAAATTTACCATAACGTGGACAGTCTTCCCGTTCTCCATGTTTAACTGAAAAATCGCATTTGCATGTTCCACAGAACACGAGTTTCGGTGACATTATCGATGGTCCTAGGCATGAAAACCCTTTTTCCGTACTGCTTTCGGTAATACTGATTCGCCGCAGATCGCCTTTGAAGATAGGTTACATAATAAAGGTTTCGGACATTCCCCGCGGGTTAAACTGATGAGCTAGCAAGAAATAAAGATGTTAAGCGGCCATTACCTTGTTGAAGAGCAGCTACCTGATGAAAGGGGCGCTTCCCGCCTCCTGCTACACTTCCATACACTATGCTAGATGTTGTTCGAGTGGCCCAGAGACAGGAAAATTAGCAGTTTTTATACTCTTGGGGAAGATTCGAGACCTTTCATGAATAATTAAGACACACCCACAGGCGTTTATTGGGTAGCTTACAGTTACACATCAAAATGTATGAAGAAAGACACGATTGGTCAAAAATTAATTACAGAAATTCTGGATTGGCTAAGTTCAAAACTGGCGGAAAGAAAAGATGAAATTTGCCAACCCACAAATGAAAGAACTAAATTTAGTAAAGAACAAACTTATGAATACAATATTTCTTCAAATAAAGTTCTTCCACTTCGCACCAGGGTGCATGGTCATAGTTTTTTGTAGAGACATCTATCAGAGAATGTCCACACTTCTTGATCAATAGAAAAAAAAACAAGTTGAACACCACACAGTACTGACAACTTCGTAATCACAAAATTTACGGTAGTGACATCTTCTGAGAAACTTATGAGTTGATCCAGTTTTTAAAGTTCAGAGTTTCTCCTGCAGAGGAGTACATTAAGGCGAAAAATTCAAATGTGCGGCGTAGAGGTGTACCAGCCGGTACAATTTTTATGCTCGACAATGCCGAAATATAAATATTATGTGCCAGAAAACTGAATCTTAATGAGGCTCATTATAGTTCAAGTTTCAATATGATACAGGTTCTCCACCAATCAGAGTTCATATTTTCATTATGCTACAGGTTCTCCACAAATCAGAGTTCAAATTTTCATAACGAAACAACTGTTTGACCAATTAGGTAAGGATAGCATCGCACCTGCGCTCAACGCACGGCCTTGATTAAGGTACAGCCCCAGCATTTGCCTGGTGTGAAAATGGAAAACCACGGAAAAACATCATCAGGGCTGCCGACAGTGGGGTTCGAACCCACTATCTCCCGATTACTGGATATTGGCCGCACTTAAGCGACTGCAGCTATCGAGCTCGGTTTTGACATTGTCAAGGTCTCTGATCCACTCACGGAAAATCAAGAAACCAGCGCATGCGCTGTGCGCTCTGATCAGTAAACTCCACCGTCCAGCGACATCTCGACAGAAATTTATGAATATTTAAAAAATTGAGTTAAAATTATCGTCTAGCATAAACAGTCGTATGCAACTCGCCTATAATGGTAAGTAAGACACTCGTATGGAAATTATAAAACACGCTTCGCTCGTTTTATAAACGTACTCGTGTCTTGATTATTGCCATTAAAGGCCTGTTGCATAATGTACAATTAAATATTTTGGTACAGGTCTTTTGCGGGGAGGGTGTCGTGGTGTTGCGAGAGCTGTGCTATAATAACTGCTGCTAGATGACAATTCCTCTCCGTACAAATTGTAAAATAAACTACGAGGGCAAGTCAGTAAGTATCTGCAATTTTGCTCTAGTTGTCTTTAGGTTACCTCTATGGTGTTGTGTTGTCAACAGCCGCTAGATGGCACCGTTGCGTTTATGGTAGGTTTCAGCGTTATCAGATCAGTACCGCCTGTGCTGTTGCAACGTAAAGATGGCAGCGCCACTCTCTCTTTGCACCAAGGCAGAACAGCGTTCCGTAATCCGTTCTTTTTTTTTTTTTTTTTTTTTTTGCCTGAGGACCTACCAGGAGCAGAAATTCATAGAACAGTCACTCGTCTGTTATTCACAATCATATCACGCACTTGTTCAATATTGGCATCAGTTACTGCAGCAGATTGACGCCTGGATCTTTCATCATCCTTCTCTTTCGTGCAACCTCTTTTGAATTATACAATCCACTGGTAAACACTTCGTTGTGGCAAAACATTGTCCCCGTATTGTGCTGATAGTCTGCTATGAATTTCCGCTCCTGGTACATCTTCAGGCCACAAAAAACACTATAAATATGACCGGAACTGTGATACTCAAGGCAATAATGGGAGAAAGCGGGGCTAGCGGGCGCGGAGGGGATGGCCCTGCGGAATTTCCCGTTATTATTCCCGTGGTCATTGCCTCAGGGGAAGGAGCGGGGGACAGTGGGTAGCGACTGTCACAAATGTTAATCAGGTGGCAAATGACATGTATTCTAACAGATACCGCATTCTAGTGCGCGATAAAGCTCAACAGGCCTCAAACACAACTATCATGCCTCATTAGTGCAGTTCTGAACAATGGGCCAGAGCAATTATGTCGACAGTCGTAAATGACACAGCCAAAATAACCCCTTGTGGGTTCATGGTATTTCCTGCCTGTTGAAAGAGACGACTAAAAGGGGTCCCAGGTGCTCTTAACTTGGGAGTATGGATTGGTGACCACGGATCATTGGCTTTGGATCCACTTCCTTGTGCCAGGCTCCTCACTTTCTAATAATAATGTTAATGGGCCGATGACCTTCGATGTTAGGCCCCTTTAAACAACAAGCATCATCATCATCAATAATGTTATTGGCTTTACGTCCCACTAACTACTTTAACGATTTTCGGAGACGCCGAGGTGCAGAAATTTAGTTCCGCAGGAGTTCTTTTACGTGCCAGTAAATCTACCGACACGAGGCTGAATTATTTGAGCACTACCGGACTGAGCCAGGATCGAACCTGCCAAGTTGGAGTCAGAAGACCAGCGCCTCAACCGTCTGAGCCACTCAGCCCGGCTCTCCTCACTTTCATCTAACGTATGTGACTTCCCTTCGTCAATTCGCGTTCTTTTCCGACCTTTTCCGAGGCGTAGGGAATCTTTCATTTTCGCCAGCGGCGACGATTAGGCGGAGAGGGAGGGGTGGGAGGGTGGCGGCGAGTGGGACAGTCACCCCTCCACTTTGTGGGAAAAAATATTTTCTATTCCTTTTTCACCGCCTAAAGCTAGGAATTACATGAATTATAAAAAACCTTGTTGTCTTATCAGTATCACCTAATTCTTTCTTTCTTAATCCGTTTACCCGGCAGGGCTGGTTGTTCCCTCGGACTCAGATAAGGATCCCATCTCTCTACCGCCTCAAGGGCAGTGTACTGGAGCATGAGACTTTGAGTCAGGGATGAATTGGGAAGGAGGACCAGTACCTTGCCCAGGCGGTCTCACCTGCTATGCTGAACAGGGACCTTGTGGGGGATTGAAGGATTGGAGGGAATAGGGAATAGACAAGGAAGAGGGAAGGAAGGGGCCGTGGCCTTAAGTTAGGTACCATCCCGGCATTCACCTGGACGAGAAGTGGGAAACCATGGAAAACCACTTCGAGGATGGCTGAGGTGGGAATCGAACCCCTCTTCTACTCAATGGACTTCCAGAGGCTGAGCGGACTCCGTTCCAGTCCTAGTACCACTTTCCAAATGTCGTGGTAGAGCCGGGAATCGAACCCGGACCTCCAGGAAGTGGGGTTGTGTGGCAGCTAATGACGCTAACCACTACACCACAGAGGCGTACTCCTTTAATTTATTACTTAAAAATGACTTAGAGTAAATACGAATAAAATGCCATGCGTCGTGTCTAACCGATTCGTACAGCGCCGCAGCAAGTAGTGGAGACGCGCTGCAGCATGAATCGTGTGCTACAAAGAAGGTAGCAGGGGTATACTTTTGCCGCGTGCATTCGTCAGTCTGCCAGTCTCACTCAGTCAATGTGTCTGTTACTTTGTTAGTGTGTAGTCAAATATTAAGTGATTTCTTTATTGTGTAATCACGCCCTACTTCTCTTTAATTGTAATACGTGTGTAATTGCTCCTTTGGTGAAAGTGTTATTGTATAGTACTGATTTAAAATACTTTTAAAAGACTATTATTACCGCAGTTAAGTTGGTAAAGTGCCAGTCCTTATTTTTCTGTCGAAATTCGCTCAGCCTCTTTTGCAGGGATTTTTTCAATTTTGTCGTGTAACCCTTCCCACCCCTGCTATATCCCCCAGACCCCCACTTCTAATTCCCGATCGTCGCTATTGATTTTCACGTTCTACGTGGCCCTTGTCTTTATTTGGCCGATATCTTCATTTTTTAAAGTGTCGGGCTCCTTCCATTTTTTCCTGTGATTAGTGTTAATAGGGGATTGTTACCCAGTTGTATTTCTGATTAAAAACAGTAATCACCACCGCCACCACCACCACTGCCTGCGTCTTTCATTGGCCAGCGTTCATTTTGAGGAAGTTCCGGACATTACTCCGAAGCCTACTAATAATAATGTTCTTGTTGTTGATACTGCACGGAAAAGTAAAACATTGTTGTTTCTATACATTTTTGGTCGGTCATAGTGAGTATGTAACACTCCACGGGTTTGAATACCATCAGAACAGTAAATCATTAACCCCTTTTAACAAGACTTCACGATTTTCCTGTCCCTTCGAGTTCGTGTTACCGAAGTTTTACAGTATTTACCTCTTCCAACCGTACAATCACCAACACAGAAATGTTAACCCGATTTCACTTGTCGTATGTACGGCGACCATACACTATTAGCAGAAAGTGGAAATTAGGATAACAAAATGCGGGCTCAGCAGGTGCTGCTAACAGATACAGGGGCCCGCCTACCCCATTTCAAAGGAAGAATGAAAACTAATAGTAGTAGTTGAATGCAACACCGATTATAGCGTAGGCTTCGGCTTAATACCGGCTAGCTTTGGCTAACCTTGCAGCTCTACGTTCGGGAGGTGGAGAGCTGGTCCACATCGCCGTCTGTCCTAAGAATGGTTTTCCGTGGTTTTCCATTCTCCTGCATTAAGGCGAATGGCAGGATAGTCCCTATTTTAGGCCAAAATCACCACTACCACTAATCTCCCTGGTCTGAGAGACGGCGTTACCGTCTGGGATACCCGCCGTACCTGTCTGGGTACCGAATGAAAAATTTTACCCATCCCCCTTCCCCAAAACTGAATGAAATACACTGTATATGCTTAATTTTCCTTGTGTTGCCATCTGTTCTAAAAGCCGGGAGACCGATAATATATTGCTTTGAAAACGGGTCATTAATGCGCCTGTGGTACAAGTCTGTCTCATGTAGGCAGTCTTAAATGCCAACTATCTGCACAGTACAAGATGGTTCATGTCATTCTAAAGACAAAACCTCACTTACAGTATGGTTCCAGTATATGGGACCCACACCAGAATTACTTCATACAAGAACTGGAAAAGATCCAGATAACAAGAGCAGGATTTGGTCTGAGAAGACTTGGGAGTAATGAGACGAGCTGCTCGAATAAGCGGTATGTTCTGAGCTGACAATGGAGAGATCGCGTGAAATGGCATTAGTCGACGAATAAGCTTGAATGGAGCTATTAAACGTAGGAAAGGCCGTAACATGAAGATAAAGTTGGAATTCAAAATTACAAATTAGGAAAAATATTCGTTTATAGGAAGAGGAATTAGGGAATGTAATAATTTCTTCTTCTTCTTCTTCATTGTGTACCCTCCAGGGTCGGTTTTTCCCTCGGACCATACCAGCATTTGCCTGAAGGAGAAGTGGGAAACCACGGAAAACCACTTCCAGGATGGCTGCGGTGGGAATCGAACCCACCTCTACTCAGTTGACCTGCCGAGGCTGAGAGTGGACCCCGTCCAGCTCTCGTACCACTTTTCAAATTTCGTGGCAGAGCCGGGAATCGAACCCGGGCCCCCGGGGGTGGCAGCTAATCACACTAACCACTACACCACAGAGGCGGACGAAGCATAGATTAATGAGTGAAAATTATGAAAGTCTGTCTCTCAATGTTGATTACATGATTATTTATTTTTTAAATAATTATAAGATTTTTCAAACTGTCGACAGAAATACAAATCTGTAAAATACTGCAATATACTTAGAAGAGAAACAGTCAGATATGTAGTGTTAAATGTTATTTTAAATAAGTCGATACGGAAAAGCATGGCTGCCATCTTAACAAGCTGTAAGTAACCTCGTCAATACTGCAATATATTTATAATTATCTCTCAAAGTTTTGGCCAAATCTTCCGAAATTCTGGAGTCCTTTATATTATATTTCGATCTGGCAATACTGTCAGACAGAACAGTGCTCATGCTAGCAGTAGGCTACGTCAAACAGCACCAATAAATATGGAAGAGTGGCATTGAAAACAAAAGTACATGCAGTGTTCCTGTAAATTAAATGAAATGGCGTATGGCTTTCAGTGCCGGGAGTGTCCGAGGACAAGTTCGGCTCGCGAGATGCAGGTCTTTTGATTTGACACCCGTAGGCGGCGTCGGGATGAGGATGAAATGATAATGAAGACGACACACAAACCCAGTCCCCGCGCCAGACGAACTAATCAATTATGGTTAAAATTCCCGACCCTGTCGGGAATCGAACCCGGGAACCCTGTGACCAAAAGCCAGCATGTCATTAGCTATGGGGCCGGACAGTGCTCCTGTTATATTTGTTCTTGGAATTGGAAATAGAGCCCGACCACTTGAAGAAAGCTACGGTCCCGATGTGCGTCCGAGGCGAGTCGTGATTCTCACACATGGTACAAAGAAAGCGGAGGTTACTCTCCGAACAAGGAGTAATGAGAGAAGCACGACGTCAAAGAGTTAGCTCAGGTACACTGTTTACCTGAGACATGCTAATATGATATACAGTGCAAACAACAGTGATAAGGGAACGCTCGTGATATTATATCGCTCACCTGGTAGCGTCACTGTCCTACAGTTACGGCATTCTTACGATAAGAATGACCGAAATTCGTAAATAGAGTAGGCCCATATAGAAAACTAATACAGTGCCTTTGTACATATGTTTACATCTAAACACACATCTGTCGGCAGAATAAATACTACACTCCAACAAACAGTTCACTCCTTATCTGAATGGCCTTCGGTTGAGAGGGCACCGAGTTCGATTCCCGTCAGTGTCGGGGCTTTAAATATTAAATAATTCCCTTCGATGACTGGGAGTTTGTACTGTCCTCAACAACTCTGCAATTCATAAACCACACATAACAGTATCTTCCACCTTCACGCGGCAGATACCATCCACCCTCATCGGAGGTCTACCTTACAAGAGCTGCCACCAGACTAGCAATAGCCATATGAAATGTTATTTATCATTGTTATTATTATTATTATTATTATTATTAGTAGTAGTAGTAGTAGGTAAGGTAAGGGTTATTCTGCCCGAAGGCAGGTCCGAACCTCCGCAGAGGTGTTTCTGAGCCGGAGGTTACGTGCGGTAGGGTGGCCCGTTCCTTTCCGCTCCTCCATTCCCTTACCCCCAACCAACAGCGCGTGGCAAGCCATCCAACTCCTGACCACGCCCAATGTTGCTTAACTTCAGAGATCTCACGGGATCCGGTGTTTCAACACGGCTACGGCCGTTGGCAGTAGTAGTAGTATGATATATTCCTTAATCTGCTTACCCTCTAGGGTTGATTTTGCCTCGGACTCAGCGAGGGATCCCACCTCTACCGCCTCAAGGGCAGTATCCTGGAGCGTGCGACTTTGGATCGGGGATACAACTGGAGAGGAGGACCAGTACCTCGCCCAGGCTGCCTCACTTGCTATGCCGAACAGGGGCCTTGTGGGGATAGGAAGATTGGAAGGGATAGGCAAGGAAGAGGGAAGGAAGCAGCCGTGGGCTTATGTTAGGTACCATACCGGCATTTGCCTGGAGGTGGAGTGGGAAACCACCGAAAACCACTTCGAGGATGGCTGAGGAGGGAATCGAACCCTCCTCCCTCTACTCAGCTGACATTCCGAGGCTGAGTGGACCCCGTTCCAGCCCTCGTACTATTTTTCAAATTTCTTGGCAGAGCCGGGAATCGAACCCGGGCCTCCGGGGGTAGTAGCTCATCACACTAACAACTACACCACAAAGGCGGACTAGATAAATATATAAGTATAATCATTTCTTGCATTTGTATTACAGTCCTTAGAAATGACCCACCATGTCACATAGCGTCGTGATGAGGATGAAACGACGATGAAGACGACACACACACCCAGCCTCTGTGCCAGCGAAATTAACCGATGAAGGCTAAAATTCACGACCCTGTCAGGAATCGAACCCGGGGCCCCTGTGGCCAAAGGCCAGCACGCTAACCACTTAGCCATGGAGCCGGACGCACGATGGACTGGAATCGCTTGAAATTGTGCTGTACCGGTACAGGATGTGGCAAGAAATATATGAATTTACCAATAACTTGAACGGGTCAGCTCCGTTTTTCAACCTGCATCGCGGTGTCGCGCGAAGTTTTTTGGGACGCCTATCAGCCTCGTCTTGCTAGAAAAGGAAATGTTTTCTCTCATTTCATTAAGGTAAGTTTATAAATTACGTTATGCTCGACGATACCGATATATAAATATTATATGCCAGAAAACTGAATCTGAATGAGGCTCATTGTAGTTCAAGTTTCATTATGATACAGGTTCTCCACCAATCAGAGTTCAGATTTTCAATATGACACAACTGTTTGACCAATTAGGTAAGGATAGCATCGCACCTGCGCTCAACGCACTAGCTTCGCGTTTGTTTCCAAAATCGAACATGTCGGACAAATATTTTAACATTAATGCACCTTCTACTTCCAATATTCGACGACCACACGGCACATTCCCGCAAATTCACTTCACCAACTGTACAATAAACAATCTTTATTTGAAATAAAGCTGGGCTATTAATTAATTAATTTCGTGTGGCTATTTCTAGCCGAGTGCAGCCCTTGTAATGCAGACCCTCCGATGAGGGTGGGCGGCATCTGCCTTGTCTAGGTAACTGCGTGTTTTTGTGGTGGAGAATTGTGTTACGTGTGGTGTGTGAGTTGCAGGGACGTTGGGGACAGCACAAACACCCAGCCCCCGGGCCATTGGAATTAAACAATTAAGGTTAAAAACCCAACCCGGCCGGGAATCGAACCCGGGACCCTCTGAACCGAAGGCCAGTACGCTGACCATTCACCCAACGAGTCGGACAGCTGGGTTATGATAACCTTCTATCAAAGCTTTGAAAAAATATGACATTGTCAAGGTCTCTGATCCACTCACAGAAAATCAGTAACCCAGCGCATGCGTTCTGCGCTCTGTTCAGTAAACTCAACTGTCAAGCGACATCTCGACAGAAAATTTATGAATATTTAAAAATAGGGTTATAATTATCGCCGAGCATAAACAGTCGTATGTCCGACTCGTTGGCTGAATGGTCAGCGTACTCGCCTTCGGTTCAGAGGGTCCCGGGTTCGATTCCCGGGGATTTTAACCTTCATTGGTTAATTCCAATGGCCCGGGGGCTGGGTGTTTGTGCTGTCCCGAACATCCCTGCAACTCACACCCCACACATAACACTGTCCTCCACCACAATAACACACATGACAGATGCCGACCACCCTCATTGGAGGGTCTGCCTTACAAGGGCTGCACTCGGCTAGAAATAGCCACACGAAATTATTATTATAACAGTCGTATGGTAATTATAGGCTTTTTTTTTTTTTTTTTTTTTTTTGGCTAGTGCCTTTACGTCGCGCAGACACAGCTAGGTCTTATGGCGACGATGGGATAGGGAAGGTCTAGAGTTGGAAGGAAGCGGCCGTGGCCTTAATTAAGATACAGCCCCAGCATTTGCCTGATGTGAAAATGGGAAAGCACGGAAAACCATCTTCAGTGCTGCCGACAGTGGGATTCGAATCCACTATCTCCCGGATGCACGCGCACAACCGCGCGCCTCTAACCGCACGGCCAACTCGCCCGGTTATATGTAGGCTTGTTGCATAATGTACTAATATGCTCTCGTATCAAATGCTCAGGTAATATTTGCTGAATGTTGTAATGCTGTAATAATTTCTAATATTTTGTAAGTAACAGTAATGTAGACAACAGTGTTTTTGTTGAGCAAAATAATTCTGCCTTGTGTTTACAGTAAATAGATAAACCATCCTATGTTTTTTCCATTTGCACTTTTTAAGATAAAAAATAAATGTAATGTTGTACGATTATGGGAACTCTGATGTTGCAACATTGCTGTGTGGAAAGGCATCTTTCTACTACATGTGTAGCGATGTTCCTGTAGTTCGTCGTATGCTATTGAAAGCTGTGAGGTCTAGGAGCAAGACTTGCTAATTAGCACACAGTACTGTCTATTGTGCGAAGAAAATATTAAAATATAGTCAGTCATTGTCGAAGGAGAAAAGTCTTGTTGTTGCCAAGGTCTAACGTCCTGACTTCCTCATTTACTGAGAACAGCTCCTTAAATAATGCACCACGTTGCCAGGATTCTTATAACTAACATGACTACACAGAGAAGTGGCGTTTGGATTTTTGCACTTCACACAGTTTGTACTAACGAATAGAATCGAATACACAGCCCTCTGGCGCATCGAACTCCTACGCTCTCCAATACGACCTTTTACAGCGTCTCCAAGGCAGTTTACTTCATAACTCAGCGCACTTCGCCTAATCAAGGAGTCACTCACTATTGACTCCAGACTGACTCGCACTTCAAGCTTTGATCTTCATACAGGCCTGCGGAATATTCTCGAGAAAGTTTCTCGCAGTTTCCGCTTCCAGATCATTGCGGAGCACCTTTCTATTGTTGCCCACTTCCAATTTCTTCTAGGAAGATTCCTTATCGCGAGCCTCAACAATTCGTCGGGACCATTGTTTTACTCGCCCCTGCCCCACCCACGTTGTCGCTGCTACGCCGGCATTGTTATCTCTCACCGGGAGTGAAGCCTTCTGCTCACTTCGACCTTCATTGTCACAATAGTCCGCCTCTGCGGTGTAGTGGTTAGTATGATTAGCTGCCGCTCCTGGAGGCCCGGGTTCGACTCCCGACTCTGCCACTAAATTTGAAACGTGGTACGAGGACTGGACCGCGGTCCACTCAGCCTCGGGAGTTCAACTGAGTAGAGGGGGATTCGATTTCCTCCTCAGTCATCCTGGAAGTGGTTTTCCGTGGTTTCCCACGTCTCCTCCAGGCAAATGCCAGGATAGTACCTAACGACCGCGGCCGCTTCCTTCCCTCTTCTCTGTCTATCCCTTCCAATCTTCCCATCCCTCCACAAGGCCCTGGTTCAGCATAGCAGGTGAGGCCACCTGGATGAGGTACTGTTCCTCATCCCCAGTTGTATCCCCGACCCAAAGACTCACGCTCCAGTACACTGTCCTTGGGGAGGTAGAGCTGGGATCCTTCGCTGAGTCCGAGGGAAAAACCAACCCTGAAAGGTAAACAGATTAAGAAAGAAAGAAAGAAATAAATAAATAAAGAAAGAAAGAAAGAAAGAAAGAGAGATTGTCACAATATAGATGATATGAGACGTTGCGAATAAAAAATGCGAACTTAACGAAAGCATGTTTTAAGGGGGAAATAATTGATTTTGTAAGGTCTTCGTCGACGGAAGATGAGAAAGGACTAGAATTGGAAAGGTAGCGGCCGTGGCCTTAATTAAGGTACAGTCCCAGCATTTGCGTGAAAACAGAAAACCACGGAAAACCATCTTCAGGGCTGCCGACGGTGGGACTCAAACCCACCATCTCCCCTATGCAAGCACACAGCTACGCGACCCTAACCGCACAGCCAGCTCGCTCGGTTGAAGTTGTTTTATTCGAAAGGGCTCAACATGGTAAGGACTTACAAATGTCATGTACTCTCTTCAGATACAAATATTTATTCAGAAAACCTATAACTGAATAATTTTCTATTTACTGTAATCTGTATTTTTTCAACGATGAATATAATTAATAAATTAGTTAAATACAACACAGACTCCAACCAAATCAACGTTTATTACAAAAAATTAAACATTGTCTCCGCAATAATTTCTTTCTTTCTTTCTTTCTTTCTTTCTTTCTTTCTTTCTTTCTTTCTTTCTTTCTTTAATGCGTTTACCCTCCAGGGTTGTTTTTCCCTCGAACTCAGCGAGGCATCCCACCTCTACAGCCTCAAGGGCAGTGTCCTGGAGCGTGAGACTTTGGGTCGAGGTATACAACTGGGAACGAGGACCTGTTCATCGCCTAGGTGGCCTCACCTGCTATGCTGAACAGGGGCCTTGTGGGTGACGGGAAGATTGGAAGGAATAGGCAAGGAAGAGGGAAGGAAGCAGCCGTGGCCTTAAGTTAGGTACCATCCCGGTAGCAGCTAATCACACTAATCACTACACCAGAGAGGTGGACCGCAATAATAATAATAATAATAATAATAATAATAATAATAATAATAATAATAATAATAATAATAATAATAATAATAATAATAATTCACTTGACAGATAAGGCGTCAAAACTCGAGAACTGGCGTCAAGATTGAGTTGTCATTGTTCCGGTAGTGGTGGAAGTGAAAATCCAGAGCCTGTTTCAAGTCACTCGACTGGATCATGAATGGAACGAATGCTAGCGGCCAGGATAGGAATTGTGCCGACTGCCGAAGCCTGTCGCACTCCTCTGGAGCAATAATTAATGACTGACAGATGAAATGAAATGATACTGGAGAGTGTTGCTGGAATGAAAATTGACAGGGAAAACCGGAGTACTCGGAGAAATGCTGACCCGCCTACGCTTTGTCCAGCACAAATCTCACATGGAATGACTGGGATTTGAACCACGGAACCCTGCGGTGATAAGCCGGCACGCTGTCACGTGAGCCACGGAGGTTCAGTGGTGGAAGTACAAGGATAAAACTCCACCAGTTGTATGATACACTTCACCAGCTAAAGCTCGACAAGAACAGCTATATTGAACAGCAAAAGGTAGTGGTTATTTGAAACCTGCAGCATTGCAGGGGAAGTGCTAGTTGGGGAACTGTAGGATTTATAAAAGTAGAAATTTAGAAGATCAGCGGTATTTCACTAGGCTTCGATTCCATTCCTGTTTAATGCAACTGAACACCGAGGAAAGCTGAGAAAACCTGAAGAATAATAATAATATTCTTCTTCTTAATATATTTACCCTCCAGGGTTGGTTTTCCACCGGACTCAGCGAGGAATCCCACCTCTAGCGCCTCAGGGGCTTTGTCCTGGAGCTTCAGACTCTGGGTCGGGGGATACAACTGGTGAGGATGACCAGTAACTCGCCCAGGCGGCCTCACCTGCTATTCTGAACAGGGGCCTTCTGGGGATAGGGCAAGATTGGGAGGGATAGACAAGGAAGAGGGAAGGAAACGGCCGTGGCCTTAAGTTAGGTTCCATCCCGGCATTTCCCTGGAGAAGTGGGAAAGCACGGAAAACCACTTCCAGGATGGCTGAGGTGGGGATAGAACCCACCTCTACACAGTTGATCTCCCGAGGCTGAGTGGACCCCATTCCAGCCCTCGTACCACTTTTCAAATTTCGCGGCAGAGCCGGGAATTGAACCCGGGATTACGGGCGGCGGGGCAGCTAATCACACTAACCACTACACCAAAGAGGTGGACCTCAATAATAATAATAATAATAATAATAATAATAATAATAATAATAATAATAATAATAATAATTTCGTGTAGCTATTGTTAGCCTGATAAATCAGACCCTTCGGCGACAGTAAATGACGACTGCCGTGTATGGAAAACTGCGGCCCTAGGGGCTCTTAACCTGGGACCATGGGGCCCCTAGCTGAGCCCTGGCATTGCTTCAAATTACTTATTCCAGACTGTTGACTTTAATCTATCCTATCCGACCTCACTTGGTCAACTCTTGTTCTTTTCCGACCCCGACGGTATTACGTTCACGAGGCCGAGAGAGACTTTCATATTCACACCCTTCCTCGCCCCTGTCTCTTTTTGTCCGATACCTTCAGTTTTTAAAGTGTCGATCACCTTCCACTTTTTCTCAGATTTGTGTTAACAGAGGAAGGCTGCTCAGTTATACTTCCCCTTAAAAGAATAATTACCACCACCATCCCGCTATTTGCTTTACGTCGCACCGACACAGATATGTCTTACGGCGACGATGGGAGAGGAAAGGCCTAGGAAGTGGAAGGAAGCGGCCGTGGCCTTAATTAAGGTACAGCCCCGGCATTTGCCTGGTGTGAAAATGGGAAACCATGGAAAACCATCTTCAGGGCTGCCGACAGTGGGGCTCGAACCCACTATCTCCCGATTACTGGATATTGGCCGCACTTAAGCGACTGCAGCTATCGAGCTCGGTACCACCACCATCAGTCTGACATTTCGGACAGTATTATGGCACCGGGCAAGTTGGCCGTGCGCGTAGAGGCGCGCTGCTGTGAGCTTGCATCCGGGAGATAGTAGGTTCGAATCCCACTATCGGCAGCCCTGAAGATGGTTTTCCGTGGTTTCCCATTTTCACACCAGGCAAATGCTGGGGCTGTACCTTAATTAAGGCCACGGCCGCTTCCTTCCAACTCCTAGGCCTTTCCTATCCCATCGTCGCCATAAGACCTATCTGTGTCGGTGCGACGTAAAGCCCATAGCAAAAAAAAAAAAAAAAAGTATTATGGCAAGAGAATGAAATGAGCTTGTTATCGAAATCGACTTTCAACCTATTAGGCCGTTACCTACTCAACACCTCTTCAATACGTACTACATGTACGTAGCATCTCTTCAACACGTACTATAGATACGTAACAACTCCTCAACACGTACTACATGTACGTAACAACTCCTCAACACGTACTACATGTACGTCACATCTCTTCAACACGTACTACATGTACGTAACGCCTCTTCAACACGTACTACATGTACGTAACATCTCTTCAACACGTACTACATGTACGTAACAACTCTTCAACACGTAGTACATGTACGTAACATCTCTTCAACACGTACTACATGTACGTAACAACTCTTCAACACGTACTACATGTACGTAACATCTCTTCAACACGTACTACATGTACGTAACGCCTCTTCAACACGTACTACATGTACGTCACATCTCTTCAACACGTACTACATGTACGTAACAACTCTTCAACACGTACTACATGTACGTAAGAACTTTTCAACACGTAGTACATGTACGTAACATCTCTTCAACACGTACTACATGTACGTAACAACTCTTCAACACGTAGTACATGTACGTAACAACTCTTCAACACGTACTACATGTACGTAACATCTCTTCAACACGTACTACATGTACGTAACAACTCTTCAACACGTAGTACATGTACGTAACAACTCTTCAACACGTACTACATGTACGTAACAACTCTTCAACACGTACTACATCTACGTAACAACTCTTCATCACGTACTACATGTACGTAACAACTCTTCAACACGTAGTATATGTACGTAACATCTCAACAACACGTACTACATGTAGACCCTACGTAACAACTCTTCAACACGTACTACATGTACGTAACACCTCTTCAACACGTACTACATGTAGACCCTACGTAACAACACTTCAACACGTACTACATGTACGTAACAACTCTTCAACACGTACTACATGTACGTAACAACTCTTCAACACGTACTACATGTACGTAACAACTCTTCAACACGTACTACATGTACGTAACAACTCTTCAACACGTACTACATGTACGTAACAACTCTTCAACACGTACTACATGTACGTAACAACTCTTCAACACGTACTACATGTACGTAACAACTCTTCAACACGTAGTATATGTACGTAACATCTCAACAACACGTACTACATGTAGACCTTACGTAACAACTCTTCAACACGTACTACATGTACGTAACACCTCTTCAACACGTACTACATGTAGACCCTACGTAACAACACTTCAACACGTACTACATGTACGTAACAACTCTTCAACACGTACTACATGTACGTAACAACTCTTCAACACGTAGTACATGTACGTAACAACTCTTCAACACGTAGTACATGTACGTCACATCTCTTCATCACGTACTACATGTACGTAACAACTCTTCAACACGTACTACATGTACGTAACAACTCTTCAACACGTACTATAGATACGTAACAACTCCCCAACACGTACTACATGTACGTAACAACTCTTCAACACGTAGTACATGTACGTAACAACTCTTCAACACGTATTACATGTACGTAACAACTCTTCAACACGTACTACATGTACGTAACAACTCTTCAACACGTATTACATGTACGAAACCACTCTTCAACACGTACTACATGTACGTCACCTCTCTTCAGCACGTACTACATGTACGTCACATCTCTTCAACACGTACTACATGTACGTAACAACTCTTCAACACGTACTATAGATACGTAACAACTCTCCAACACGTAGTACATGTACGTAACGCCTCTTCAACACGTACTACATGTACGTAACAACTCTTCAACACGTACTACATGTACGTAACAACTCTTCAACACGTAGTACATATACGTCACATCTCTTCAACACGTACTACATGTGCGTTACAACTCTTCAGCACGTACTACATGTACGTAACAACTCTCCAATACGTAGTACATGTACGTAACAACTCTTCAACACGTACTATAGATACGTAACAACTCCTCAACACGTACTACATGTACGTAACAACTCTTCAACACGTACTATAGATACGTAACAACTCCCCAACACGTACTACATGTACGTAACAACTCTTCAACACGTAGTACATGTACGTAACACCTTTTCAACACGTAGTACATGTACGTAACAACTCTTCAACACGTAGTACATGTAGACCTACGTAACATCTTTTCAACACGTTCTATATGTGCGTAACAACTCTTCAATACGTATTACATGAACTTAACATCTGAACACGTACTACATTACGTAAGACGACCTAATAGTTTCAAAGTCGATTTCAATTACAATGCGGTCATGAAAATTCAATATTAAACGAGTTTGTTGCTTATTCTGAATATTTTGATTAGACGTACACAGTGACGTATCGATTCGTCCTTTACATTGTGATGAAGACCGAAAAATGTCTGAGCAGAGAGCACAGAGATAGACTGCCACAGTCACACAGTTGTGGTTTAGCAATCAATATGTGGGAGTAATCAGTATCACCATATAACAACACAACCACACAAACTATTACCGGTACATATTTCAAAAACTTTCAGTGGTACAAAAATGACCGGTAGTGTTCAGATGATATATACTTGATGTATTACTGTACTGAACACTGGTGAATTTAATATTTCTGCGCCCCTAGGCGCGATTATAGGACGCGTTTTCCAAAAGAGAACAACAGTCAAGTACTTGGAATGACTACAGAATCAAATGAATCAATTGATCTCCGTTCAAAGTTGCCGCCATGTGGCAGATTCCTAATGAATTGTTTATCTAGTCCTCTCGAAAATGATGGGCTGTCTGGCCGAGGCGGTAAAGGCGTGCTTGGTTTAACCGAAGGGACGTAGGTTCGATTCTCCGTCAGGAAGTCGAAACATTTGAGAAACAATATTGTCACTTCCGGAGGTGATCATGGCCCTGAGGTTCACTCAGCCTACGCCAAAAATGAGTAGCAGGTTAATGATAATAATGTTACTGGCTTTACGTTCCACTAACTGCACTTTTACGGTATTCGAAGATGCCAAGGTGCCGGAATGTAATCCTGCAGTAGTTCTTTTACGTGCCAGTAAATCTACCGACACGAGGTTGACATGTTTGAGCACCTTCAAATACCACTGGACTAAGCCAGGATTGAATCAGGCACGTTGGGTCAGAAGGCCAGCACCTCAACCATGTGAGTCACTCAGCCCGGTAGTAGCAGGTTAACTCCTGGGAGCAAAGGCGGTCGGGCTTCGACCTAACCCCTCTATCCACCAAATGCCGAGGTTACAGATAGTGGAAACCATTACCTTCCACCCCTCACAGGGCCTTCATGGCCTGAGCGGAGATGACTTTCCTTTGCTTTCATAAATGATCCCATGTAACTTGGAGATGTATCAAACATCTCCCTTAGTAAATTATTCTAATCCCTAATTCCTCTCCCTATAAATGAATATAGTACACCGTACAAATAATATTTAAAATACACAAACTCAGAGTATTTAGACTCTAATAACTTTGTAAGGTGAAAATAAATTCACTAGTCACTGTGAAGTTTTCGCTTCATTTTGACGATAGCGAATTCGTAGATAAAATCTTCATAATTGTCGTTTTACGTTTCCTCTTCAGAGATTATGGCTTATAAAATATGTTACCGTGTTTTGGCGGATCGCAGAGGTGAAAGAAGTTGCTGGGTAGAATGGGTCTAACTACAATGTCAAAAATTAATTTAAAACTTTAAATAAAGGTTATATTTCTTTTCAAAAATCAAACTTGACAACTTTTCACTTAGTGAAATAACAATGACAAATTTGGGGATTAAAATAGAGAACCCCAGAATAGGGAATTTAACAATTTTGGGCTTCAAGCCCTTAGTTTACACATTTACAATTTCAAAAGGTATTATTTAGACAAAGACAAAAATCTCCCAGATTCAAGAGCACTTGCTCCAAAAGTTACAATCTCTAGCCTTCCAGAGGCATTCCTCAATATTACCGTAGATTTTAGAAATCACAGAAAAGAGCTTACATGCTCCCACACTTTAACCAATTTCTTACAGACTATTCAAGGCAACATTACATCGAAAATCTTATAAATTTCTGGCCTCTCTAGGCCTAACTTATACTTTGCAATTTAGTACACAGGGGAAAATAGTGCCCAAACTACTGGGCCTTCATGGAAAAGAAAAACAGGTTAAATTACTGGCCCGCACACAAAATGAATAGAGGCGTACACTTGCACTCCAAGACAATTAAAAATAAAATCCTATGGGCTCTCTGCCCGATGATACAGGGGCTAATCCCAAGGTACTGAGGTGATTCGAAAGAAGGTTACGTTAATGCATTACATGAAAGAAAAAGAGTTACGAAATCGTAGACACATCAAACCAAGTTGAAGGAGAACTCGAGAGGGTAACGCACTCTCTATCCCGATTTACAGTTTTAAGAATTTAAGAAATTTTACATTAGCCGAAATAAGGTTAACATTTTAGAAAACAGAAGATTACATAATTAGAAATTTGAACCTTCCCCTCGTATAAGCCTTGCGGAGGTAGCTACAGGTCATTACCTTGGCTGCTGGACTGCCTGGCGAAGAATGAGGCGCCCCGTCTCCTGTCTTAACACACCCACACTCTCAGAAATACGGCGATCAAGAGACAAGGTAGCCAGAGAAGCCGCAGCTTATATACGCTAGGGGACGGTTCTAGAGGTTTCTGGACTAATCCGGATACACCCTCTCGATTTTATTGGCAGAATCAAAAGTTACACCCAAAAACCAACAAGAAGCCTGTGATAGGCTGAAAAATAATTACAGAAAATTCCTATTGGCCAGATTCAAAACTGGCGGAATGAGAAAGAAGTGTTGCAAACCTTGAAATATATATATATACATATATATGAAAGTTAATTTACTTGAGAAAACCCATAAACACAAAATCTCTTTCAATAATAAATTATTTTACCTTGCACCAGAGTGCATGACTTCAGTTTTTGTAATGACATCTATGGAGAAATATCCAAACTTCTTGATGTACACCCACCGCCGTCTCAATCCTATATACTGCCTGCTCTATGCTGTGCGGTTAACATGCTTCTCGGCGTGAGCTCTTAGTGTCGCGAACCTCCACTAGGGGCGCCAGCTAACGCATCCAACTTATCTCCGTACCCACATTATTGTGTTACAGTGTGTTTGCATCGAGCATTTATGTGCGTGTCTCTGTTTGTAAAATGATCGTTGTGTTCCTATCTGTATATCAAAGCAAGAAATCAAAATTTTTCAGATTCCTGTTATCCCCCCAAGTAATGAACTTTGGGAAAATTGGTTTAACGCTATATCAAGGCAAGGATCAACCAAGGGTAATCAATGGATTCCATCCAATTATTCTCGTGTTTGTAGCCTGAATTTTAGAGATGGAGATAACAGATAAAATGAAAATGAAAACCTACAACCTGTTTCCAGTCAATGACCGGGTCGGGGATGGGATGAATGAAGCCCCCAACTTGCGGCGAGGATAGGAATTGTGCCGGCTGCCGAGGCCTATCGAGCTCCTCTGGGGCAATGATTAATGTCTGAGAGATTAAATGAAATGATAGTGGAGAGTGTTTCTGGGAAAACCAGAGTACCCGGAGAAAAACCTGTCCCGCCTCCGCTTTGTCCAGCAGAAATCTCACATGGAGTGACCGGGATTTGAACGACGGTATCCAGCGGTGAAAGGCCGGCGCGCTGCCGCATGAGCCACGGAAGCTCTCAAAACATAAAACTAAAACAAAAATATATTGAAGCCAGAGAGCGTGCCTAGTCGGTCTTCGAATTATCCTCTTTACCTTCAAATCAGAAAAATAGCTCTACGAAAGAGCAGACAGCGGCAATATATTTCTTCGGAAGAAATCTGTGATGAAACAAGCTCTTCAACCGCAGGAAATACATTGGATGACGAGTACGAAATTCATTTGAACAACGATGTATCAATCCAAATCAATTTTCGAACGAGTAAGAATGACAGCAGTGATCAGAAAATCAGACATTAGAGGCTCCGATCAAGAATTCTGAGACTGCGATAACAGCTGATGACTAACCATAATGAAGTTAAAAGACTACAGATACAATTCGAAGACAACCCAGAAATTGATCGTCTCAATAAAGTAGAGGAAGCAACCAAATATAAAAGAAAAACAACCGTTTAAAAAATCAAATCCATAATTTTCGCAAGACAAAATCCGGGCTGTCAGAACAAATCACGCGGTACTATGTGGCGAGGGAAATATTATCCCAAACGGTTACGTATATGGTAGGACTCCTGGTCACAACGTACTCTGGACTGGTAGCCTAAATGGAAAATGTTAATAGTGTTTGTCGGGATTTCCCAATTAGTGAAGGAAAGATTTAGAGCTTAATGTAAAACTCTCAGACCAACAGAGAAGACCAACAGTGATCGCCTATTAAATAGCTAATTAAGTACGGCTCCTCTACGACCGAACCCGTGGCAAGTTCGTTTGCGTGGTCAATGTTGAAGGTGTATGTGGCACAGATATTGTAAAATCTCCTGTTCTCGCGAATAAACTGTTGTGTTTTCTTGTAATCCGAATTGTAATCCTACTTCCTCGTTAAAGGCTTAGAAGTCTTCGATCTATCCCTTTTAGTTCAGAAATGATTACTGTAATGCCTTTCGGCAAAACAATCCAGATTGCGTACATTTCTATTAACCAGCAGATAAAATACTTACAATGGCTGAATGATGATTTCATCGAGTACGTTAAAATAATTCGGTTGGAATCAAAATGTGAAAAACTGAAGTGTCTGACTAATGAGACGGCAGATGCTGTGTCGCTAACTGTGAAATCTGTAGTGGAATGTGTGTCTTATCTGTTACAAAATCGGTTATTTTATGTTCTCACCAGATGATTTTCTGGAGACGGAATAGCAGCTCTATTTAGTTCAGTGAGATTGGGTTTTGGATTTAATGACATGACGAACGCACGCACTGCATTATGTGCTATAAAACGTATCCTGAAAACTGGTCATTCACAAAGGGTCAGTGAAATAGTGATAGAATTCTTTTTGCGTCCACTAATGGTAACTAACAGTAAGAAAAGGACTGAAAAGGTGCTCCGTTACTCGTGTCGAGAAAATTCTGAAATTTGTATGTACCATGCAGCATGGAATGATCCTAATATATCTACTGTAATTGGTAAGATTTTATATATTTTACGTTTCTTATCTTAAGCCAAGCTCAAATGTGAAATGTTAGTTTCTGTATGTGCATTATCTTCTCAATTAGTAATATGTTAAGGATTATTCTTCATTTTATATTGGTGTTACGGACCAACTCTTATTTAACGAACATGTGCTCTGGGTGCGGTAAGTGCTGCCAACTGCAATGTCGCTGCAAACGCAATTTTCGCGGCACAGAGCAGGCAGTATATAGAGTTTGAGACGGCGGTGTGTATACCAAAACAAACAAAATAAATTCAATCAGTTGAGGAAACTTAGAAATGACAAACGTCTCAATTATTCAGTAGTGACATCTTCTGATTAATGTCCCAACTTCATGCCGTAGCAGTTTCACGTTTTGTTTGATAGATAAGAGTTCCTTAAGGCGCTTCTTTTGAATGAGCGGAGTTGAGGTATACCTCCCCGTACAAAATCAATCAGTCACAATCACCATCGTTATTATGACTAAACAATATTTCCACGTCAGTGGTGCTATAAAAACATGAATTCGTGAATATCTCCATCATTATAGCTCGTAAGATAAAAATATGGGACATAAAAGATCGAAAATAGTTACTTATGCAACAGCAACGAAAAGTGGTTTTTTACGTTATGAGTAATATGTACGTTCAATATAATCAATAATAATGAGTGACTACATATGAAGAGAGGTGTATTAAACGAAGACAAACACCCAGTCCCCGAGCTAAAGGAATTAACCATATGCAGTTAAAATCTCCAGCCGCCTAGGAATCGAACGTAGAGCGGGGGCTCTGAACTGCTCATTACGCTGACCATTAAATCAAGCAGTCGGACCAAGTCCGCGCCCTCAGCCAGAAGACTGAGAGGGAACGGAACCCGAAACCCCGGGTCTGACGCAGGCACGCTATTCCATATCACGGGACAGGACAGCTAATAAAACACTATCGTTAATTTCCTCTGACCCGAATCCCGCCAAACACATCTCTAACCACCTTCTTCAGCTCAAGTGCTAATGACGAGGTCAGGGTTTATATCCCGTAAAGCAATATGTTCGCCGCATGGAGATGGAAGAGAGAAAATCCCCTCATCAATCATCATTCAAGTCCAGGCGCGATGCGTGGAAGAATCGTTTCTGCAGTGTTTGATACAACCCCTTTCCTCCTCGCGAATTGTGAGCGCCTATCGTATAGAATTGTCCTAGTTTCATTCATGCACTGCTGTCTGTCAAGTCATCAGACCAGAAGCTGGTTGGATCCTTGGACTGCACCATCGAAGATTATGCAGTTATTGATAGGGAATCTGCCACCTGGGCGACAGCCCTAAATGTAGATCATTGATTGGTTGATTAATTGATTGATGGATTGTTATAAGAAAACCGCGAAGACCGAGGGCGGCGCGGTATTGAGGCGTACTAGGCAAGATGATGATTGAGGTGGTTTGCCATTACTTTCCTCAATAAGCCAGCAAATACTATTCTCCCACCATTAACCCTATGAGTAGTGGTTGTGGTGATAATTATTGTTTTAAGAGGAAGTGCAACGTGGCAACTATCCTGTATTAACATTAATAGAGGGAGGGGGGGGGGGGGGAGGAATGGAAGGAGTTCGACATTCGAAATATTAAGGTATCGGCCAAAGAAAGACAAGGGCCACGAAGGGCGTGAAAATGAAAGACTCGCTAGGTCTCGAATGCGAGTTCGGAAATGAACAAGAGTTGACCTAGGAAGGTCTGATAAGATAAATGAAAGTGAGGAGCATGGCACAAGCAAGTGGAAACAATCCAAGGACTCAGTTAAGAGCCCCGTAGTCACCAAACCATGCTTCCAAGTTAAGAGCCACGGGGGCCCCTATGGCCGGCCCCGTGGTGGTAGGGATAGCGTACCTGACTCTTACCCGGAGGGTTCGATTCCCGGCCAGGTCAGGGATTTGTACCTGGATCTGAGGGCTGGTTCGAGGTCTACTCGGCCTACGTGATTACAATCGAAGAGCTATCTGACGGTGAGATGGCGGGCCCGGTCTAGAAAGCCAAGAATAACGGCCGAGAAGAGTAATAGTGCAGACCACACGACATGGCCCTTCGGGGCTGTTGCGCCATGGGCTTTGGTTTGGTTCCGGGTCCGTTTCAGAGTCCTCGTGTTCACTGTTTTTTTTTTCTAGTGGCTTTACGTCAGGGGCTGCCTGGCCGAGGCGGTAAAGGCGTGCTCCGTTCGCCCGAAAGGACGTGGGTTCGAATCCCCGTCAGGAAGTCGTAAAATTTAAGAAACGAGATTTCCACTTCTGGAGGTGCATATGGCCCTGAGGTTCACTCAGCCTACACCAAAACTGAGTACCAGGTTAATAGTACCAGATTAATTCCTGGGGGCAAAGGCGACCGGGCGTAGAGCTAACCACTCTACCCCATCACGTGCCGAGGTTAACAATGGTGGAAGCCTTTACCTTCCACTCCTCCAAGGGCCTTCATGGCCTATACGGAGGTGACTTTGCTTTTTTAGTGGCTTTACGTCGCATCCACACAGATAGGTCTTATGGCGACCATGGGATAGGAAAGGCCTAGGAGTTGGAAGGAAGAGGCCGTGACTTTAATTAAGGTACAGCCCCAGCATTTGCCTGGTGTGAAAATGGTAAACCACGAAAAACCATCTTCAGGGCTGCCAACAGTGGGATTCGAACCCACTATCTCCCGGATGCAAGCTCACAGCCGCGCGCCCCTGACCGCACGGCTAACTCGCCTGGTGTTCTCTGTCATTAGCTCATTACTCAGCAAATTCCATGGTGTCACAGCCATACATGAGACTGAGACTTCCATGGAAGCTACATTTTGCTCTCGCCTGTACCAAGAGACATACGGTAATGTAAAAGTAATGCATCCGTCAAGAAGTAGCAAGAAGCGTGCCTATAATTTTCACCTAAATTAACACGTCTATCTGTTAACGACTCTGCAATGAAACACTGGTCAATATATGCTCGCCGACAGCGCCCTACTCGGCCTTACATGTTAATTCGCCTGCCATGACGGGACAACAGACGTTGCGGCCACTTCCCACCGACATTTAAATAAGAGAACGTTCTTAAATACACCAGAAATTCATGCCTGGAACGAAGGCTACTCCCGAGCACCCCAAAATGTCAAGTAATTCTTTGTCGTTCTAAAATGCGCTGCTCAAACGGGCCAATAAAAGGACCTAATAGTCTCTCTAGAAATTAAAAATATGTCTTTAGGGTGAGGTGACCAGACCTAGAATCAGAAAGAAAGGGACAATTTTCAGATGAAATGGTTTTATAAGGTCAATGACGTTACATCATAGAGGCCATGTTCGTTAAGGCGTTGAAGTCTAAACAGCCTGACATCGCTTTTTTTTTTTTTTTTTTTTTTTTTTTGCTATTTGTTTTACATCGCACCAACACAGATATGTCATATGACGACGATGGGTTAGGAAAGGCCTATGAAGTGGAAGGAAGCAGCCGTGGCCTTAATTAAGGTACAGCCACGGCATTTGCCTGGTGTGAAAATGGGAAACCAGGAAAACGATCTTCAGGCCTGCCGACAGTGGGGCTCGAACCCACTATCTCCCCATTACTGGATACTGGCCGCACTTAAGCGACTGCAGCTATCTATCTCGGTACCTGACATCGCGGTTAGCCGGTTCGAGTCCCGTTGGTCGAACGGCTGTGCGGCTGTGAGCTTGCATCCGGGAGATAGTAGGTTCGAATCCTACTATCGGCAGCCCTGAAAATGGTTTTCCGTGGTTTCCCATTTTCACACCAGGCAGATGCTGGGGCTGTACCTTAATTAAGGCCACGGCCGCTTCCTTCCAACTCCTAGACATTTCCTATCCCATCGTCGCCATAAGACCTATCTGTGTCGGCGCGACGTAAAGCCCCTAGCAAAAAAAAAAAAAAAAAAAAAAAATTCACCATCAGAATGTTGGCCGGCAGGGTAGGGGAGGTGGTGGTATACTATTTCTAATCACTATATTGCGTGCCAAAAGCCTGGATTAAATTCCAAACCTCTCCGCAGTGCTCATATGGAGCGAGGAAGTATGACGCTGTCCGTCGGATGGGGACGTTAAGCCTTGAGCAGACCCCTTGGTGCCATCCGACAGGAGTAGGCTATGTGCCGGCACCACGTATCACCCTCTCCCTTCCTGCTATCATATATCACGTCATTCATTTCAGCTCATTAACTCCTCTAATGAGGTTGACATCAGGAAGGGCATCCGGTCATAAAAACCCGCCACGACAGATTCATCTCACATCATACCCGACACCCTTGTGAAACGGGACAAGGGTTGGACAAACAAGCAATGACGTTGTATCATAATTCTAGTCAAAATATAAAAACATAGGTAATTTTACAGCAAATTAAATAATATCCTATTCAAAAAATAAATAAAATAAATAGCCATGTCAACTGGAATATAATAACCTACTAAGCTGCAGATAGCTGCAAATTTATTTCAGTTGAGTTACACCCATATTCTTGTATTTTTCTACCGAATTTATTTATTTATTTATTTATTTATTTATTTATTTATTTGTCTATCTATATCGTGTCAAGTGCATTGCGATAGCGAGAAATTCAACAGCAAAACTTACTCGCATCTGGAAGGATACCTCCATCACTTTTTTTTTTTTTTTTTTTTGCTAGTTGTTTTACGTCGCACCGACACAGATAGGTCTTATGGCGACGATGGGACAGGAAAGGGCTAGGAGTGGGAAGGAAGCGGCCGTGGCCTTAATTAAGGTACAGCCCCAGCATTTGCCTGGTGTGAAAATGGGAAACTACGGAAAACCATTTTCAGGGCTGCCGACAGTGGGGTTCGAACCTACTATCTCCCGAATACTGGATACTGGCCGCACTTAAGCGACTGCAGCTATCGAGCTCGGTCCATCACTTCTAAGACAAAGTTCACCCTCATTCGAACTCTGATCTTTCCTATCGTGACCTATGCAGCAGAAACTTGGACGATGAAGACGGCGGATCGCCGCAGGATTGATGCTCTAGAAATGTGATGCTATAGGAGATTACTACGAATACCATGGACAGCACACCGTACTAATGAATCGATCCTGGAACAGCTCGGCATCAGAACAAGTCTGTCGACCCTTATCAACCAAAAACAACTCAGGTATTTTGGTCATATTGCCAGAAGACAGTAGGCAATGGAAATACTTATCATAGAGGGAAAAGTCGAAGGCCGAAGACCTAGAGGACGTGCACCGTTACGATGGGTGGGCCAGATCAAGAGCTTGACCAGGATGAACTTACAGCAAGCAAGTCACCATGCCCAAAGCAGAGACTCCTGGAGGAAGATCACCAAAGGATTGTCGCGTGATGCCACTACACCCTTATGAAGGGTTGGACTAAAAGAGAGATCGTGTCAGAAGCATTTATATAAAGATGTCCAAAAATGTCTATAGAAAAGATGAAAAGAAATAAAAATAAACCGTGCAACAAAGGTTCGTACTGTGGTGCACCAGATATTAGCAACGTCGAATGCGTTCCCTGTCGCCTCAAACAGCTCGTTCTCAGTATATCTAACCGGACAAAGATGACAATCTAACAGATGTACCGTAGTCTGCCCTTCATCACAGCCACACGCAGCAGAATCTACAGAATATCCCCACTTGCGCAGATTGGTCTTGCACCTAGTAACACCCGAGCGCAGCCTACTTAGAGATCTCCAAGTCGTCCAGAACTCCAGAACTGGTAATTCTTCACAAGGTGTCTTCCATTGTCCAAGATGTTCAACCCTAGCTCGCCACAAAGTGAGTCTTGCTTTCTGTTGCGTTTCTTCAAGTTTCTGTATGGTCTACAAGAAACTCTGCGCGAACTTACCGTGATAGTGCTGGTTGGAGTCAATACAGTGGATGAGCTTGGGATTTTAATGATGTGATGTAGAGGTTAGTGCGATTACTTGCCAGTCCCAGAGGCCCGGGTCGATTTCCGGCTCTGCCACGAACTTTGAAAAGAGGTATACGAAGATTAGAACGGGGTCCAATTGGCCTCAGGAGGTCAACTGAGTAGAAAGGGTCCGATTCCCACCTCAGCCATCCTCGAAATGTTTTTCCGTGGTTTCCACTTCTTCTCCAGGCAAATAGCGGGATGCTAGCTAACTTACGACCACGGCCGCTGCCTTCCCTCTTCCCTGTCTATCACTTTCAATCTTCCCGTCACCCACACGGCCCCTGTTCAGCATAGAAGGTGAGGCCGCCTAGGAGAAGAACTGGTCTTCCTTCCCAGTTGTATCCCCGACCAAACGTCTCACGCTCCAGGACAATGCCCATAACGGGTAGAGGTGGGATCCCTCGCTGAGGCCGGGGGAAAAAACAACCTTGCACGGTAAATGGATTAAGAAAGAAAGAATAAATAATAAACTATATTCTGAATGCTTTATTGCTACAGAAAATGAAAACGTAAAATGGCTTGATTTAGCTATAAGACGGACAGTGGCGGCTCGTTAAGTATGAATTGAGTGGGTCACACAGACGAGAACAGAAATAAATAAATAAATAAATAAATAAATAAATAAATAAATAAATAAATAAATTTGCATCTCACGAGGCGCCACAGGAACATTTACGGCTTTCGGAGACGCCAAAGTGCCAGAATTTTGTCCTGCAGGAGTTCTTTTACGTAAATTTACTGACACTAGCCTGACGTATTTGAGTACTTTCAAATATTACCGGACTGAGATGGATTCGAACTCGCGAACCTGACCTCAGAAGGCCAGCACTCCACCGTCTCAAGTATTCAGCCTGAGATTATTATTATTATTATTATTATTATTATTATTATTATTATTATTATTATTATTATCATCATCATCATCATCATCATCATCATCATCATCCTCTGGATCATTTAACTTCGCAGCAGTGTAATGAACACACAGAAGAGTGAATTGAAATGCACAGAATAGAGTACGTTGTATAGTAAATAGTAAACTGAATACACTAGGTAGGGCCTATATTGTATAGTAGATAATGAACACGAAATTAAAATAAAGAGAGCAACATCATTCGGACTGTTCTCGTTCTTACGAAGAAACTGCTAATATAACGATTACATTGTTGGATTAATTGTATTTAAATATCAAGTGTGATAAAATATGAAATGCAAACAACATACAATGCCACTCGCGCATTCTCTTTTTTAGCGACTATAAATTACTTGTTCGACCTAGCGATAACAGAAAAACTGACTAAAGAACGTCTAGCAACTTTCTTTCACAGATCTTTGCAGGAAATATTAATTAGAAAACGTTAATTATAGTTGACAGAGGAACAGTTGTAAAGATGAGTAGGCTTCTGCTGACGTGATTTCTGACGAAGGGTACGATCAAATGAATTCCTGCTCAAACAGCATATCTTGGACGTTTCAGGTCAGTTAAAGATTTATGTCATAAGAGTTCGCGAGTTTTCCAGACTTGACGTCGGAATTCCACAAACTTTTATTGAGTGTTCATCATAAAAATGTTCACAAGTGTGTACAATCAATTACCCTCTGTGGGTGGAGGGCGGTAGAATAACATCCCCGGTAGCCCCTACCTGTTATAAGAGGCGACTAAAAGAGGCCTCAGGGGCTCTCAAATTTGGAGTGTGGATTGGCGACCACAGGGCCCTTAGCTGAGTCCTGGCATTGCTT
Source organism: Anabrus simplex (assembly GCF_040414725.1). NCBI lineage: Eukaryota > Metazoa > Arthropoda > Insecta > Orthoptera > Tettigoniidae > Anabrus > Anabrus simplex. The sequence goes on along the minus strand of NC_090268.1, from coordinate 419,420,092 downwards.
CCCCTTACTTGTGCTCACTTTCGTCTATCCTACCCAACCTCCCTTGGTCAACTCTTGTTGTTTTCCGACCCCGACGGGATTAGAGCACTCGAGGGCTAGGGTGTCTTCCATTTTCACGCCCTTCGTGTCTTTCTTTGGCCGATACTTTCATTTTCGAAGTGTCGGACCCTTCATTTTTCTCTTTGATTAGTGTTATATAGTTGCACTTTCTCTTCAAACAATAAGCACCATCAGCATGCCTCCAACAGCGTGGAAATCAGTGATAATATCACGTAGTCCCGTCCAATGGACCAAGCCAATGCAGTACTTCTGGGTGATTCATAAAGCCCGATTCTTTTCAACATACATCAGATAATGCAGCAACAGTTGGTACGGACGTCATAATGTTAATATATGCAGAAAACATGGCACAGACTTCAACCAATTATGAAGAACTACAGCTAGTTTTCAACAAACTAATTAAATGAGCGGATGAGTACGAGTTACGTCTAAACGAAGATGAAACAGTAAATTTGACGTTCAGTAGAGGAAGGGGCAAACGTGGAACATTTTACTACAGACATAGACCTCTCACATCTGTGGCAAAGTTGAAGTAACGAGGCGTTAGACTGCAAACGCCGGGTAACGCCTTCGCATTACATATAAGAGGTGGCCATGATCGCCAAGGTGTCACACAGTCATTTAGTCGGTTCGAGTCCCGTTGGTCGAAAAACTTTTCATCATCAGAATGTTGGCCGGCATCGTAGATTGCGTGTCAAAAGCCTGGATTCAATTCCAAACCTTCCCGTAGTGTTCACATGGAGGGAGGGCAGGCCCGGTGTCAGGATTCTTGTGCTCCTGGGCAACTGAGGGGTCCGGCCCCTAAATCCTGATACACCCCACCCCGCTCAGCTAATTTACACCAGAACTGTCGGACAGTCTCGGCACTAAAAGCTATACAAGTAAGAGTGACCGCCACGATAAAGGCAATGGACGATATCTTATGAATAAAATTTCTCTTGTCTGTAATGCCATTTATTTTGTCATATTTTCATATATTTATCCACTTTGGGTCAACTCAAGATCGTATCGGTAGTTTTTAGCTTTCGTGCCTGTTTATCTGTTTGTTTGTTTGTTTGTTTGTTTGTTTGTTTGTTTGTTTGTTTGTTTGTTTGTTTGTTCCACCATCACGGGTAAACGGCTGAATAGATTTCGACCAAACTTCATAACTAGAGTCTACTCGTCTAAAAGCATGTTTCGATAATCTTATCATTTAAAAATCACTGAACAGACTTGGGGTTTATACGATCAGAAGAAGTATTTTTCTTTTCAATTTTCTCTTACACTATTGATTATATCTCGACCAAACTTCATATTTAGAGTTTACTTATCCAGGTGCAGAGTTTGATATGCTTATTATTTAAAAATCACTGAATAGCCTGGGGATTTATAGGAAGACCAGAAGATTTTCAATTTTATCTTACACTCTTGGTGATTGGTGGTGGTCATCTAGGAATACGTTTCTATATGCATTCCACTTAAAATATAACTCAATAGAATAAAAAAGTATTTTCAGTTTTCTCTTACACTCTTGATTATATGTAAAATCTGTATACTATATGTGAAACGCCCCTTCATTTTAAATCATTTTTGTCACGTGAATAATTTCCCTTACTCTTCAAATGACGGAGAAAATTGCTATTTCGTACGGGCTTCATGCTCTAAATCAGGGCCTCTCAGGGTGCATCCGCCTGGTGCATGCACTGTGCACGGTGCAAAAGACGACTTCGCTTGGTTGACCAGAGTGCAGACCCCCACTCCTCGATTTGGAGCAATAACGCTATCTCTCTCTTTCCCCACGCCTGTTTCGCTCGCTCACACTGTCTCCCTCTTCCTCACTTGCTCCGTAGCGCTCCAAATCCGAGCCGAGTTGAGCCGAGTAGCCCAGAGACGAAGCGTTGGTCCGAGCCGAGCCAAGTGGGACCGATGCACTGTGCACAGGAACTCTGCACCGCTGTTTGCACGCGTGAGATTTTGGGCGTTTGGAAGGCCTTGCTCTAAAGCAAGTGACGGACACTCTAGTAGACATACAGTTATTTGAAGGATCCATAAAAGAAAAAATCAGAGGATGCATTAATATTTCGCTCGGCTTGGAAATTAACCCCACCTAATGTAAATGAATACCGAGAAAACATGAGGTAGAAATTTTCCTTTCGGTATCCGTCTTTCAGGTATGTATATTCCTAAAAGTAGAAAACTGCTCGACTTATTTCAACCAAACTACGTATTTGGAATCTACTCACTCAGAATTGTTTTTTCAGGTGCATGTGATGTCATGGTAATCACATGGAGTTGGTATTTATACGATGATTATTCTCAAATATTTTTGTTAACATTAGATCTATTAAAAGACTGTATATAACAAACGTTTAAGAATATGTTATTTCCATTCATTTATACCAGGTACGTATTTATCGTACGATGGATAATAACACAGATGATTATGAAAAATTGGATGTTTAGTCCAAGTCCCGTGGGATTTTACATGCATGTCACTTCAAGGTGGGTAATGGGGTAAAACTAAAGAGCCATTTTATTATTTCGACAGGGCAGATATTAAGAGAGGTATCATCGGCAGAGCGCCACACCAGTTGTCAGAGATACAAGGTGCACCTGATAACCACCGAGAATTTCGCACAACTTCAGACCTGGAACTGTACCATAAAATAAATTCGGAAATCGTCTTCATTCTCTCTTTCGACTTTGTTCAGCTTCTTCATATTTCACGTTACTGCCACGCGCTTTCGTAAGAAAATATAATTTTAACATGTCGCAAATTCCCGGGTACAAACGCTGGTAGGAAATATACACAAGCTATCCTGCTTATCATTAAATTACTGAAAATTGAATCTAACCATCGTCTCTTTGGTCTCGCTCTATTTCTCTTGTATTTGAACTTGCCGTTACTCATGTAGTTCGTCCACAGGAGCCCTTATTCTCTCCAATCAATAGATCAAATTATATCCTTTTCTTCTTTTTATTGTAACTGTACACGTGGTGATGGCAGCGATATTTTTAGCTCGGTTAGTAGAAGGGGAGGGTCAGTTCGCCATGCTATCAACTCGTTCAGCCTGCACTCTGATAGCAGTGGTTCACCGTCTGTTATTTCCCTTCTCATCTTCGTTACAAGACGGAAGTTAATAAAGAGAAAGACGAGAGCTGTCATATCCAGTAGAGTTCGATAGATTAAAGATTGTTAACAAGATCAGACCGGGGATTAACGATTGCACTTCCAAACGACTGCACAGTAATCCTGATTCTAGAGGTCATGTTGCTGAACGTCCGTATGAGCCTGTACTTGACTATCAGTAAAATTATGCGGATGGTGGCGGTGGTGATGATTATTTGTTTTAAGAGGAATTACAATTAGGCTAACATTCACTAAATAACACCAATTCACACCAGGCAAATGCTGGGGCTGTGCCTTAATTAAAGCCATGGCCGCTTCCTTCCAACTCCTAGGCCATTCCTATCCCATCGTCGCCATAAGACTTATCTGTGTCGGTGCGACGTAAAGCCACTAGCAAAAAAAAAACAAAAAAAAAACACTAATCAGAGAGAGAGAGAGAGAGAGAAAAAAAAGAAGAGATCCGACACTTCGAAAAGTGAAGGTATCGGCCAAAGAAAAAGGATGGCCACGAAGGGCATGAAAATGAAAGACTCCCTATCCCCGGAACCTAATAGCGCCGGAGTCTGAAAAGAACAAGATATCACCAAGAGAGGTCAGACAGGATAGATGGAAGTGAGGAGCTTGGCATACGTAGTAAGTGAAAGAAATGCCAGGACTCAGCTAAGCGTCCCGTGGTTGCTAATCCACGCTCCCAATTTAAGAGCCCATGGAGCCCCTTTTATCGCCTCTTACGACAGTCAGGGACTATCGTGGGTGTTAGTGGTGGTGATTATTGTTTTAATAGGAAGTACAACTGGGCAACCATCGTCTATTAACACTAATCAGAATAAAAAATGGAAGTGGTGCGACACTTCGAGAAATGAAGATATCGGCCAAAGAAAGACAAGGGCCACATAGCGTGAAAATGAAAAACTCCCAAGGCCTCGAGTGCTCTAATACCGTCGGGATCGGAAAACAACAAGAGTTGACCTAGGGAGATCGGATAGGAAAGATGAAAGTGAGGAGCCTGGCACAAGTAAGTGGAAGCAATGCCAAGACTAAGCTAAGGGCCCCGTGGTCGCCAACTCACGTCTCCAAGTTAAGAGCCCCTGGGGCTCCTTTTAGTCATCTCTTACAACAAGCAAGGGGTATCGTCGGTGTTATTCTACCGCCCGCACCCACAGAGGGTCAGTATAATAATATAACTTTGTATGTACACATCAAAATTTTGCCTCATACAGGGTGCTTAATAAAAGGGTAATCGAAAATGAGTCTATGCCTTTTAACAATATAAGGTAACTTACGGTCTGTGGTTTTATTTGTTTAGAGTTGAGTTGAGTGACTGTGACAGTGCGAGTGACAGCCGACATGCCACAGTATGGTGTCCTGGAACACGTGTTGTGCGGAGAAGTTACGACATAGAACGGAAGGGTGGACCTTACCAGAAATTCGTGGCAACCGCTTACCAGAACCATTTCCCAGAGTTGTGGTGGTGATTATTGTTTTCCAGAGGAAGTACAACTAGGTAACCATCCTCTATTAACACCAGTCCGACGGGGGAAAATCGAAGGAATCCGACACTTCGAAAACTGAAAGTATTGACCAAAGAAAGGCAAGGGCCACAAAGGGTGTGAAAATGAAAGACTCCCTTGGCCTCGAATGCTCTAATATCGTCGGGGGCGGAAAAGAACAAGAGTTGACCAAGGGAGGTCGGATAGCATAGATGAAAGTGAGGAGCCTGTCACAAGTAAGTGGAAGCAATACCCGCAATCAGCTAAGATCTCATTTTCGGAGACCTGCACCGCCAAAGAAAAACTACCCTGTGTTGAGTGGAGCTGTTCCGGCAAACAGGGTCCGTGAAGAATCATAATTACAGAACAAGTTGGCCGTGCAGTTAGGGTAACGCAGCTATGAGCTTGTATTCGGGAGATGGTGGGTTAGAACCCCACTGTTGGCAGCCCTAGAGATGTTTTCCGTGGTTTCCCATTTTCACTCCAGGCAAATGCTGGGGAGCTGTACCTTAATTAAGGCCACAGACGCTTTCTTCTCATTCCAAGCCCTTTCCTATCCCATCGTCGCCATAAGACCTATCTGTGTCGGTGCGACGTAAAACAAATTGTAAAAAAAAAAAAAGAAATCATAATGAGACATTGAGGATGACCCCGCTCCACCAAGAGCAACGAGAATGTTGGTCTGTGACGGAAAAAAGTTCTACAGTCACCGAAAAAGGTTTTCGGCACATGCCAAAGAAATGCATTTGCAAACCACAGGTGTAAGGCGTAGGTTAAGGATCTTGGTGCCCACTCATACCGGATCTAGGTGTTGAATGAGGTAACGCCTCCGTATTTTCGCACCCGCTTGCTCTATTGTGCGCGTGTACTGGCGTGCCTCTATGAGATTAAACACAGCCTTGACAATAATTGGTGGTGGTCAGATGAGTACTATGTGTTCCTGAGTGGATATGTAAACCAACAGAAAATCAGATTTGTTGGGGGAAGAAGCCTGATGTGTACCTGCACTTCTACATTCTGAAACGGTCACCGTATGGGAAGCAATATCAAAATGTCATGGCGTCATTGAACCATACTTCTTTGAAGAGGATAATGGTGAGATTATCACTGCCAACGCCATTGTTTACCGGTAAGTCCTTATCTGCTTCTATACTGATTTTACAGTTTATTATTATTATTTACCGAGAGTTCTAGCAAGGCGGGTCTACCCCACACATTGGTCATGGTAATCTACCATTCCATGAGGAACTCGTCCCACGGATACGGTTTTATCCGCTATCTATCTATCTACTAAAGTTTTCATTCTCCGCCCTGAAGAGGTGGGGCGGGCCACCTAGAAGGTTTATCCGCAGATATTCGCGAAGTTAGTGTCTTGGCGGATGCAAACTGGATGGCAGTGCGAATAGTTTTGCTGATAATTTCTAAATAATGAAGTTTATTGATTTTCACTCAGGTATATTCTTAGACCACCTGGTGGCCATGATCATTAAGGCGAAGTCTAAACGGTCTGATGCTGTGGTTAGCCGGTTCGAGTCTCGCTGGTCCAAAAGATTTTCACCATCAGAATATTGGCCGGCAGGATAGGAGAGGTGGTGGTATACAATTTCTAATCACTAGATTGCGTGCCAAAAGCCTGGATTGAATTCCAAACCTCTCCGCAGTGCTCATCTATGGAGTGAGGGCATATGACGCTGTTGATGGTGATTCGTCCGTCGGATGAAGACGTTAAGCAATGAGCAGACCCCTTGGTGCTATTCGACAGGAGTAGGCTATGTGCCGACGCCGGGTTTCACACTCTCCCTACTATCATATATCACGTCATTAATTTCATCTCATTAACTCATCTGATGAGGCAGACGTCAGGAAGGGCATCCGGTCATAAAAACCCGCTACGACAGATTCATCTCACCTCATACTCGACCCCGTAGAGAAACGGGACAAGGTTTGTACCACCACTCAGGTATGTTCTTATTTTTGCTTGTGGTTAGGCGACCCTTTGCATTGGTATGTGGGAATGGTGATATATAAAGAGCCTTGAGACCATAAAATCGTAAATCGGTATACAGAGTCGGGGAATAAGAAACTACAGTCTAATCTATAAACAATTTTATTCACCCTGGATGAAATTGTAATTTGGGAGAAGGCGCAGAGTACGGGATAGGAAGACGGAAGTGAAACAGGGTCTCAAGAGGCAGGAAAGGGAGGAAGTAGGATATGCAATCATCAGGGAAAAATGAAAGGGGTCCGATACTTCGAACTGGCTCCTGCCCGGAATCAGTCGAAGACGGAACAATGTTTGCGCAAAAGAACCGCTCAATACGTCGGTAGCTGCCGCAAGAGTAATCCCTCATAAACCTGTGACTGTATGGGGTCTGGTACCAGGTATGAGGCCAGTATGTTAACAGATCTATGCGTTTCCAATACCTTGGGAGTAATAGAGTTAAATATTTACAATATCCGTGGATAACCATTCGCGGATGCAGATACGGGTGCGGATGCGGATGATGTTTTGTAAATCCGCGCAGGGTCGTTCGATCTTACGATGTATTGCTCCTGTGGTATTGTATTGTTTTAGAATATGAATTTTCCTATACCATGCATTATAACCAGTAACTAATAAGCTAATAACAATCTATAATGTCCATTCATTGCATATGATAATTTTTGTCCACCTGGAATATGTATTTCTGTCCAAATTATGATGGCAAAAATAGTGATTTTCTACTACTTTACCGTGGTCTTCACAGACATGTGCCCTTAACTTTGCTGTAAGGGAGTAAAAGGTTATGTTAATCATTGAAAGTTCCTCATTGGGACCACTGTGACTGCCTACGTGTTAATATAAAGAAAGATCTGCATTGGGGTAATAACATAAATGGGATTGTAAATAAAGGGTACAGATCTCTGCACATGATTATGAGGGTATTTATAGGTTGTAGTAAGATTGTAAAGGAGAGAGAAAATAAGTCTCTGGTAAGACCTCAACTAGAGTATGGTGCCAGTACATGGGACCCTCACCAGGGTTACTTGACTCGAGAACTGGAAAGAAGGCAAATAAAACAGCCCGATTAGTTCAGGCTTTTCCCGACAAAAACAGTAGCGTTACGAAAATGTTGCGAAATTTGGGCTGGGAAGACTTGGAAGAAAGGAGACGAACTACTCGACTATGGTATATTCCGAGCTGTCAGTAGAGAGACGGCGTGGAATGACATTAGTAGACGAATAAGTTTGTGTGGTGTTTTTAAAAGTAGGAAAGATCACAGTATGAAGATAAACTTGGAATTCAAGAGAACTAACTGGAGCAAATATTCTTTTATAGGACAGGGAGGTAGGAAATGGAATAATTTACCAAGGGAGATATTCAATAAATTCCCAAATTCTTTGCAATTATTTCAGAAAAGTCTAGGAAAACAACAGATAGGGAATCTGGCACCTGGGCGACTGTCTTAAATGCAAATCAATGTTTATTGTTGTTGATTGATCAGTTAAAAGTAGCGAGAATGATTGGTAATACAAACAATGACAGGATGGTACTCGAAATGAGGACATAAAGGCTAAGGAAGAAATAAACTCCATTAATGAAGCTATACTGTACGTGTTACCACCTTCGGCGGTGATGTCTTGTTACGCGAATGAAGGAATAAGTAAGAGAATAATGGACTCAGCCGTGGAGAGCAAGAGAGCTAGAGGGAGAAGAAGATAACGACAGTTAGACTAAGTTTCTTACGAATTAATGGTAAGACGTGTGGGACCAAGCGAGGCCACATTGCTAGTTGTAAATAGGTTGTGGAAGCTCTCAATTATTAATTAATTCACAGAGGCTTGCAGACTGAACGCGGAAATACATAACAGTCTATAATGAAGATGTATTAAAATAATTCCAGTATTATTTTATCTGGTTTAGTGTGGAAAGCAATGGCAAACAAACTTATTCCTCATCTTACTAAGTACGACTCTGCAGCGCCGCCATCGGCAATGCTCCTTCCCTTGTTGAGAAAGACAGAGACTTGAGATGACCTCTGGCAAATGAGGAGATACAAGTTCTTTTCAGTGAAGTATATTAACAGACTTGAGCAGTAAGTCCTGAGAAAAATTGAAACACGTCTTTCATGTGATCATTTCAAAAATATGGCATCATTATATAAAATTTAAATAATTAAGACGATTTCTTATAAAATCTTTAGTAAACAGAATAGTCCTTCTTAATGAAGCGAAAAACACTGTCAAATGAATGTTTTCAAACTTAATGCAGTCTGGATGGCCGTACCTTCGCTTCTTCGAAACGTCAGGTGTTACCAGGAACTCCATACCAGAATATTTTATTATATTTATAACCTTAAATTCTGTGTATTGGTACAAATAAAACAGTACTTTAGCCAACCGTTTCGTAATATGAAACTTCACAATGTAAAACATTTGTTTTCACGAAAACTATAGCTCAAACTGGCAAATATCGTTAAAATGTATAAAAAGAGTAGCATCTCCAATTCTTTTCGTAAAAGGTCTGACCTTGCTTGAAATACATCCTCTATATTAGGAAAAGAAAATTAACAGTACTTCACATTCCAACCGAGGTCTTGATGTTTTTATGATGTATAATACAGACGTAATCACTCCCTCCTGGACAGTATGTCCCCACCCTTAGCAGGGACGCACCGCACAGTGACGAACAAGAAGGGGGCTGCAAGCAACCCCTTCTCCCTGCATTCAGCTGGCTGTAAAACACCCTTCACTTACTGCCACTGTCCTCGGATACGACTAAAAATCAATGACTTGGGCATCCCAAGTTCTAGCAGCTTATAAGTATGAGTGTTAACCACGGACTCGAAAAATTTGACCATTTTTAGTCCTTAGTTGGTCCGTATTGACTAAGTTCATATAAATATACTAGATGTGATGGTTTAGTCCGCCCTGTCAATATATTATCCAGTTCGTAATTTTGTACAATTATTTCACTCGTACATGTTTCGGAAGCCTCCACTCCCTTCATTACATCGATAATGTTGTGAGATGGACAGTAGGCAATGGTATGATGATAAACGGGGTTAAAAGTCAGGTTGTGAGTTTCACAAATAGGAAAAGTCGTCTGAGTTTTAATTACTGCGTTGATGGAGTGAAAGTTCCTTTTGGGGATCATTGTAAGTATCTGGGTGTTAATATAAGGAAAGATCTTCATTGAGGTAATCACATAAATGGGATTGTAAATAAAGGATACAGATCTCTGCACATGGTTATGAGGGTGTTTGGGGTTGTAGTAAGAATGTAAAGGAGATGGCTCTGGTAAGACCCCAACTAGAGTATGGTTCCAGTGTATGGGACCCTCACCAGGATTACTTGATTCAAGAACTGGAAAAAATCCAAAGAAAAGCAGCTCGATTTGTTCTGGGTGATTTCCGACAAAAGAGTAGCGTTACAAAAATGTTGCAAAGTTTGGGCTGGGAAGAACTGGGAGAAAGGAGACGATGAGTGGTACGTTCCGAACTGTCAGCGGAGAAATGGCGTGGAATGATATTACTAGACGAATAAGTTTGAGTGGCGTCTTTAAAAGTAGGAAAGATCACAATACGAAGACAAAGTTGGAATACAAGAGGACAAAGTGGGGCAAATATTCATTTATAGAAAGGGGAGTTAGGGATTGGAATAACTTACCAAGGGAAATGTTCAATAAATTTCCAATGTCAGAGAAATCGTTTAAGAAAAGGCTAGGAAAACAACGGATAGGGAATCAGCCACCTGGGCGACTACTCTAAATGCAGATCAGTATTGATTGATTGATTGATTGATTGATTCATTCATCAGCGATTTCTACCTCAGGATTCCCCATATCTTAAGATCTAACATCATTCAGCTATCGTCAATATATAACCTTATTTTTTAAGATATACACACCTATAAACATTTCTTGATAATGTTGGTTAAGTTATAGAACACCTTAAAACATAAAAGTTCAGCTGGTTATTCTTATGTTATATAACACTTTAAAACGGGTATTAAAACGTCAGCTAGTTTTCCTAGAAAAATCAAAGATAAAATGTTTCTTGCTACTGTTAGTTCTGTTTATGTTTACTGTTGTAGCCCACTTTAAGCGCATTAACAAGTCAATTGATATACTACCACAGTTAAAATCTTCGCCTTGTTGTTGTTAGAACACTTCTTAGAATGAAGTGAAATACTACTGAAAGATTTAAATGCGTAATTGATTTTTATTTTGTGTTCTATTACATAAAAAAATTATCAAAAAAATATTGTACGCGCGACAAAATAAGCTTGACGATAGCTCAATGATGTTAGATCTTAATATACTGAGGATGGTTTTCCGTGGTTTCCCATTTTCACATCAGGTACCTTAATTAAGGCCACGGCCGCTCCCTTTCCATTCCTAGGCCTTTCCTGTCCCATCGTCGCCATAAGACCTATCTGTGTCGTTGCGACGTAAAACAAATAGCAAAAAAAAAAAAAAAAGATCTTAAGATATGGGGAATCTTGCTTTATGAGTAGAAATCGCTGATGACGAGATCTGGGGCTCCCGAAACATGTACGAGTGAAATGATTGTACAAAATTAGGAACTTGATATATTGAGAGGGCGGACCAAACCATCACCACGGGATTCCAGATTGGTCACCTGACTGAATAGCTTACGCGGTAGAAACCCTGGTTAATCTTCGTTGGCCGTTTCGATCCCGGCGCAGTCCGGTGGTATCTGAAGGTGCCAGCCTCGTGTGGGGACATTTACAGGCAAGCAAGCAAGCAAAGCAGGCATATCGTTGGCTTTCTTTTAAAACCTCGTATGTCTCAATGCTCGTCCTGCCCATTATATTCCTTAAGGCTGGTCACGCCTCTCAGCCACATACTGATATGCAGTCCATAAGAATAATTTTCGTTGTGTTCATTTTCCAATGCTGGCCTGTGAAGGAAAATGAACCTTATCATACCGTATTGTAGGGATGGTGTTTTCATGGCAAATTTATGCACTCCTGCAGTATAATGTATTTAAGGTTCGTTTTCCTTTACATAACAGCAGAGGAAAATGAACATAATGAAATTATTCTGATGGACTGCATATAAATATGTGCCTGTCAGGCGTGACCACTCTTAAGGAATATAATGGATAGGAAGAGCATTGGGACATACGAGGTTTTAAAAGAAAACCGTCGATATTTAATTTATTCTCTCTCTCTCTCTCTCTCTCTGTGTGTGTGTGTGTGTGTGTGTGTGTGTGTGTGTGTGTGTGTGTGTGTGTGTGTGTGTGCGGCCTCACTTGAATGATCCCTAGCATTTGCTAAGTAGTCACTCATTTTAATTAAGAATTTCCCAGAACAGCTTCCTTTTGCTATCAGAAGTTTATTTTTATTTTGAAGTCAAAGCATTTGCTTTGCTTTATTTACTTGACCCAGTTGGGATTGAAAGAGATGCATACCTGAGTTTCTTACTTTTCACTTCATCTGGTTCATCACGCACTTCACACTTTTGACAACAGCTTTTTATCCCAATTCAGTTTCCACTGTACGTTTGAGCAAACCAACCAGATTTGTATTCTACAACGTACATTTCCCTCCGACTGAGGAATAATATCAGGCTGCCAATTTACAATCCACAGGTGCGAGATTCTTACTGCCAACTATCATTTAAAAATAACCTTATTATACCATTCCAGATCCTCAGATTAGTCTTGGTAGAGCTGAGGATCGAGCTCGGGATCTCGAAGGTGACAGCTAAAAATGTTAATCGCTATTCAACGAAGTGCTCTGTGGATATATCGTACATGTGTATATACTGTATTATGCCATACTTCCAGAAAATCTCTCGTGCATATCCAAGGAAGCGACTGAACGGCCCCCACAGCGAATTTTGGACACCACCTCCAAATTTCTATAAATTTGTTGAAACAATCAATAGTAGTATTTTCTTATTAGAAACAGTCTGACAAACAACACATAAAACAGTAACAGTTTTTCTTATACAGTTAGGCCTGACAAATCTAAACTATCAGCTCGAGGAACACCCCCTCCCACCCCCGCGTTGGACATCCTACGGTTAGTGACTACAGAGTAAATACAACGCTGTCTTGACGGGCAGACACGAACTCCGCAATACAGAAAAGGTCGAGGAAGAGTCCACTAATCCCCCTACCCGAATTCTCAACTAGCCTTTCAGGTAGGAAAAAAAAAAGTCATTGGCTAGCTTGTACCTGGCGGCAGAGCAGATAAGAGCAGAAGTGAATTTAGTGCCGAAAAAGATACTAAAAAGTCCTGTTAGACGTGTAAGATAGTGAAAATGAAGACAGAGAACAGTGCAAAACTGATGTAAAGTAAAATGGATCAGATACTCCTCCTTTATTAAAACTTTATAAGCAGACTTTATAGGAAAGTGCTCTTCTTATTTGCAATTCGCTTTACATCGCACCGACACAGATACTGCAGGTATTATGGCGACGATGGGATAGGAAAGGACTAGAAGTAGAAAGGAAGCGCCCGTGGCCTTAGTTAAGATACTTTTTTTTTTTGCAAGTTGCTTTACGTCCCACCGACACAGTTTTGTGGCGACGATGGGATAGGAAAGGGATAGAAGTGGGAAGAAAGCGGCCGTGGCCTTATTTAAGGTACAGCCCCAGCATTTGCCTTGTGTGAAAATGGGAAACCAAGGAAAACCATCTTCAGGGCTGCCGACGGTGGGGCTCGAACCCACTATCTCCCGAATACTGGATACTGACCGCACTTAAACGACTGCAGCTATCAAGCTCGGTGTATTAAGATACAGCCCAAGCATTTGTCTAGTGTGAAAATGGGAAACCTCCGAAAACCATCTTTAGGGCTGCCGAAAGTGGGATTCCAACCGACTATCTGCGAATGCAAGCTTAGCTGCGCGCCCCTAACCACACGAAACGTGAAATCTACTGGTGATCAGGGTTGGAGATGCTCGATATCTTGGATACAGGAGGTCAAATGGACTGTATCGAGATTGACCTATCTAAAGCATTTGATAGGGTAGATCATAGGAGACTACTGGAAAAAATGAGTGCAACTGGACTAGACAAAAGGGCGACTGAATGGATGGCTATATTTCTAAAAAACAGAACTCAGAGATTTAGAGTAGGCGAAACATTATCTGATCCTATAATAATCAAGAGGGGAATTCCTCACGGCAGTATTATTGGACCTTTATGTTTTCTTATATATAAATTATATGAGTAAAGAGATGGAATCACTTTTTTACGGTTGATGTTATTCTGTGCAGAGTAATAAATACGTTACAATATTGTGAGCAACTGCAAAATGACTTCGATAATGTGAGATGGACAGTAGGCAATGGTATGATGATAAACTGGGTTAAAATTCAGGTTGTGAGTTTCACAAATAGGAAAAGTCCTCTCAATTTTAATTACTGGGTAGATGGAGTGAAAGTTCCTTTTGGGGATAACTGCAAGTATCTAGGTGTTAATATAAGGAAAGATCTTCTTTGGGGTAATCACATAAATTGAGTTGTAAATAAAGGGTTTGTAGTAAGGATGTAAGGAAGAGGATATATAAGTCTCTGGTAAGACCCCAACTAGAGTACGGTTCCAGTGTATGGAACCCTCACCAGGATTAGTTGATTCAAGAAGTGAAAAAATCCAAAGAAAAGCAGCTCGATTTGTTCTGGGTGATTTCCGACAAAAGAGTAACGTTACAAAAATGTTCCGAAATTTTTGGGCTGGGAAGAATTGGGAGAAAGAAGACGAGCTGCTCGACTGAGTGGTATTTTGCGAGCTGTAAGTGGAGAGATGGCGTGGATCACATTAGTAGACGAATAAGTTTGAGTGGTGTCTTTAAATGCAGGACAGATCACAATATGAAGATAAAGATGGAAATGGGGCAAATATTCGTTTATAGGAAGGGGAGTTAGAGATTGGAATAACTTACCGAGGGAGATGTTCAATGAATTTCCTATTTATTTGCAGTTATTTCAGAAAAGGATAGGGGAACAACAGATAGGAAATTTTCCACCTGGGCGACTGTCCTAAATGCAGATCAGTAGTGGCTGAATGATTGATTGAAGAAGGAGAACTGTAATTCCAAACTTTTTACACTGGGGAGTGATCACGTTTTGTCTAGGCGCGTGGGAAATCACACTTATGGTCCATCTTGAGAAGAGTACAGAAAGGGTCGTACGTTCCGCCATATAATGTCGACTCTGGTTCCGTACCAGAAACTGACAAGGAAACCAAAAAATGACATCCAAAATAAAATTGTACGATGGAAAAAATGGTGAAATGGACAGACTGCACTTTTTGAAATGTGTTTCGTACAAAGTTTAAATGTTATCGTTACGATAGCTTAAAAATATCTTCTGAATAAAAGTACTTGCAATTGTAGCTCGTTACTGATGTGTCGCGGGGAGTAGCCAAGAGGAAATCACAGGTCTGCTGCTAGCTGCGGAGTTCGTGTGAACTGGTTCTGACTGCAGTCCGAGATTCAATCGTTCCATTGCCAAAACTCCAAGGTGCTGTTTAATCACTAGAGCTCGGAAGTTGAAGACCTATAAATTGCCTAAAAATAGACCTAAAATATCCAGAAAAGGACCTGAAACTGGAAAAAAGACGTAAAAATTCGATCCAAATCCATATGCTTTAAGATTAACATACACTCAACTCTCGATTTACCGTAATCGGATCAACCGCGTTACAGCTTATCCGCGATATCAAAATCACTAAAAATACACGGCACAAAAGCAGAAAACCATGACTGATTATTTTCAGAAACAGTAAAGTTAGGTAGTCTGAATACTTTTCTTTGCCTTATTAGTTTCAACGAAAAGTGCTGTTTATTTTTCAGTTTATTGATTGTTCTAAGTGCTACTTTTACTGCAGCGTATTGGGCAAGTTAATAAAAAACAATACAGTGGTATCATTTATTATAATTTCAACTGTACTTTCAGTACGCCTATTCTACTTTTAACTGTTTGCGGGTTAACCGCGATTTTACTTATCCGGGAAGCCTAACCCTACATTATCCCGGTTAATCGAGGATTGAGTGTAATTAAAAAATAATAATTTCATGTTTTTTAACAAAGTTCTTGCAGAATTTAGAATTAAATATTTTTCTCCACCCTGAATGAATTCAGCGAACCCGCAATGGAGATCCTGGAGAAAGAAATTGAAATTAGTATAAATGGAATCATATCTGTCTTAACCACACTAAGGTTACAGAAGCTGGGATTCGGAAACCTTACCTCAGTTGCTTTGCGGTATATCACAATAATCATCACCATGTTCTTAGGTGTAAAGGATCGGCGGTTTTCAGACAGCACGTAGCGAAACATCGAGAAACTTCTCTCCTCATTAACAGATGTTAAGGGTTCGTACTTGAATCAAGTGAGATATTCCCCGTCAAGAATACACACATCAACATTTTCTCCTTTCAATATTTCACTTATCTTGCACATAATTTGATATATCTGTATTTCCAAGCACCAGTTACGTTTTTCATTTCATTTCTATTTGATTTTCTCTCTTTTTAGATATTTACTATTTACTAGAGAAAATATGTTGAAGAGGTGATGGATAAACTAATGATTCGAATTGAGAATGGGCAGTAAAAATCTAGTCGAAGGAAGGTAAAGTTGCAAAAAAAGCGGTTAAGACCTAAAAAGGACCAATAAGCCGAAAAACGCCGAAAAAAGGCAAAAAAGGACAAATAAAACCCACCCTTTTCGGGCTTACAATGATCCAGAATGAACATATATTATGTTCGGCTTCGTCTTCGAACACTCAAAAATAAAAACATTTTCCTCAACTTTCCAGCCCTAGTAGCCTCCGTGGCTCAGGCGGCAGCGCGTCGGCCTCTCACCGCTGGGTTCCGTGATTAGAATCCCGGTCACTCCATGTGAGATTTGTGCAGGACAAAGCGGAGGAGGGACAGGTTTTTCTCCGGGTACTCCGGTTTTCCCTGTCATATTTCATTCCAGCAACACTCTACATTATCATTTCATTTCATTTCATTTCATTTCATTTCATTTCATTTCATTTCATCTGTCAGTCATTAATCAATGCCCCAGAGGAGTGCGACAGGTTTCGGCAGTTGGCACAATTCCTATCCTCGCCGCAAGATGGGGGCTTCATTCATTCCGTCCCTGAACCGGTCAATGACCGGAAAACAGTTTGTAGGTTTTCATTCATTTTCCGAGCCCTAGTAATCACACTTATTACTTCTTCAGACTACGGACTGCACTACAGCCTCTTATCTCAAATCTATTATCTTCCATTATGAAGCGAGTCCTTAATAGTCTCTCGAAATCAGTCCCCTAATAGAACAGTGTGTTTATGAAGCACACTGTCACACGCCAGAAGCGGTGTTAGCATGTCCTCCTGTGATTCATTTATAATAAATGACAATACTGCCGTGTGCCTATTGCTAGCGTGGTACAGTCGTGACATCTGCCGTGTATGGAGCACTGCGAGTTACTGTGGTGGACAGTGTTGTGTGTAGTGTATGAGTTGCGAGGATGTTGAAGATAGCACAAATACCCAATCCCAAGCCAAAGAAATTAGCTACTGCTTTGAGAAGCAGGAATTTGGAAAAAAGAGTATGTGAAGTTGTTCTACGCTCTTTAATATGAATTTTGCAGCTCGGACTCCAAGTTTAGCACAGATGTTCCAGTTCTGACCTGCAATAGCATTGTGCACATGACTAAGTTATATGTATTAATTTTAGTGAAGACATTTCTCATTAAAAATTCTAGGCTTCGATAACTTTCGCTAATGAACTTATTTATGTGAGGATGAAGGTTAGCTCATAACGAAACACTACTCCAAGGGGTGACTCTCGATTCTCTACCAAAGTCAACTTTTATTTCCGATTCCCTCTGGAACAAATGTCGTAAATATCCCGGTTGCCTCCTCACCAGAAAGGAACTGTTACATTTGAACACACCGATTTCCTTTCATAAAACGTTTCTTTCCATAAGGATACTATATTGATTGAAAACAGAAATCGAAAATAAATAGGCTATAGTCTACAAATATATTCAGTCACATAATACAGTATTTGGCCTTCGTCTTGCGTTGGTTGCACTGAATGAGATGTTAAAAGAGGTGTGCCTCGTTTCGTTCCTTATAGAACAGTGCATAGGTATAGGCTATTTTAGTTAAAGCCATGATTGGCAGGGAAAGGTAACTTTAGCCTGTAGATACGTAATTTTTAAACACACCAAGGGCATTTTTTCATTCTCTTCACAGTCCGAAATATGTGTAAAGTATGACGGAAAAAAGTGTGCCTGGTTAAGGCTCTGTGCGTATAGCAATGTGCTGATGCGGGTGGATAATGCGAGCGAGAACCACTTAAGAGACCTGCTCATGAACCAAGCTTCAAACATATTTAGGTCAAACCAGGGGCGGTGTGTCATTAAGGGCTAAAGGGGCATAGCCCCACCATACTTTTGGACATAAAAGAGTTAAAAAATGTTATATTATCTATATTTTAGATATAATTTAATGAGGCCAAATATTTTGCTAGTTGCCTTACGTCGCACCGATACTAATAGGTCTTATGGCGACGATGGGACAGGAAATGGCTAGGAATAGGAAGGAAGCGGCCGTGGCCTTAATTAAGGTACAGCCCCAGCATTTGCCTGGTGTGAAAATGGGAAACCACGGAAAACCATTTTCAGGGCAGCCGACAGTGGGGTTCGAACCTACTATCTCCCGAATACTGGATACTGGCCGCACTTAAGCGACTGCAATGAGGTCAAATTAATATCTGAGTACCACTGTTCTGAAGTAATTAATGATATGAGGAAATGGAAGTATGACTGTACTACGTGTTTTCTACGTTTATCCTGACACTGGGGCTATTTCGCTCTCAATCCTCACAGTGAGTATTGATAACTGTTTTGAAGGTCAGTGAACCTATGAGGGAGTGAAAGTTTCAATGTATTTTAAAATGTCTAGCTAGGGGCTAGCTTTGACATGCTCGTAATAGAAAAGGAAATTTGGACGAAGCTGTCACGGCGGGTGTTGTGGCGATGTTATTGCAAACTCACTTATAATTTTCTAACCTCATGTAACATGTTCTGGTGATAATTCACAGAGCGAAGCTTCCGACAAGTTTGGAATTTTAGTTTACAGTTCGCTTTTAGCAGTTACGGAGTGGAGAGCTTAAGTTCTGGATAGTTTTTGTTCAACAGTGTAACGTTTAAAATAGTGAATAGTTTGCACCGCAGAAGAATCGATGAGCGCAGTTTCTTTATAAATGAGGTACGCCATCACTTTTAAAGTATTTTATTATTAGCATGCATTAGAATCAAGCATGCTTAACCGTACTGATACTGCCAATAAAAATGTAATGGCAAAGTTTATTATGGGTGTACGTACAACAGCAGAAGAAACAAAAACTACATTACTAATATTAATACTAATATTATTATTAATAATAGTAACATATAACAATGTAATCATAATAATAATACCTACAAAACACCACCTGCCATTTGAGCCGCTACTGGGTCAAACCAACTGCTAGAGTTACAGTTGTAGCCAGTACCTTCTATTCCTCGTTTTTTCCAGATTCCATACAAATGCTTGCTCTTGCATAATATTGTTACGAATAAAACACCGTCTGCTTTTTACTCTAATTTATTTCCGGACGACCAAATAAATGCACACACACACAATTCTATTCAGCCACGAATGATCACACGCTATTTACAAGTCTCTATTCTTTACGCACAGCAGGCAGTCCCAACTCATGGGTGACATACGTTACGTTGCTATGTTCACCACTCGTAGCGAAATGGTGCATTTTTCCCATTAACGCACGAAGCCTCAAGATACATATCGTCAAGGAAAGGAATCGGCGTTACCCGACTTCAAGGTATCTTCCTTCCGTTGATGGCTGTACTGATTCTCCTTTCTGTTCTGCTTCTGGAAACCCTTGCCTTATTTTTTAACTTCGAGTTTTTTTATTATTTGATAACGCTGTGCTCTCGTATATTAAATCACGACGAACCACCTGGTACTATAGTATGTGACTGCTCGGGTGGGCGAAAGGGTTAAAATTCGACCAGCTGCGCGTGAACAGATGTATTATAAACAGACCACCTGCGTACAAGCCTGTAACATGTAAACAAGAAGAGAGAGGAAGGAGGAGATTCATCATAGCAGTATTCTTGGGCCCTTATGTTTCCTTATATATATATAAATGCTATTAGTAAAGAACTGAAATCACCGAGCTCGATAGCTGCAGTCGCTTAAGTGCGGCCAGTATCCAGTATTCGGGAGATAGTAGGTTCGAATCCCACTGTCGGCAGCCCTGAAAATGGTTTTCCGTGGTTTGCCATTTTCACACCAGGCAAATGCTGAGGCTGTACCTTAATTAAGGCCACGGCCGCTTCCTTCCCACTCCTAGTCCTTTCCTGTCCCATCGTCGCCATAAGACCTCTCCGTGTCGGTGCGACGTAAAGCAACTAACAAGAAAAAAAAAACAACAACTGAAATCTGAGACAAGGCTTTTTGCGGATTCTGTACAGAGTAATGAACAAATTACAGGATTGTGAAAAACTGCAAAAGGACTTCGACAATGTTGTGAGATGGAAATGATAAACGGGGTTAAAAGTCTGGTTATGAGTTTCACTAATAGGAGAAGTCCTCTCAGTTTTAATCACTGCGTTGATGGGCTGAAAGTTCCTAATGGGGTTCACTGTAAGTACCTACGTGTTAATATAAGGAAAGATCCTCATTGGGGTAATCACATAAATGGGATTGTAAATAAAGGGTGCAGATCTCTGCACATAGTTATGAGCGTATTTAGGGACTGTAGTAAGGATGTAAAGGAGAGGGCATGTAAGTCTCCGGTCTCCGGTAAGACCTCAACTAGGGTATACAAAGAAAAGACGATCGATCTGTTGTGGGTGATTTCCGAATAAATAGTAGCATTACAAAAATGTTGCAAGGTTTGGGCTGAGAAGACTTAGGAGAAAGGAGACGAGCTGCTCGACTAAGTGGTATGTTCTGAGCTTTCAGTGGAGAGATGCCGTGGAATGACATTAGTAGATGAATAAGTTGGAGTGGTGTTTTCAAAAGTAGGAAAAATCACAATATGAAGATAAAGTGGGAATGCAAGAGTACAAATTGAGACAAATATTCGAATATTCGTTGGTAGGAAGGGGATTTAGGGAGATGTTCAATACGTTTACAAATTCTTTGCAATTATTTAAGAAAATACTAAGAAAACAACTGACAGGGAATCTGCCACTTGGGCGACTGCCCTAAATGCAGATCAGTGGTGATTGATTGATTGATTGATTGATTGATTGAGTGATTGACATTATTCATAATTTATAACTTTAATTTCAATACATAAATCGGGAAAGGTATCAGGTCTAACACACATTTTACGAGGAATATGCCTTAAAAGTACACTTAAAGTAGTTAGTAGTAATAGTATTTGTGCATACGTGCTCAATTATAGTGACACTGGATTCTAAGGAAGTCATTTAAAATTCAATGTGTTTTTATGACATACAACTCACGTTAACTACCGTACTTTAAGTGTGTTATTTTTTTGGTATTGGCTTTACGTCGCACCGACAAAGATAGGTCTTATGGCGACGATGGGATAGGAAAGGCCTAGCAAGTGGAAGGAAGCAGCAGTGGCCTTAATTAAATTACAGCCCCAGCATTTGCCTGGCGTGAAAATGGGAAACCACGGGAAACCATCTTCAGGGCTGCCGACAGTGGGATTCGAACCCACTATCCCCCAGATGCAAGCTCACAGCCGCGCGCCTCTAACCGCACGGCCAACTCGCCCGGTAAAATACATATTCCATGTAAGATGTTAGTCATGATACCTTTTCTGATTTATGTATTTGTTTGAACTGATGATGATTCCAGGAGAATCGAGACTAGTCTTCATTTATTAAAGGTATATAATAATAATTTCGTGTGGCTATTTCTAGCCAGGTGCAGCCCTTGTAAGGCAGACCCTCCGATGAGTGTGGGCGGCATCTGCCATGTGTAGGTAACTGCGTGTTATTGTGGTGGAGGATAGTGTTATGTGTGGTGTGTGAGTTACAGGGATGTTGGCGACAGCACAAACACCCAGCCCCCAAGCCACTGGAATTAACCAATGAAGGTTAAAATCCCCGACCCGGCCGGGAAGCGAACCCGGGACCCTCTGAACCGAAGGCCAGTACGCTGACCATTCAGCCAACGAGTTGGACATTAAAGGTATAAATGATACATGTTATATAAAGCGTTGAATGGTGAAACATCCCTCGACTGATTCCTATCGTATAAGATTAACATTATTGTAACGTCTGGTAACAGCAATAGCGTTGTCCCTAGCTTATAACGTATGAGGCAACATGCATGAATGTAAGTTACGGTAACACTGATAATAATGTCAGTCTGCTCTAACATATGGCAACGCTGATAACGTCAGTCAGTTTTTCCGAAAAGGCCTATATAAAACGGGGATGTAGTGTATACAAGTGTCAACTCCTTTCGTAGTGTGCATGTGATGCGTTGATAAAAATGGACGCTCCTCAGCAACATATGATGTTAAAGAGGCTAAAGTTTTGTTGTAGATCAGGGGTTCTTAAACCTGGGACTCCGTGAGAGTCAAATAAAAACTTAACATTAACTGTTTGTTCAACCCTTGTCCCGTTTCCCTACGGAGTCGCGTAAGAGGTGAGATGAATCTGTCGTGGCGGGTTTTTATGACCGGATGCCTTTCCTGACGTCAACCCCATCAGAGGAGTTAATGACATGAAATAAATGACATGATATATGATAGCAGGAAGGAAGAGGGTAAAACCCGGTGCCGGAACATAGCCTACTCCTGTCGAATAGCACCAAGAGGTCTGCTCAAGGCTTAACGTCCCCATCCGACGAACGAATCACCATCAACAGCGTCATATGCACTCACTCCATATGAGCACTGCGGAGAGGTTTGGAATTTAATCCAGGTTTTTGGCAAGCAATCTAGTGATTATCTTGTCGACCAACATTCTGATGGTGAAAATTTTCTCGACCAACGGGACTCGAACCGGCTAACCACGGTGTCAGACCGTTTAGACTTCAACGCCTTAACAATCATGGCCACATGGCGGGCCAGAAACTTAACATTAATATTCTATAATTTAGTCAGGTTTTTTGACTCAGCGTAGTGGCCTTTGGTTCAAAGGAGCGACATATTCAATTTGCCGTATAAGGACGAGACAAAGTTCATTTTGAGCCTCACGACACGTAGAACAAAACTGGAAGATTAAGGGCCTTTACACTAAGAAGTTTCAGCAGGAACTTCAGCCTGGCACATGACCTAGATGTTAGGCCCCTTTTAACAACAAACATCGAACTTCAACCCATGTTTGTTTTTTATTTTTTTAAATTTTTTTCTAATAACGCATTTATACGAGGGTGACGATGGGGTCCCTGAAGCTCACTGCGGGTGCGGTTGGTGTGGGGCCCTCAAACTGGCCCTGGAGATAAATGCTAAATTGGGTAAAACTCGAATGGATGAAAATGTAACGTTGACCGGCTTTATATGGAAGTCTATTTTCGAAGCGCCCAACCTTCATTTTCCTGTTTTTTGCATGGTTACAGAAGGGATATTATGAAAAAATAGAACACCTAAGCCCTGCTTTTCACTCTCCACCAACGTTCCATATACAAAGACTTGAATTTGGAATATAGGGAAGGAAGGAAGCGCCCAACTGTTGCGTCACGTTAAACGTCAAGAACATACTCTCGCGAGTATAGCTGAAGCCTGTGGCATGGCATTAAGATCTGACAGTTGACACCGCAGTCCAGTCAGCAGTCGATGGGAGGAACGGAAGTCCAGTTCGTGATATCGCACGCGCTACGAGGACGCTTTCATCCCCGCGCTGTGCAGAGAGCAGCTGTAGATATGACACGTGAAGATGAATTTCCTGAACCATTCTAGCGAGCACCTCACCCATTAAGTAATCAATATCGTGTTATTCGCTACGAATTGCGCCCAGCTCCTTGGTCAAATGGTCGGCCTAGTGACCTTCGCCAATTTTTTGATAGATGCAAGCAGTAGCGGAGATTGGGAATTAAAAGTGGGGGAGAGGAGGGGGAAAAATATACTGTCAACAAAAAGTACCCGTGTTTGTATGATATAGCGGGAGGGGCGGGGAGGGGGGTGGTTGGGTGGTGTATATACATCAAAACTGGAACAAAAATGCTACAAACCGGACGAGTTGGAGCGCGCGGTTGTAAGCTTGCATCCGGGAGAGAGTGGGTTCGAATCTCACAGTTGGCAGCCCTGAAGATGGTTTTCCTTGGTTTCCTATTTTCACACCAGGCAAATGCTGGGGCTGTACCTTAATTAAGGCCACGGCCGCTTCCTTCCAACTCCTAGGCCTTTCCTATCCCATCGTCGCCATAAGATCTATCTTTGTCGGTGCGACGTAAAGCCACTAGTAAAAAAATGGCTTTCTAGACCGAAGTCGCTATCTCACCCTCCGATAACTCCCCAATTGTTTTTACGTAGGCTGAGTGCTATCCTGAGATCCAGGTACAATTCTCTGACCTGACGGAGAATCGAACTCCCCCTGAGGGTAGGAGGCAGCCTCGCTACCCCTAGGCTCCGGGCGCGGCATTTAAAAATTCAACAAGAACATAATATAACCTTTATTGCTATGGAATGACTTGCAATCAGTGCTTGCATGGATTGCAGTTATTTGACGAAAACTTTCAACGTATTTCTCTCGACATATTATTATTATTATTATTATTATTATTATTATTATTATTATTATTTTATTTAATCCGTTTACCCTATATGGTTGGTTTCTCCCCCTCTCCCCCCACGGACTCAGCGAGGGATCCCACCTATATCGCCTCAAGGGCTGTGCCCTGGAGTGTGAGGTATTTGGTGGGGATACACCTGGGAAGGAGGATCAGTACCTCTCATAGGCAGCCTCACCTGCTATGCTGAACAGTGGCCTTGTGGGGTTGGGGATGGGAAGATTGGAAGGGATAGACAAGGAAGAGGGAAATAATTGGCCGTGGCATTAAGTTAGGTACTATCCCGGCATTTGCCTGGAGAAGAAGTGGGAAACCACGGAATACCACTTCGAGGTTGGCTGAGGCGGAAATATAACCGTCTCTACTCAGTTGAATTCGCGAGGCTGAGTGGACCCCCTTACATTCCTCGTACCACCTTTCAAATTTCGTGGCAGAGCCGGGAATCGGACCTCCGGGGATGGCAGCTAATCACACTAACCACCACACCTCTCGACACAATCTTACTTCAAATTCATATACTGACTCGTCACGGACGCATAAACTAAATCAGAGTCTGGTGTAGTCAAAGCAGTGAGAACGTAATACATGAGAAGCTGTGGTTCGAAGCCGATCCCAATCCTGATACAAATGCAAGCAATTTTTAGACAACATAATACTGAGATGGTCTATGCATTTACGGCATACGTGCATGCATATATATTAGGTATCTCACTTCGACGTTAAAAATACGATCATTAGACTAATATTTGAATCCAGAATGGAACTGAGGATAGATCATCGTCTAACCATTTGAGCGACGAATATGATTTACCGTTATTTAACTCACTAGAACAATTTTGTCTGTCTCAGGATAATTTTGACTTTGACGATATGAAAGTGGCAGAGTACGAGTGATGTTGCGATATGATCCCTTTAGCAGCCATTCTCTGTCATGAAAGGTGTGAAGGTGACGCTCATAGCCAGGGCCGTAACGAATGGGATACGGGCCCACCAGCCAAAATAAAAATTCGGGCCCCCTCAAATAAAATGTAAAACCTAGGAATAACTAATTTAAATTTAATTACAGCATGTAGATAATATGCAACATATTGTCAAATTATATAAACAAAGCGATTATTCACTATTGTAAGATTCTTAAAATATAATTTTAAAATGTTTTATTTGGCTGCATTCGTGGTTTAACGGCTAAGCTACCGAACCATACACCACTTTGTTTTTCGTACTTAAAATTGGTTTTATTTTACAGTAACTACGGAACTATACCTTGTACCCGATACCAAAGTCTCAGTTACTCCGTATAATAATGTATTCGATTACAACACAGAAAAATATACGAACAAAATTAAAAAACTGTTCAAATAAAGTTTAAAAAATATCAAACACCACAACTGATGGCCTTCTCACAAAGAGAGCTCGTTCCAAACTGAAGTGACACGAGTATTACTCCACCTGCTTCTTACTGGCATTATCATTATTGTTGAATGAATGTGCGATAAAAGTTACATGCCCAACAAAACTTTTTGCACAATACGATCTCGGATACACTGCACATCAAGAAAGTATCATTTTCTAACTAAAATATATTTTGGTATCAGTTTTCGTTGCTGTTTACAGGTGTGCCTGAATAACTGCTGTTAGTTGCAACCAAATGGCAATTCCTCTACGTACAAATTGTAAAACAAACTATCTAGACTGATTCTACAAAACTACCGGATCATTACCGTGCGCAGTGATATTAACTTGTTAGGTGTCTGCGAGGCCCCTTAAAGGCCCGGGCCCGCCTGCATTGTAGGCCCTGAAGGCCCTAACGTTACGCCCCTGCTCATAACGACGGATTGTGCGTGTATTTCGGTGGACTTGGCAGACTGATGCGTAAGAGCGGTAGCCTAACTACTCGGATGAGAAGTTCACCTGCTGTTGGCTAAACGGGGAGTAGAAAGACATGGGTCAATCTACCGTAAGTAAACTCCGTCTGAGTGCCTGATCACCAGGCTCGGATTATGAAAACATGTTATCTTTTAACTGGTGCACCATGCACATTGCTAACTTATACATAAATCCTGAATATGGCCCCCTGTTCACAGAAATGCATATTTGTCGTCGATTATTCGTCATTTTCTGCAATTTTTCACTTTTAGTTTTTCAATTTTTCCTCATTATTTTGTCATTTTCAGCAATTCGTTACCTTCATAAATGGTTTTGTTTATAAGCCATTATTTTCCGTTCTGCGTTAGTATTTAGTAATGTTTATACATTTCCGCTGGGTAATTAACATATCTGAAAAATTATCCGAGCTTTCTATAAACGATATTACTCATTGAAAGGTTTGGCCAGTACTCAGTTGGAAAACTGTGGAATAAAGTATTCTTCTATAACTCTTAGCCGTACGCTTTGGAAATCCACATCCCTAAAGTGCGATGAAACATTGCTTCTAAAGTGGATGAGTTTGCAGTGAAAGGGAGTGATATTATCACTAGACTTCGGATTTTAGGCAAAAACCTATTTTGTTCTTGAAGAGATAACTTAAAATGAAGTTGTATTTACACGTTTTATGCATTTATAAGGATGAAAATGGTGGTCCTATGGAGTCTAAAAGTGCTTAAATTGACGTTCGAACCTATAGGCCTCTTTACCTATATTCCTGTAATTCCTATTTTTTATCCCTAAATCGGTTAAAAATGCTTTTAATTTATTCAGAGGAACTAAAATATTAGCCGATTCGTTTTAAGTATCTTGAACAGTGTATTCTTGAAATATTTTTCAAACAAAATCGTAAATCTTGAAGCTGTAAACTATGCTCCCTGTAAGTCCTTAAGAACCTCCCTCACGGCCGTAGTCTATCACAAGTCTCCATTGACCTGCTGAAAACAAGATAGCGTCAGCTTTCAAGTCGTCTTTAATTAAAAGGTTACAGGAGTTTCTCCACTTCACATCGCATGGTAAAATTATATTCTGTGAAGTTTGTAGCCAAGAGGTGAGTGAAATTTGTTTGTTAATTACCCCTAAAGAGTTATTATCAATTTAGAGAAATACAAATGGTACCGTATTTTAATTGATAAATAAATGCCTATTAAAATACGTAAAATTCAGGCTGCCTAAACATATTTTTAGAACCTAGTTTTTTCAAATTTGAGAGCCTATTCTTTTTTTTTTTTTGCTACTGGCTTTAAGTCGCACCGACACAGATATGTCTTATGGCGACGATGGAACAGGAAAGGGCTAGGACTGGGAAGGAAGCAGCCGTGGCCTTAATTAAGGTACAGCCCCAGCATTTGCCTGGTGTGAAAATGGGAAACCACGGAGAGCCTATTCTAGGCACCTAAAAATCCGAGGTCTAATTATAACTGTAGCAGGTACAAATTCACATTTCACTAAGGTGTTGAAGTGCCTATGTACTATCATACATATACGTACTACTTAGTTTAATTTAACACAGTGCCTTGAAGATGGTTTTCCATGGTTTCCTATTTTCACATCAGGCAAATGCTGGGCCGCTTCCTCCCCACTCCTAGCCCTTTCTTATTTTATCATCGCCATAAGACCTATCTGTGGTGGTGCGACGTAAAGAAAAAAAAAGTATTTAATAAGTGCGACTTTTGTTTATTCGTGTCTAATTCACTTCAAGTGTCCGAATGAAAATGAAAACCTACAACCTGTTTTCCAGTCATTGACGGTTCAGGGATGGAATGAATGAAGCAGATATAGGCTATTAGTACGATAGGGTCGCCACTCCCAAAGTGATTTGTTAATGACTGATAGATGCTATGAAATGAGAATGGAGAGTGTTGCTGGAATGAAAGATGACAGAGAGAACCGGAGTACCCGGAGAAAACAAGTGTCCGAATACCACAGATAAAACTATCTTATTACCAAACAACATGTAGGTAGCGACAAACGAGTGGTATACATAGTTGCCGGGCTGAGTGGCTCAGACGGTTGAGACGCTGGCCTTTTGACCCCAACTTCGCAGGTTCGATCCTGGCCCAGTCCGATGCTGTTTGAAGGTGCTCAAATACATCAGCCTCGTCTCGGTAGATTTACTGGCACGTAAAAGAACTCCTGTGGACTAACTTCCGGCACCTCGACGTCTCCGAAAACCGTAAAAGTAGTTAGTAGGACGTAAAGCCATTTTTATTATTATTATTATTATTATTATTATTATTATTATTATTATTATTATTATTATTGTATACAGAATATTAGTGTATTGCACAATATCCTAATAATGATCACATATACATGCTCAGTTATTTTGTTTATAAGAACTTCATTTAAAGTAACTGGCGTAAATATTATTATTATTCAGGCGTTTCTGTACGTACTATTATTATTATTATTATTATTATTATTATTATTATTATTATTATTATTATTATTATTATTATTTGATGACACTTCTTAATTGTATTCACAAAGAACGAGTTGGCCGTGTGGCTAGGGTCGCGCAGCTGTGAGCTTGCATTCAGGAGAGGGTTCGAATCTCACCGTCGGCAGCCCTGAAGATGACTTTCCGTGATTTCCCATTTTCACACCAGGCGAATCCTGGGGCTGTACCTTAATTAAGGCCATGGCAGCTACCTTGTCAATTCTAGCCCTTTCCTCCCCCTCCGTTGCCAAAAACCTTCGATGTGTTAGTGGCACGTTAAACAAGTAGCAAAAAAAAAATGTTTTCACTCGATTGCGAATTAAAGATAACGATGGCACATATTTATTATTTAGGGGAATCTATACCTGCGATCATTTTGGGTCATTTTCTAGCTCATTTTAATTCATTTTTAAAGGAATTTTAGATCATTTTATAATTTATTTTTCGGGATTTATTAGGTCATCAAAATACGGGCCCTGTTGATCAGTATCTCCTTCTGACCTAGCAGCCGGTACGAACAGATAGCGAACTTCCAGGTCTGGATAAATAGTAGTACTCTCTTACGGGAAATTCAAAATGCAGGTCTCGCTTAGAATATAAACGAGAACTATCTAGTTAGGTGTTCAGAGATTTCTGAAGTCTTGTTTCGCAGATTTTGGCGGTCAAAGCTAATGCTGCTATCCAATGGGATTCGGGCCGCTGTAGGTCTACCGCGTTGTGGGTTCATGAGTGGTCGACGATTCACCATTCTTCCGGAACATTTAGTCGACGCTGATAGGCCTACTCAGGACGGGGTACGACAGTCCGAATCACTACAGACAACGGCATAAACTAAAATCGGTCAAACAGAAACACGTGTATAATAGCGTTATTTCGAAATCAGCGGCAGGTGTGGTGGTGGTGGTGATTGTTGTTTTAAGAGGTAGGACAACTAGGTAACCATCCTCTCCAGGGCAAGTAAAGTATGTTATAGCTACATCTTCGGCATATACTATCAAACATCGACACCCGCTCTGTCTTCGTAACGCCGGAAACGTCAATGAGGGAATACCGTACATGGAATCTGTATCAGCTCACGACCACCGCAATTCGCGGGCTCACTGGGTGTTTAAAAGATGAAACAGCGTGAACTTAGCGGCTGCTAAGAGAAGGGAAGAAAAATCATATGTATAAAAATTCCTAACTTCATTTAATAAAAGTCGTTATCATAGAAAATGCGTCTGCTAATTACTACGTGTCTTCTTTTTGGTAAACATTAACCTCGTCGAATTTTATTCTTAAACTAGAAACATCAGATAGACACAGATAAGGTCATTTCAATCCAAATATATTTAATTAAACTCCCTTATAGTAATAAGTGTAAAAACTCAAAAACCAACATACGCTACTGTTACATGCTTAATGAGAGCGAAAGGAAAATGCAGGATACACGATAGCATCACCCTGTGTGAATGAAAAGAAAACCGCATCAAAATTAACAAGCTAAGGATTTCGTGCAAGTTCCTTTGTATCATGCAACGGTGAAAGGTGATGATAGGATTCTACAGGTTCTGTTTGAAGAATATACAGTCATATTTATAAATCATGCTTATGTTTTATTCATATACAAAAGTTCGGAGGAAATAACGAAAGAGGAGCGTACGCATTTTTCAAAATTTATGATTTTTTTTTCCAGGCTAAGAGGGTAACTAACTAAACAGAAGACGTTTACAGCTAGCGATTTTCAAGCTGGGAACATTAAAAAATTCGAAAAAGAATGTAATTTTGACAGCTCCTACCGATCGTTCCTTCCAAAGAACTTCCCTGGTGTTTGACATCTGACTCGTCCGCCTGCTTACCATGAATGTCGTCTGCCTCTACGCCGGTTGTTGCGCCGTAATTCGGAAACGTGTTAGGTTCCTCAGATTTCGTCACTTTGAACCGTTCGGACATGATGAAAGAAACTTTTCGTTACCCGGGTGAACTGTCACATGCACTCACAAATCATAAACCGTAGCACACGAGGTTCTCGGTACTGTACCTGTAAGCACACTCTGACGAGTTATGATTTGCTGCCACGGGCGCGCTACTGAAGTTATTCGCATTAGCAAGTTCTCCGTACTGCCGATGGGAGCGCGTCGCTGTGCACTTTCCACTTTCAGAATGAGACTGCAGCTACCCCTGCTGCAGCAATAAAAATGTATTTGACGTCCTCTTTGCTATGTAAGTCATAAACATTCCGTGGACGATTTATAACTACTCAGACTCATTCTCTTTGCTCAGACTGAGATTAGGAATTTGAATGTTGTAAAACTGTTAATGTTGTTTGGTTTCATTGATTCGCAAGAAACGGTAAAATGATCTTACGTAATCTTCTCTTTTGATAATTTTGAATATACAATTTTTCCGTTTATAATTCTTTATTCGTCCCTTTCAGAATGGATACATTTATTTTGGACAAGATATTTATTACAACCAACGGCCATACATATCTGAAATGCATAGTTATGGAATAGTACTGGAATAAAAGTATTGGGGAAAGAGGAGATCGTGGTTCAACTCTTTTCACTTCCAACTCATTTAACACTGCTTATACACGGATACCCCGTTGGGGGGGGGGGGGGGGTAAAATCGACAAAAATCCCCATTAAGTTGTTTCTAACCGGTTATTGAAAGAACTTTATTTAATATTTACGATTTATCAACATTTTTAATAAAATGTAGGGAAGTCAGGAGCCATTCCCCTTTGAGAGTCCTATCACTATTATTATTATTATTATTATTATTATTATTATTATTATTATTATTATTATTATTATTTCATTTTCTTCCATTGTGGAAAGAACATGTTGTGTAGTACCGGTAGCTTGGATGAGCATTACAGCTTTCGGTCCCTTTAATGATTTTATGAACATTGATTTTGGGACGTAAGTGAAGGTGAGCAACTCTCCTGATAGGTTGACAGTGTACACTTTTGTTAGTTTCTCAGAGGGGGAACAATATAGTCTACTAACTGTTGTGCAGGCTACACACCATTGATGGGTTAAGTTTTGTAATAGCAGTGGTTTTATGAAAGTAGTTTTTGACTCAATCATTGATGGGTTAGGTTTTTTAATTGCAGTGGTAATGCCATCATGCAAATAGAGTAGCAGCCAAGGAGACAGTCTGTTTCAACTTACAATAGTCAGTCAATTACTGTTGGTAAGTTTTAGGCGCTTACGACATTAGATTTTGTTTTCTTCCAGCTCTGAAATATTTAGGGCATTCGAGCCTTTGGCTTGGATTCCAATTTCCACCCATCGGGTAATCCTTCTTTCGTGTTTCTTCCAGTGGCGAATGAATGGGTAGGAAGTGGATCTTACCTTAAATTCTTTAGTAGAGTAGTTCCAAATGGCGAGTTTCCTTGCTTGCAAATTTATCAGTAATAACACAGTCCTTGAATGTGAACACCGAGCCTATTTTGTTTTATGATTTCATTGTGTTTGATAGCATCTCTTCTCACGCCTTCAGAGAGAGAGAATTCTATCCTCACATGGCCCATTAAGTGGAATTCTTTTTTATTCTGGATGTGTTTATTAGAATTATTGTGTTTTTCAGCTTTTCTCAGCATGTCCTTTGTAAATGCTACTCCGCTGATTTTTCTTGCTTGCAAACAAAAAATAATACATACATAACAAAAACACTTTGTTTATATTGTACAGCCTGTCTACCAGAGATATCGTGTGTGCCAAGAAAACTGGATTTTCTCGCTTACTTTACCATCAACATACTTAAATGTGTATGGTGTAAATCTTCTGTTTTTCTATTTAAGTTTCTCTTCAAACTTCCAACAGGAAAAGGGTTTATCTTTTAAAAAGTGGTTCATGATGTCAGTTACTGTAGTCATGTCTCTAATTCATGAACCACAGGCAACATCGTATATCCTGTACAAACTTCACTGATTCTTCCCTTAACTGATAACCTTGTTTTTCTCTGTGCAGCAACATCCATATTCAATCGAGCTAGCTCATGGGTAATAAGAGCTGTTCTTTCTGGCCTGTTATTTTTGTCTTTCAGGTCCACATTCAGTTATACATTGCAGTTGTCAGAATCTTAGATTTCTTCTCTTTTTGACCGCAAATTGGAGTGACCCCCTGGGTGTGGTTTCCCAGCCAGATTCAAGAGTGTTTACTGGTGTGTAACTCACATTTTCTAGGGCCTACACCATTTGGATTGGGCAGTGGTTATCCTAAATAGGTCTGTGTAGACACAGATGTGGGACCAGATCCCTGAGTATTCTTGGGGTCTCGGGAAGGCAACCGTGACACATGTGCCGCCAATGTGCAGGTCCAGACTAGAAGCTCCCAGTTACACCTATAACTTGCTTCCATCATGCTTATCTTATCACAGTTGGACTTTTTAAAAGTAATGGCAGGAGTGACTGCCATAGGTGTGTTTCTTTTTAAACCCTTTTGATGCCAGGCTGTAATGTGGTTGCGCTAAGAATGCGAAGACAGTTTTAATGAAAATGCACACACTAAGGAAAAACATTTTAGGTACATGTTTGGATGTAAATCCCTGTTTTTTTCAATTTTTCCATAGCCCACAGATGAATAGAGAACATGTGAGCATGACTTTTTTCATTTAAAAGTGTACACATTTTTTATTTTTTGAAAAAATTAAATCTCAAAATGTAACTTAAGTTTTATGCAATTCTTGGTAGTAGGCCTACTCTTTGAGAATTACAATAATGTTTACAAAATTATGCATATGCAGGTTAAATACACAATAACATCTTTACTTCAAACACTTGTCAGTCGATAAATTATTCTCTAATGAATCACTTAATGTTAAAACATTGCATATTTTAATCATCTTTCATATACTTATCCATGTTTACACTATTGGAGGTAAATAAATGTATAAATAAGCGAGATGACAAGTGACAAGTACGAGCTCGATAGGTGCAGTCACTTAAGTGCAGCCAGTATCTAGTATTCTGGAGACAGTAGGTTCGAACCCCACTGTCGGCAGTCCTGAAGATGGTTTTCCGTGGTTTCCCATTTTCACACCAGGCTGTATCTTAAGGCCCCCCTGTGGGTGGGGGCGGTAGAATAACACCCACGGTATCCTCTGCCTGTCGTAAGAGGCGACTAAAAGGGGCCTCAGGGGCTCTGAACTTTGGAGCGTGGGTTGGCGACCACGGGGCTCTTAGCTGAGTCCTGGCATTGCTTCCACTTACTTGTGCCAGGCTCCTCACTTTTATCTATCCTGTCAGACCTCTCTTGGTCAACCCTTGTTCTTTTCCGACCCCGACGCTATTAGGTTTGCGAGGGCTAGGGAGTCTTTCATGTTCACGCCCTTCGTGGCCCTTGTCTTTCTTTGACCGATATCTTCATTTTTCAAAGTGTCGGATCCCTTCCATTTTTCCCTCTGATTAGTGTTATATAGAGGATGGTTGCCTAGTTGTACTTCCTCTTAAAACAATAATCACCACCACCACCACCACCACCTTAAGGCCACGGCCGCTTCCTTCCCACTCCTAGCCCTTTCCTGTCCCATCGTCGCCATAAGACCTATCTGTGTCAGTGTGACGTAAAGCAACTAGCAAAAAACAAGTGACACGAAGCGGCACATTGCAGGGCTACGATGTGTGAAACTTGCAATGTGTAGAAAGAAAGCTTGTATAAAACTTCACTGATGTCAATATCTCATGTTATCAATATTTCCAGAGAGTAAAAGCTTCAGTCGGCTCCCGGCATTTTTCGGCCGCCTGCCACTATAAGAGTTAAGGTGGATCAAAGTTTGCTAGAAACTTACCCACACACTATGATTTCGGAGCCTTACACCACGGCACATGTAGTACGAGATGCAGGGTCAGGCAGCGAAACTGCAATGGACTGCCGTAGTCTTGAGTGTATTTGAATTGTGCCGTTATAGCCAGTCTGCCTGGCATTAATGTCTTCTGTCTGCACAACCGTTGGGAGTCAGAACAATGGTTGTGTCACCTCCTCCACCAGCTTAAACGTTGGGGATTACTAAAAGCTGCCTCTGCTGCCTCAGTCACCATACTGAAGTTCATCTTCTCCGCCGAGTCAGCTGTTGAGGTCTTTACCGTACCCTGGCAAGGGTCCCATACAGGGTACTACACCGGGCCAGGTAGAACGTGATCTTTTTAACGAGGTGTTACTCCGTCTCCTTCCCCATTACTTGCAAATGGAATGCCAGACGTGACTCCACATTAGTGGAGTTAACATTGATGAAAGTGACCAAGAAAATAAAACCAAAGTAGTCATAACAGAGGGGAAGAAATAAGAGTAAAGCAGGACCCAGAATTGTACAGGGAAGTGAAAAAAAAAAAAAAAGGTATCAGAAAAGGAGGGCACAGGAAATGACGTGGGGGAGTCTCTATGAACATCTTGAGACTCTGGCTGAAACCGGGGGTGTGATGCGAATATATGAACTCATCAAGAGAGTTCACTTAGCCTCTCACACCTCAGTTCTCCAAATCCTACCGACCCGTGATGCCCCTGTTAAGCTGAGCAACCCAGTGGAAGGTTGGGTCTTCAACCCCAGCGGGAAACTGGGTCTGAGCCAACAGGATTGGAAGACAGTGGAAAGCAATGGGAAACCACCATTGTAATTTTCCCAAGAAAACCCCATGGCTTTGCTCAATTCAAAATATTCCAGAGTTTCAAGTTCTCCAGTCTGATCTCCGGGGGGGGGGAACTAAGTTGAGAGAAGCCTCAAGAAATGTGTGATGCTGCAAGGAACAATATTGTTTAGGAACTTGGAATGTAAGATCCATGTATCAAGGAAAGCAGGATATAGTCAAACGAGAAATGAAGAGACTGGGCATCGATATACTGGGAATAAGTGAAGTGAGATGGATTGGTAATGGTGAATTTGCTACAGATGAGTACATGGTCTACTATTCTGGACATGAAAACCAAAGGAAAAGTGGAGTTGCCCTCATAGTTAGCAACAGGGTACACTGTTTGCATTGTGACTTCCTTCCCAATTACTTTGAGATATCTCAAGAAGTGGGATGTGGTGGAAGATGGTATTTACCAATACTGAAAAACCTAACATGTTAATGGTGTATGGAGAATGTAGGAAGAATGCTGTTCGTTCTTGTCTTTTGTACATGGTACGATACCCCAATAGACGTCACCCATCTCGTCAATTATTTGTGAACCCCTTCATCCACTTACATGAAAGTGAAAGTGTAACAGCAACACCTAGGAAACATAACAAAAACGAATGATGGGAGAATAGGGTGAAATTAATGTTCTAGCTGTTATTGCTGTAGATCCACTTGTCAGTTCCCCTGCAATCGCATGAGGAATTGCCAAGAGTCAGGCAAATGTACTACATATTCTCCACTGTCATAATTTCCATCCAAATTGTGTCTCTCTCCATCAAGAGCTGCATGGAAACACTTTTGAGAACTTTTGTACATGGGCATTAAGACAAGATTCACCAGATTTATCATGTACCTTGTTTAATGGTGAAGCAACATTTACTAATTAGGGCCAAGTAAACCTCTGAAACACGCACCATTGGTCTGTAAACAATCTCCAATTGCTTTTGTCAGGTGGAACGTCAGCGTCCACGGAGTTTAAATGTGTGGCGTGGAATAGTGAACCATCAGCTAATAGAACCTTAGGAACTCTAGATTCTCAAAAGTATCTCAACCTCCTAACAGACCAACTTCCACCAATGTTAGAAGACGTTCCACTGCGGACTAGGAGGAACATGTGGTATCAGCACAATGGCTGTCCAGCATATAATACAGGGTGGTGCACGAAATGTCTTGCACTGGAAATTGTTCATAGAAAATGTAATATACAACATATTGAATACCAAATGGCGTGACAAAATTCACTGACATGTGCATGGTTAGTCCGTGTGCAGGACATGTTCAATATGTCCACCTTCTCGGTGTACAACAGCTTCGACACAAACCGGCATGTTCGTGATCACTCTACGACACAAGTCCTCACTCAACCCTCGGAAGAACGTCACAATGGCCGCTTGCGATTGCTGTACATTTTCTGGTTTATGGCGGTATATTGTCTCCTTCAAATATCCCCACAG
This sequence comes from Anabrus simplex, assembly GCF_040414725.1. Taxonomy (NCBI): domain Eukaryota; kingdom Metazoa; phylum Arthropoda; class Insecta; order Orthoptera; family Tettigoniidae; genus Anabrus; species Anabrus simplex. The sequence goes on along the minus strand of NC_090268.1, from coordinate 419,383,261 downwards.
GAAGAAGTCGCAGGGATTGAGATCGGGGCTATGCGGTGGCCAGATTGAGCCGCTCTGAAAATGTTCGGGATATCGATGGGACATCACACAGGGCCCGAAATTTTAATTCAGGAAGTCCAGAACAACATTTGCTGTGTGCGGACGAGCTCCATCTTGCATGAACCATTGTGTCTCTATTGGTAGTCGTGATGCAAAGAGTTCTGGAAGGAAACTGTCAACAAGTCCATGTAACGCGCACTATTGACTTGACTTACTTGACTTAATTCCTGTTGTTCCTTGTGGAACATAGGGCATCAACAAAGCATCTCCATCTGATCCTGTTGTTAGCCAACCTCTTCACCTCTCTCCAGGTCTTGCCTTCTTCCATTGCCTCCATGTGTACAGATCTTCGCCACGTTTGTTTGGGGCTTCCTCTCCTCCTTTTACCCTGCGGGTTCCAATCCAGTGCCTCTCTCTCGATGGCTTCATTCCCTTTCCTCAACGTATGCCCTATCCATTTCCATTTCCGCCGCTTTATCTGTATGGCCATCTCGGTTTCACCCGTCCTTCTCCATAGTTCATGATTGGAGATTACTTCCAGCCAGTAGATGTTTAAAATCTTCCTTAAACAGCGGTTGACAAAGGTCTGCAACTTGGAGGTAATCACTTTAGTCACCTTCCAGGTCTCGGACCCATACAGTAGAACAGCCTTGACATTACTTCGGAAAATGCGAAGTTTGGTCCTGATAGATATTTTGTTGTTCTTCCATACCGGATAGAGCCGAACAAAGGCACCGTTCGCTTTTTGTATACGTTGAGAAACATCCTGTACTGCTCCTCCATCTTTGGAAACTACACTGCCCAAGTAGGTGAAACTATCCACATCCTCTATAGGTTCATCGCTGAAGACAAATGGGTCTAGTTTGTTGGTGTTCATCCTTAGGGCCTTGGTCTTCTTTGAGTTAATCGTTAGTCCCACCTTTTTTCCTTCTTTTACCAAGTCTTCAATCTTTGATTGCATTTCACCATGTGCCTCAGACAGGAGACACACATCGTCAGCGAAGTCTAGGTCTTCTAACCTATTTGCCAATCCCCACTGGATACCACGTTTCACATTTCGCGTTACATTTCGCATTACCGCATCAATCACCACCAGGAACAAAGTTGGCGAGAGGATACAACCTTGACGTACTCCTGAACGTACAGATATAGGTTCAGATACACGGCCCTCATGTATGACTCTGCATGTATAATCACGGTATGTTTCCTGAATGAGGTTGGTAATTTGTGATGGCACACCATACCGCTTCACTTCCTTCCACATAGCTTCTCTGTTGATCGAATCAAAAGCTTTTTCGAAATCGATGAACACTGCATAGAGGCGAGATGACCATTCAGCACACTGCTCCAGAATTATCCTCAAGGTGTTTATTTGGTCTACACACGAGCGATTTGATCGAAAGCCTGCCTGTTCCCGTCGGAGCCTCAAGTTGATATACTCCTTAATTCTGTTTAACAAAACCCTGGTGAAGACTTTGCCAGGGATTGAAAGAAGCGTAATGCCCCTCCAGTTGTTACAGTTTGACGTATCGCCCTTCTTTGGCAACTTCACCAGCAACCCACATTTCCAATCTGTCGGCATTTCTCCATTAAGCCATATCTTCTCAAATAGCGGCTGCAACATATTGGCAGTGGTATCCATATCAACCTTCATGACTTCTGCTGGAATATTGTCAACACCTGCTGCCTTACCAATATGTAACTCTCTCAATGCCCGCTTGATTTCCTCCACTGTTGGAATGCAGACTTTAATCCTTGGGTCAGGCTGGGTTTCTTCCTCTTCTTCGCCTTCTCCTGCATCTACTTGCTCCTCCAAGGAGTGGTTTAACACTGCAGAGAAATGTTCCTGCCACCGCTTCAGTTGATCCTCGGAGTTTGTTAGGAGGACACCATCTTTGTTTCTGACTGGACGGTTTTTCTGCATCTGCTTCCTTGCCAGAACTCTGGTGATGGTATAGAGTTCTCTAAGATTTCCCTTTCTGGCTGCCTCCTCTGCTTGTTGAGATAGGTCATCTATCCATTTCCTTTGATCTCTCCTCACACTTCTCTTTACTTCCTTATCCTTCGCAGCATATTTGGATTGCAATTCTGCCTTCCTTGCTCGTGTCTTACATGCATTCATTACTTCCTTTATCTCTTTCCTTTGTCTGATAATTTCCCATGTCTGGTCAGTCATCCAGTCTTTTTTCCTCCTGTCCTTAAAACCCAGGATATTTTTACTTACTTCAGTAAATACAGATCTAGTCTTCACCCATTTTTCCTCAATAGTTTCATCCTCCACCTCAGTGAGTGCTTGGAATCGATTCTTTAGTTCTATCCTGAAGGCTTCTTTCACATTTCTGTCATCCCTTAGCTTTCCAACATCATATCGCTTCCTTATTTGCTCTATCCTTCTCTTTTGTGCCTGTATCTTCATTCTAAAGGTAGCCACAACAAGATGGTGATCACTACCAATGTCTGCACCTCTCTTATTCCTCACATCCAACAATGAACTCCTCCACCTTCGTCCAATAGCCACATGATCTATCTGGTTTTCTGTCCTATGATCCAGTGATACCCATGTCACCTTATGGCAGTCTTTATGTGGAAATATAGTACCACCAATAACCAAATCGTGGCTTGCACAGAAGTCCACAAATAGCTGTCCATTCTCATTTCGTTCCCCTAAACCATGCCTTCCCATAATATGTTCAAGTCCTTCATTGTCCTGTCCCACTTTTGCATTCAAATCTCCTCCAACTAGGATGATATCCTTCCTTTTCTGTTTCTTAACCGTTCTATTAAGATGTCCATAGAACGTCTGTTTGTCTTCCTCCTCCGCTGACTCCGTAGGTGCATAGCATACTATCAACACAATGTTTCTAATATTGGTCTTAAAACGTGCCACTATTATCCTGTCCGTCACTGGGTACCACTCCATAAGGCTCCTCTTGGCCTCCTTATCCATTAATATACCCACACCTCCATAACTCGCTCCGTCACCCTCGGGTCTTCCAGAGTATATAAATGTAGCTCCATCATGGGTTGCCAGTTCCCCAAACTCACTCCATCTTACCTCACTCAAACCTAGGATGTTCAGGCCATAACTCCTCATACATGCCACTGCCTGTCGTAGCCTTCCACTTTCCCGCAGAGTCCTCACATTCCATAGCCCAATTTTCGTTAGCCTTTTCAAGCCAAAGGTCGTCATCTTCGGATCCGTCCGGTTTCTCATTGTTGATGTTTCTGTAATAAGGTAATTTAAGGTTGTGCGAGTTATTGGCCCACAGCACCCGAGCTTGGTGGTGGGGCTGCCACCTACGCCTCCAAGCCTGCTGTTTTCTGTTGGGGTAGTCGCCCTTAGCCTTTGAAGATCCCTCTTCACCACAAGGCAGTGGTTTTCCTCTTTATTTTACCCCAAGAGGAAGGGTTACCTCCTCCGCCAACTTTGCCGTACCAAAGGTCTCCTTCTCCGCCTCAGTTGCCGTTAAGGACTTCACCAGAGCCCCGTTAGCCGTTACTTTTCAGGGTTCCTGTAAGGCCTTCACAGCTACCGTAGCGGTCCTGGGGCACACAAGGTCCCCGCTGTACTTCACCCTTACAGGCTATCCCCTACTTCGTACCGTTGCCCATCCCCCACGACGTGGACGAGGGGTTGGACTTATGGGGGACGCACTATTGACTGTGTCATTGAAAAAAATTGGCACAATAATTCCATGACTGGAAATTACAGCCCCACGCCCAAAACCGGACACTCTGTTTGTTCACTGCACATTGAGATAGACGTGTGGCTTATCACTGGACCATGTGTCGTGCAATCCGGGATCACTTCTGCAATGGCCCACGCAGCAAACTGTACTCGCCGTTGCTTGTCAAGCGCCGTTAGTTTATGACCTGTTGTCATTTTGTATGGAAACACGTCAAGGTCAGACTGCAGTATTCTCTGAACTGACCGACGAGAGATGCCCAGCTGAACATATGCAGTGCTGGTGGATTTGGAGGGGCTCCGAGCCACAGCCGATCTCACAGCAGCAACGTTCTCCGGTGAGCGGACCGGCTTGAGGCGGAGCCGTTTTCTCTCTAGTATGTTGCCTTCTGTTTCAAATTACCTGGCCAGTCTGTATACCGTCTGCCGGCAAGGAGCCCACCGAGTACGGAAATGAACACGAAACTTTTCCCGGGTGTGAGCTATGATCTTTGTTTCCGCATAAAATAACACTATCTTCACGTTCTGTTCACGCGTCAATCTCCATTTGTCCGCCATGCTGTATAACTGGCAGCCGGTACGCATGCACGACATGTGATGCTGCCTGTCGGATCACACATGAAATAAGGTTTCTGTTCACGAAAGGACATGGTTGTGAGCCCAGGTTTACACATTTTATAAAACATTTCCGATGTATGACATTTCGTGCGCCACCCTGTACACAACATACTACAGCTCGCCTTCATCAATTGTTTCCAGATCATTGGATTGGATGAAGGGGACCTGTACCTTGGCTGGTTCATTCACCAGATTTCACTCCTTTAGATTTTTTTCTCTGGGGAAAGCTAAAAGACACTATTTACAAGGACATACTAACTACACCAGATGATGTGAAACAACATATTACTGCTGCCTGCGCTGAAATTTTTGATGAAATTTCCACAACGTATGCATCATTCTTTTCATGGCAGACTGGAAGCTTGTACTGAAGCTGGTGGTCATCATTTTGAAAACAACCTTTAAAGGCCAGTTATCTTTCTCCTTCAGAATTCAAAGAATTTGTTTGTTCATTTTTTTTCTTAAGTTAGTGCTGACACATAGAGTAAACAACTGCCATCATGTACAATTGTCAAACCATGATAGCTCGTAAACTACTTTTCCTAGAATCCTGATAAAACGCCATTGACATTCTAATTTTCTCTGGTTCTATTTTGCAAATGTCAATGGGTACTGTTCCATTTGAAAAATGTAACTTTCTAAAATGAATACACATTCTAATAATTATTAAAATCTGTGTGTGGGCTACAATTATGAGCCCTTAGTTACACTTCATTTCTGTGAAAACAGCACATCAATAACACTTTCCATTTCAGAAATATTTCAGGAGCAAGTTTTAGGTGATTCACCCTGTATAGCCTAGTGCACAACCTGGCTCTCCCTGACATAGATATCAAGTGTAGAGAAATTTTGTTAAGTTGTTTTCCTGTGATGACAGAACAAACAAACAAACAAACAAATAAATAGACAGGCAGACCAAAATTGAACTACTTTTGACTTTTGTATACCCAATCTTAGATAAAAGCGAAGTATGAGGCAAACATTTGAGTGTATAGACAGAATTATAATTTGATTTGGTATATAAAACATACTAGCCTACTCATAAATATTTCTGCTGCCTGTATTCAATTGCTATCTGCAAACTACAGTAATAATAATATGTTCATCAGTATATTTGCAATATTTTTAGAACTTGCTGGAACCACCACAATATTCCTCAGGTTTTAACATGGTTTACCCTTTCTGATAACTCATGATGTGTACATTTCAAAACCATAAGGATTTTAGTCTGTAACAATACAGATGGTAACCCAGAAGATAGGCTGCTGGGATTTCATGCCCTTACTCTAGATTTCAAAAAAATAACTAATTAATGACCTCTGATATGGTAAATACCATAATTTGTTTAATTATAGTTGTGTATGTTGTTGTACTTACAGGAAATACATGCTATCCTGAACCTCATGCTGCCTATGGTAATCCTTTAAAATAATCTATCATGGATTGGATTCACTGTAATTCGTGCTTTCTCCAGCCTGGAGAAACAAAGGGAATGCAGTATATGCTTACAGACTGTGGTCATATATACTGTGGTAATTGCCTTAATCCAGGTAGGTTATGAACATTGTTTTCTTCTTGTCCATCAACATTTATTCTGTCTAGTGGTGAAATCTGCTCTTCTGTCTCCACTTAATTCAGTATTGGGCCATGTAAGGTTGTAGATTTACACTCCTCACTTTGTCGTGAAGTGTATCAGCCCATCATTGCTGATCATCCCTTCTGTGTCCGACTCGTTGGCTGAATGGTCAACGTACTGGCCTTCGGTTCAGAGGGTCCCGGGTTCGATTCCCAGCCGGGTCGGGGATTTTAACCTTCAATGGTTAATTCCATTGGCCCGCGGGCTGGGTGTTTGTGCTGTCCCCAACATCCCTGCAACTCACACACCACACATAACACTATCCTCCACCACAATAACATGCAGTTACCTACACATGGCAGATGCCGCCCACCCTCATCGGAGGGTCTGCCTTACAAGGGCTGCACTCGCCTAGAAATAGCCACATGAAATTATTATATCCCTTCTGTCTCTGATGACTTCCAACATACTGGATTGAGTAGCTGAGATGTACTCAAATTGACAGATTCAATCCTAGATCAGTCCAGTGGTATTTGAAGGTACTTAGATATGCCAACTTTGTGTCAGTACATTCATATTATTATTATTATTATTATTATTATTATTATTATTATTAAAAACATGTTTCCCATCTTTGCGTGTCCTCCTCTTTCTGGCACATGCCCAAACCATGGTTGGTTTTCATACATTTTCTACTGGGTTGATACAGGGAGCATCTTATCATGGATTGGATCCACTGTAATTCGTGCTTTCTCCAGCCTGGAGAAACGAAGGGAATGCAATATATGCTTACATACTGTGGCCATATATACTGTGGAAGTAATTTAAGACTTCGCAGTGGAGTACCTAGGCATAGGAGCGCAAAAGTGATGACAGCGAGCGCAGTGCCCACAATGGTTAGCAGGCTTAATTGTCTCAAAGAAGCAACATGATTACACTTGTAGAAACTAAACAAAAGTAAACTCACCAGCTGTGTACATGCTCAGGCGGGTCCACAGGTGGCGGATAGTGGGCATCCCTCCAGATATGGAGGTCAGCTACGATATAAGCAGGGAAACCTGACAAATAAGCAGTCCCGGACCAACAGCGGCATTGCCACCAGGATGTGGTGGGACTATGGAGGGCACCATAGTCTCTAAAAAATGCCACATAAATCCAGTGACGGCAATGTGACAAGGCGAGTGAGTGCCGCCTAAAAAGCACTCTGCCATTCCCGTGGCGTCTGTTCCCCATGTTAGGGGCAGCCTGGAAAACTTCTTGGTGCAGCGAACCAAGTCGTAGCAGATGGAAATGCAAATTTCTAGAAGCACAAGCTCTGAACAAGTATCGGTCATGAAAGGTGCAATGAGTAACTCATATCCTCGTGGTGGCGAAGCTACCGAGGCTGGGCATTCGGATCCGGGGGTCCAGCAGCATTGCGCAAGTCAAGACCAGTCTTAGAATCCCAAAGACAAATCACAAATGTAAACACAGAACGTTCATAGGGACACTGAATATAAACTCGATGTTGAAAATAGGGAAACAAATGGAACTGACTAAAATGATGGATGAACAAGAGATGAAAATATTAGCTATACAAGAAACAAGATACCGAGACGAAAATACGGTACAAACACACAACTACAGGATTTATAAAGGTAAACCAGCAGAGAAAATACAAAACACTAAAGGTCTTTGGATGTTTGGAACAGCATTTGTAGTACACAATTCACTGGCAGACAAGATAACAGAATTCAAATCCACCTCACCAAGGATGTCAACACTAACTTTCAAAAACAAGAACAAGAAATACACAATAATAAATGTACATGCACCAATAAATAAGGACAACCAACAAAATCCACAGAAAGTAGAAACATTTTGGGAAGGTCTGGAAGAAATCCTAGGAAATACTCCAGAGAAAAATGTTGTAATTCTGCTAGGAGACTTCAATGCACAAATTGGAAGGAATGAACCATCAAGAACCACAGGAAAATTCACGACTCACAGCAAGACAAACATGAATGGTAAGAGGTTGATAGAGTTGTGTGAAAAATTCAATTTGAACATCATGACCACCAAGTTCCAGAAGAAGCCAAAGAAACAAACAACATGGATATCACCTAACAAATTATTGGGCGAATTTCAGATTGACCATGTTGCAATCAGTTATGAAAACTCCAGAGAAATTCAAGATGTACATGTAGCTAGAGGAGCGAACTTTGACTCTGACCACTATCTGACAAAAATTAAGATGAAATTAACACCAGAAAGGAGAAAAAGTAGTGGTACAAAAATTACAAGTTACAGAATAGAAGATCTGAAGTTCAATCAGCAGACTGTGAATGAATACCAGAACAGGATAAATAAGATTCAAAGTCACAGTTGGACTGAGATGGCAACATCAATACAGCAAGCAGCGGAACAAACAATCCTACGAAGTAAAAAGAAGAAACATCCGTGGTGGAATGAAGTTTGCGAAGAAGCACTACAAAGAAGGGCTCAGACATGGAAGAAATGGAACTCAACTAAGAAACCAGAAGACTGGGAGGCATTCAAAGCACAAAGGAAAACAACAGCTAAAACCATAAGAGGTAAACGGAAACATTATGACACACAGCAACTAAAGAAACTAGAAGAAGATTTCGTGAAAAACAATACACGTAATTTCTACCAGACATTCAGGAGGAACTTAACAAGATACAAACCGCCAACCCTATGCTTCAAAGATGACGAAGGAAATCTAATCACTGGAAATGAACAGAATTGCCAACACCTTGCAAATTATTTCCAGAAACTACTGAACTGTAAAAAACCTGAGGAAACTCTAATGTTTGAGAAACCCAAGAACCAGACACCGGACTCAGAACCACCTAATAAAGAAGAAATCAGGGGAATAATAACAGGACTGAAGAACAATAAGACGTCAGGTGAAGATCCAATAGTTGCAGAGTTATTGAAATATGCTGGAGAATACTTAGTGACTCAGCTAGAAGCACTGTTTGAGGAGATTTGGCAGACAGAGAGCATCCCAAAGGAATGGAAGACATCATTAATACACCAGCTGCACAAAAAAGGAGACAGAACAAACATTAACAATTACAGAGGAATATCATTGCCACCAGTTGCCTCTAAAATTCTATCCAAGGCACTACAAAATAGGACTGAAGGGATAATAGAAAAAGAACTTGGTGAATACCAGGTAGGATTCCGGAAAGGGAGATCATGCAGCGAGCAAATTTTCAACCTAATCTCCATAATACAACTACGTGCACTCACAGCCAAAAATCTAGTGATTGTATTTGTGGATTTTAAGAAAGCCTATGATTCAGTCGACAGAGCAACCTTGATAAGCACGTTAGAAGTGTTTGGGATAGATAAAAAAACTAGAAATTTAATCAAAGAAACCATCACTGACACTACATCACAGGTTAAGTTTATGGGTATGTTGTCAAAACCATTCAAAATCGAAACAGGTGTCCGACAAGGGGACGGGATGTCACCACTCCTGTTTAATGTTATATTTGAAAAAGTGGTCAGAGAGTGGAGGAAGAGACTGACGGAATTAGGGGTGGAAAATGGAATATCACTGGGAAGATCTGGAGTCAAAATTGACTGTCTAGCATTCGCAGATGATATGGCAATACTGGCAGAAGACACTGAAACAGCCAAGGTACAAATTGAAACACTTCAAGAGACTGCTGTAAAGACGGGACTTCAGATATCCTTCGAAAAGACGGAACTAATGATTCAGGACAAAAAGGATCCGACACAAAATATTGTCACCAAATATGGAACAATTAAAAGAGTACAGAAGTTTAAATATCTAGGGGAATGGATAACCCCAACAGGACTACCAGGAATAGCATTACAGGAAAGGACAAGAAAGATGGAAGCAGCATACCAGTTACGTCGAAATGTCTACAATAAAAAATCAGTTTCATTCACTGCAAAAATCAGACATTACAACACTGTCATCAAACCAGAAAGTCTATATGCGATTGAATGTATTCCACTGAACAGGAAGGGCTTACTAGAAAACATTGAAAAGACAGAAAGGAAGATCTTGAGAAAGATACTAGGGCCCAGGAAAGTGGGTCAAGAATTTAGACTGCGACCAAATGAGGAACTATACAAAAGGACCGAAAAAATCACAACATCCTTCAAGAAGAGAAGACTCTGCTTCTACGGACACATTAATTAATATATTTAATGCAGCCAAATAGCCATAACAGAGAATATAGGTTACATTGATGGGTTACATATTTGCATAATCACGTATAGACATTGTTCTTCTTGTACAGAATTCAATGTGGTACTGTTCACACGTTTTTCCACATAGTTTGCATTCACAGTCTATACTTGGGTCATGGAAGTGTTTTGATTTGCAGAGTAGGTGATGAAAACCGTGAACTGCTAATCTTGTAATGACATGTCTTAATTCAAAATTAGCTTTTGTCCACGAGCGATCTATCATTGCCCCTGTGCCATAGAAGTCTGGTTGGACTTCTTCTCTCTTCTCCGTCAGATTTGCTAGCAGTTTCTTTGATGCACCGGTGTTCGGTAGTGGCATACTTGTCCTGAGATCTTCTATGAGAAATGATTCCCTTGCGAGGAGATATACAAGTCTAGATCGTGTCGTTTTTGATACACCTATCACCTTCTTTATATAGTTCGCTTTCACCTTTTCCAAGGTTGATAAGTTCCTCGTTGTTAAATGTGTCCAGATAATTTCAATGCCATAAGTCATTATTGGAAGAATTTTTACTCTGAATAGCAACATTGCTGTCTCCAGACTAAGTGATCTAATGTCTTTTATTTCATGCATTGCCATCATTGCTTGAGTTGCCTTTTCTGTGACATGTTTTGTGAAACAATATGCGCTCGATTGCACCTATCTGCATCAGTGCGACGTAAAACAAATAGCAAAAAAAAAAAAAAAAAAAAAGTCCAGTAAGATCATAAATGTAATAATTTTTCTTACATTAAATGCTGACAAATGTGAAATACCAGTTTTCCGAACTACTCTCTGAAGCGACTTAAGTGGATTGACTTGTAGTCTTGCCTGTATAATTTCACACCTCTCCCATCTGAGAGTTGTTCTCCATCGCTGTTTTTTCTTATTAGTTACAGAAATTAGTACACGACCACTTGTGAATGAGTAGTTGCACATAAAGTTTTGATGGTTCTATAGAACCAGGAAATTGTCTATGGAATTTTCGAAGGCACCTTTTAACTGGTTTCTTCTTGTATAAATAGCACTCGACCAAAAATATTCTTTGCACTGTACTGTACTTAACCATTTCGATAATAACCTCGCAACACACTTTAAAAGTCCAACTGTTACTAGCGAACTGTTGTGTCAACTATCAAGATTTCTTAACACACCAAGCTTGACACAAGCCATATGGCATTCGCTTGGGGATTCCCGCAGCCTGTGAACAGAAGAGTGAAGTCTTACATAATACTCCTTGTACAATGCCCGATTGTTTTCTTACATCTTCATTGGAAACGTGTTCCAATTCAGTGATGCTGGATGGCTTTTGAACATTTTTGTCCCAGTTATTTGCTAATAAATTTGTGTTGTGGGTGGGGCAAGTTGTTATGGAAAGTATAATGACCTATTTAATTTATTTATGGTGAAACCATAGAAAATATGTATGTGATCCATTGCGCAGAAAGGGACCTAAAGTCAGATTGTTCATTTTTGAGATGTTTGTGGTTCTAAAATTGGTAATGTACTGAGCATTTAAAAAAAGAGTTCATGCTTCTAGGTGCAACACTTCAGAAGATATTAATTATTGACTGTTCCTGTTAAGAAAAATGTATTTTGTGAAAAAAATGCAATTTCACTTATCACTAATTTTCTTACCAATTGTACAAAGTTTTCATGACATTGAGTGGGAAAGTCTTGAACTGCTGCATAACTTAGTTTGTTAAGAAGCCCCATATGTAGCGTAAAAAAGTCAAAACGTAGAAATACAATTTTTACACCCCAAACACTTTTGTTCAGCTCTTCTGTAAAATTTCCATGGTCAACTTTAGATCCCTTTCCATGCAACGGGTCACATATATAAAAAGAGTTGACTTCAGGAAGGGCATCCAGCCATAAAATTAGCATTACAAGGTTGAGTGAACAAAATTAAAATAATTAAAATCTTGGTATGAATGATGTCAAACAAGTAATGTAGCACGACTGGACATCCCTACAGGAGAGCTGTAATCAGCTGAGCCGGCAAAGCGGAGTCTTTTGCTGTGTTTGTTTTAAAACTACTTTTGAGGAATGAAAGTAAACCAAGAAATGACTGGTAGTAATGGAATGTTCAGAACAAAAGTCTTTTTGATGCAATACCTATAGAGTAAATCCTTCATTTCCACACTGTTCCTCGCATATTTTATGTTTTGTTTCCGGCCAGTGTTAACGGCCATTACAAACTCGTTTGGTTGCTCTATTACATAATTCCCAGCAAACCAGGAATATTTTATCATATCCTGGAATCTTGGAGATAAGAACTGAAAATGAATGAAAGATTGTAATTTAAGAATAGTGCCTGTATGGTAAAGTTCAACATTGTCTTGACGAGACATCATAAGCTCGGACAATCTGTGGTATAAAGATTTCCATTGTCAGAAGAAGAACTTATCCAGGGATTGGATTTTTTCGGTGGTACAGGGGGAATTTGAAGTAACTCAATAGATTTTTCTGGTGGAATGTCCTGAAGATAAGCTGTATCAGCATATGTGGTCCAAGAGTCAAGAATCAGAGCAAAACTGTCATCTGAATATGGGAAGAAGGTTTCTTTAAACCACTGTCTTAACTCTCCCTTTCCCATTTTCCCTGTTTTTATAGCTTTTAAAATAATATAATCAGTTTTAAATATATTTTTCAAAACTATTTGGCCAAAGCTTCCTGCAGCCTCCTGAAACTCAATGAATAACTTTGGTAACATGTAACCGTCTATGCTGATTGTAGGTATTATGGTATATGAGTAAATTAGTGTACTAATAGATTGTGCTGCCATATGTTTGAATCTTCCATCAACAAAGGATAGGGTCTGTTTAGAACATATTTATTGCTCAAATCCACTCTGGTCCATGTTGTAAATCGAGGAGGAGGTATAATAATAAATTGCCCATTGGCTGTCTATACAAATTTCTCCACTGCTTTGTCAATTCTTGCATCATCATATACATCAGAAAGTGATGGAACCAACTAGAGGGAAGAATATTCTGAATGTGGTGCTGGTAAAACCAGATGAGCTCTATAGAGAAACCGAAGTAGGCCCTAATAGATGGTATTAGTGATCATGAAGCTGTTTTTGTGGCAGTTAAAAATAAATGTGAAAGAAAGGAAGGTATTAAAATTAGGACTATTAGGCAGTACCATATAGCTCATAAAACTGGCATGGAGGAGTTTAAAAAAAGTAACTATGATAGGTGGAAAATGGTAAATAAAAATATAAACAGACTCTGGGATGGGCTTAAAGCAATTGTTGAGGAATGTGAAAATAGGTTTGTACCTTTAAAGGTGGTAAGGAATAGTAAAGATCCACTATACCGGGCAATTCAAAATGATGGACCAGATTTCATAAATTTATTCTGTGAAATCTAAACATATCGTGATATGAGACATGTGCTAAGAACGGTAAACTCTCAAAGTTTTTTTCAGTCATGTTACAAGTGTTCTATGTGAGCACCTCATGCAACACGACATGCATCAAGCCGATAGTCTATCTCCTGCCAAATCTTGTGTAGTGTGTCATGGTCAATCTCTGCGATAGCTGCTGTGATGCGGACACGAAGGTCGTCCAATGTTAGTGGAAGAGGTGGTACGTAAACATGATCCTTTACGAAACCCCACAAGAAGAAATCACATAGGGTTAAGTCGGGGGGGAACGCGGTGGCCAACGAATGAAAGTTCGATCCTCCTGAGATGCATGACCTATCCAGCGTTGTGGCAATGTCTCGTTGAGATGGCTCCGAAAGTTGCCATGGTAATGCGGAGGGGCACCATCCAATTGAAGGATGAAATCTGCACTATCCTCTTCACGCTGTGGCAGGAGCCATTGTTGCAGCATATCAAGAAAAACATTTCTTGTCACAGTAGGTTTAATGAAGAAAAAGGGTCCATAAACCTTCTCATGGGAAATGGCACATAACACATTCACCTTGGGAGAATCGCGTTGGTGTTCCACAACTTAATGGGGATTAGAAGTTCCCCAGATCCTTACGTTGTGTCTATTCACAGTCCCGGAAAGGTGAAAAGTCGCTTCATCACTGAAAATTACCCTTTCGGAGAGCCCATCCTCTTCCATTAATGCGGGAAAATCAGCACAGAAGCACGCTCGAGCAGCATAATCAGTGTCTTTTAAGGCTTGCACCAGTTTGCAAGCAGTAGGGTTTCATTCATAAACGTTTCTGCAGAATGAGCCAAACAGTTGCCTGTGGAAGTTCAAGTTGCCTCGCTGCCCGGTAGGTGGACTTTTGCGGACTCCGCACAAAACTGGCGCGAACACGTTCCACTGTCTCTTCCCCGGTCAAAGGACGGCCAGTTGACTTTTGCTTACAGATGCAGCCCATGGCTCTGAATTTTGCATACCACGCACGAATGGCTTTTCCAGTAGGTGGGTCTCTTCCATACCTGGTACGGAAGTGCCATTGAACACTAATCACAGACTTGTTTACATGGTAATCAAGCACACAGAATGACTTCTGCTCTCCAGCCGCAGCCATTTTCTTTACTCGCTACCTGCGCGCTCGTTACGGCTGAAAATGAAACCACGTGGGATGAAATCTTAAACTCAAGTAAACTTTGAGACTTTGCCTTTCTTTGCACATATCTCACAGTATGATATATTCATTAGATTTCATAGAATAAATTTATGAAATTGGGTCCATCATTTTGAATTGCCCCGTATTATGACAGAAGTAAAGAAACTAAGAAGGAGGTGCAGATGGGAAAGAAATAGAGTTAGAAATGGCTGTGGAAGTAAGGAAAAATTGAACGAACTTACTAGATAATTGAATCTAGTAAAGAAGTCAGCTAAGGATAACATAATGGCAACTATAATTGGCGGGCATACTAATTTTAGTGAAAAATGGAAGAGTATGTTTCTAGAAAATGCCTCTGCATTCTTGTTGCCCTCAGAAGGTGGCTCTGCATCTCTGTTGCTCACAGAAAATGTGTCTGCATTCCTGTTGCCCCCAGAAAGAGCTTCTGCATTCATTCTGCTCCTACGAGGTTCATCAGTGTCCATCTTGATATCTAGAATATTCTGTCTTCTAATTTCCACTCGGATTATAATTCCCCAAATCGCAAACTACAACCTCTTCCTTACGCATTTCACCATCAGCAATTATCTTTACTTTTGTCTCTGAAATTCCTCTAAGTTGGTTGCCACTACGATGATGAGAGTTGTTATCTGCTTCATCTTCTGAGTCCTTATCAGAAATTAAATTGTTATCTGGAGGTCCAAGGCAAACTGACGCATCCAGACGGTGGTGATGTATTTCACTTTCCCTCTAGGACAGACACTATCTCATCAAGACTCAACCTGTATACCAAGTAAAAATACACCTCCCTTATGACCTCACTGTTCTGGTATTGGAACATGGATTTAATTCAGCACAATTTTTAAGTTATGGTAAATCATAACATAAAGGTTTATCCAGAGCCTTGGAGACATTGAGGAAACTTTTCCTGGACTTCAGTCTTCTGGTGGTCAATGTCCAAATAACGGGTTGTTGCTTGTGAGATCCACCTTCGACCTCTCTTGCCTTGCAAACACTTCTCTCCGAATGTCTGGAGGAGAAATACCAGCCAAGCAGTAGAGTTGGTCAGTGGGGGTAGGTTTCAGACACCCAGTTACTATTCTACATGTTTCATTAAGGGCTGCATCCACCTGCTTCGTATGGGCTGACCTGAACCAGACAGGACATGCATACTCAGCTGCAGAGAAACTCAGAGCAAGAGCTGAGGTTCTTAACAAAGTTGGATGGGCTCCCCATTTGCTTGAGCCAAGTTTATGGAGGATATTATTTCGGGCTGAGACTTCCTGTCCAGAGTTAACACAGCATCTTTCTGATTGGATGGTGCCTTCTGAATCTCCACCCCCTGGTCATCATTTGGAATGGATAACCTGGAAGGCACTGAATTGTTTGAGGAGTGGAGTAGGTAAATCCAAGGATAACCTAAAAAAAATGGGGTTATTTGAAAGATCAGTCAGACTTCTGCGATTGTGGGGAGCAACAAAGTATCCAACACCTGTATGACTGTCAGTCCTGCCCTGTTCGTTGTACACTTCAAGAATTGATTCTAGCCACTGAAAAGGGAATTTCTGTTGCCCATTTATGGGCAGACATTGTGTGAAACATATTTTGTGACATAAAATGTACTTTGTTTTGTTTGTATATAATACCTTATTTATATTTTAAGTTTTTTCAACACTCTGACACGAAATAAATAACATAAAGGGTTCTTATGCAATTACTATTTCACATAACTGGCATGAATATAATGAATGGATATTGTAACATTGCAATACAACCTCATTTTCAAATGACGATGAGAAACAAATGAAGAGCAGGAATCTGTATTCTTGGTCGAATAATGGAACAGTGGGTTAAATGGGTCAAATAGTTTTAGACAGGAAGAAGAATGGGTAGGCAAGTCCATTTTTGAAGAAAAGGAAAGCAAAAGATAAGGATGTGGGTGGGGAGAGGATCCGCGTCACTAGAATTTGAAATATAATAAAAATTTCCTTTAAGAAATTATACGTAGGTGGTTTGAAAAGTTCTCGGAATGTACTAGAATTAAGTATCTTACCTCGGTGGAACTGCTTTTATTTTTCAATATAGTCTCCCTGTAGACTAATGCATTTGGTCCAGCGATGTTCCAATGCCTTGATCCCATCTTGAAAATGAGATTCCTCCAGGCCTGCAAAATACTTCTCCAATTCGGCTGTCAGTTCTTCCCTTGTAGAAAATCTCCGTCCACCGAGGAAAATTTTCAGCTTGGGGAATAGATGAAAGTCTGATGGTGCCAAATCAGGTGAATAAGGTGGACGTGGCAACAATTCGTACCCCAGTTCATGAAGTTTTACCATGGCAATAACACTTGTGTGCGGCAGAGCATTGTCCTGATTAAAGATGACATTTTTCCTTGCCAAATCAGGCCTTGTTTCGCATATCTTTTCCTGTAGTTGGTCTAGCAGGTTTGCATAGTATTGCCCCGTAATTGTTTGGCCAATAGGAAGATAATCTATCAGCAGAATGCCTTTTGCATCCCAGAAAACTGAGGCCATGACCTTTCCGGCCGAACTCACTGCCTTTGCTTTCTTTGGTGGTGGTGAATCAGCATGTTTCCACTGCTTTGACTGCTGTTTTGTCTCTGGGGTATAGTAGTGGACCCAAGTTTCATCTGTAGTCACAAACTGGCGCAAAAAATCTTGTTGGTTGCACCAAAAACGGGCCAGACTTTGTTCGGACATTTCCAATCTGGTTCGTTTATTGTCCAATGTCAAGAGCTGCGGCACCCATCTTGTGGATAATTTTTTCATACCCAATTCTTCGCTTAAAATATAATATACTCGTTCAGAAGACATCCCTATAGCTTCAGCAATCTCTTGCACTTCCAGTCGATGATCCTCCATGACCATTTTATGCACTTTTGGGATAAATTCTGGGGTCGTAACACTTTTTGGCCGTCCACTACGCGGATCATCATCCAAGCTCTCCTGACCAAATTTAAACTCGCTGGTCCACTTGGCAACAGTTGAAAATGAAGGAGCAGAGTCCCCCAGTGTGTTATGAAAGTTGGCATGAATTTCCTTTGCTTTCATACCTTTCTTTACAAAGTATTTAAGCACTGCTCGAATCTCAGTTTTTCCACTGTCAAAAATCACTATGCGGGAACAACAACAAAGAGTCGTCACTACCACACTCCTGCAGCTAGAGCACTGATGCGCCACGTGTTCACTCACAAAGGATATGTGATTATTGCGCAGGAATCTCGTTGCTCTAGCACTGACATCTAGCGGTGATTCTGAGAACTTTTCAAACAGTCCTCGTATTGGTAAAATCCACCTTTCAATACTTCATACAAAAATTGTCACTAGAATTTAGCAAGAACGGAGGGAATGTTAGTAAATTAGCGCATTCTCCTGCACTTCCTTTATCTGACTCCCTGTCAGGTGGGGTAATTGATCAGGGACCTCCAGTTTTGTCTGCTCTTCCACCGTTCTTCTCTGAATACTCTTAACACATCAACTCCTCTACTCTCCTCTCGTTCCTTCACCTTCTTTTATCCATCTTCTCCTTGGTCTACCTCTTGATCTTCTTCCATTTACTGTCCATTTGAGCATTGCTCCTTGAATATTTGTGCCTTCCATTCCCAAATCGCCATCCCATTTTAGCCAATTTGTTTTCATTTTATCCTGTAGTTTCTCTATTTACAGCCTGTCCTGTATGTCTGTGTTCTTTGTGTGAGTTTTCCTTGTTTTCTTGTAGCTTACTTAAAATCAATTCCCTATACTTAGCTTTCCTCTCTGGCAGTTGTAACCCATATGTCAAAAACTGGGACAAAATAGGTCTTTTACAATGTCGCTTTGCTTTATCTTGGTACCTGTTTATTTCACGCTAGGTCTGTTGTACTCTGTACTATGTTGCTGTCCTCCTCAGTTATCATTTCTTCCTGTGACAGTAGTCTATCGTAATATACACTGCTGTAATATTAAATACAAGCTGTTTGCTGATGATATTAGAATTTGCAGCTTTAGGAAGGGATTTAGAAAATTACCGGGCAAGTTGACTGTGCGGTTAGGGACGCACAGCTGTGAACTTGCATTTGGGAGATAGTGGGGTCAAACCTCACTGCTGGCAGCCCTGAATCTCTTTTCCATGGTTTCCCATTTTCACACCAGGTAAATGCTATCGCTTTGTACCTTAATTAAGGCCATGGCTACTTCCTTTCCACTCCTAGGCCTTTCCTATCCTATTGTCTCCATAAGACCTATCTGTGTTGGTGCAACGTAAAGGAAATTGAAAAAAAAAAAAAATAGAAAATTCAGAATTGGATGAGTAGAAATGAAATTACTATAAATGTAGGAAAGAGCCTTGCTGTCTGATTGTAAGTTTTAGAACAAGCAATGAATATGGTTATTACTGGGAGATCACAACATTAGGAAAAGGAACAACTGTAGATATTTAAATGTAATGTAGAAAGAGAAAAGTTTTCCAAGGGGAAGCATGTAGACGAAGAGGTCATGGAGTTGTATACATTACAACATATGATTTTGAATAAGTTAAAAGAGATTGGCGAAGATTATGGGGAGGACATATCATTGGTGCCTCAGTCGGAACAACAGCAGATGTATGGGATCAATATCAGTATATCTGATTAACCTTTTCACTCTGGTAGACAGCTGTAATAGTCGGAAGAGAGTTGTACCTGGTAGCTAGTGGATTGCTGTAGCAGTCATGCAGGGACGATGCCACACAGCCATTGAACTGCTGTAGCAATCGTGTTTTGTTCAGCTTTTCTGTGCTTTGCTATGGTAAATTGCTGGAGAAGCTCAACCGTTATGATATCTGTTGTCTTGTGAGTCACCAGATGTCAGAGGAAATCAGAAGTTAAGGGTTTGATTGATTGACCTTCGCACTCATCATTTGCTGCATAATTACTGTTTACTGAGAAAATATTGGTGCTTCTATAGATAGCTTAACACATTGTGGTACCGTATTTCATAATGCGTGAGAAACTGTATACCGCGGATGCATTCTTATTCTGATGTCGGATAGGGACTTTGAAGAACGTGAAGATGGGAAGATTTAATTGTCAGTGCTCTGTCCAAAGCAATGATCTAAAAGAAGCTTTGCATGAATGAAAATGGCTAATACATGTGCAAATATATTTGACTGAACTGTATACTGTGTATTAAAAAGTTATATTCAACCTATCGTGTCTTAACAACATAAAAAGATACAAGCGAGGTAGTGGAGAGCAGAAAGTATCCTATATAGCGGGAATGGCCTGTCGCCATAGGCACCCGTCCCCACTTTGCCGGAGTGAAAGGTTAAAGAAATAGCAGGAGATACAATGGAATTATGAACCAACTGGCAGTTTTTTCCAGTGAGCATACATGCGTTGAGCTGGTGATTGGTCAAGGTCACACTAGCTGTTCGCTGTTAGTGTGGATATGAAAGCGGATCAGTTCAATTCAGTTCTTAAACATGGAGTGTTTTGTTCTGTATATAATAGTGAAGTGAAATATGGCTAAGTAAATATTTTTTACTGCACAGTGTGTATTTGTTTGTTTATTTATTTATTTATTTATTTATTTATTTATTTATTTATTTATTTATTTATTTATTTATTTATTTAGTTAGTTAGTTAGTTAGTTAGTTATTTATTTATTTATTTATTTATTTATTTATTTATTTATTTATTTATTTATTTATTTATTTATTTATTTATTTATTTATTTATTTATTTATTTATTTATTTATTTATTTATTTATTTATTTATTTATTTATTTATTTATTTACTTATTTATTTATTTATTTATTACATGGCAGGCCTCCAGCTATGAAGCCTGCTATTATGCCAAACCATTCCCGTCCGTCCTCCCTTAGTCGGTATTAGGTCAGCGAGGCCTAGGGAGTCTTTCTTTTTCATGCTCTTCACCACCACTCCACCACTCACTAGTACAGGGGACTTACTCGGAAGCATGCAAGATGGCCATATTTTGCCCGCTCCTGAAAATAAGCATGGAAAAGGACGTCAGTAAACTATCGGCCAATTACCATCTCATGTATCCTGTCAAAAGCTTTAAAATTCATAGTTCACAAGCAGATTACCAACTATCTTACTGAACACAATCTCTTCGATATCCACCAGTCTGGCTTTAGACAAAAAGCCTTATCTCTGATTCCACTTCTTTACTCATATCATCTATATACAGGGTGAAGCGAAATTCGCGCACTCGGGCGTCGCAGTGCGACTCCTCACATGCCAGTAATAAAAAAATGTCTCTCACAAAAGTTCGTACTTCGAGTATATCTGGCAGAAAAAGGACGTTGAAGAGTGGCAGTCTGGCAACACTGTAACCACATGTAGGGTAACTACCTCTGTCAGCAGATATTATTAGTGCTGTACAGTTAGTGCAATGGATAGAGTTATGGGTTAGCATGCAAGAGGTTGAGTGGTCGATTTTGGGTTGAAGCGTATGTTTTTTTTTTAATTTCGTAAATGTAGTCCAGGTGGTATGGTATTTGGCATCTTAATCGTCAACAGCGATTGCAGCGAGTCCTCTAGAAACCATTTGCACTTACATACTATGATCCTAGAAATGGACGAACAATCGTTTCCATTGGTCAGCTTTGAAAGACGCCCTTTCCATGTCGTGGGCGTGAATTATTCGCACCCTCCTCCAGTGGTCTCATAGATTAGTACCAACTATTATTCTTGCCTCGTTCAGGTCCATTACATTTCATTAGGGCCTTACGTTACCAGTAGGCCTAGCAAAGTATTTGTTGTGTTCAGCGTTACAAAATGTTGTAAATGTAGGATACATGTAACCTAAGGTACGGTGTCTTACTGTATTACAGTATGCAATGTCCGATGGAAATTAGCAATTAAAAAATGCGCCTCAACCCAGGATCGAACCCTTGACCTCCTGCATGCCAACCCAAAACTCTATCCACTGCACCAACTGTACAGCACGGGTAATATTTGCTGACAGAGGTACTTACCGTACATGTGGTTACAGTGTTGCCAGAAAGCCACCCTTCAACGTCCTTTTTCTGCCTGATATACTCGTAGGACGAACTTTTGTGAGAGACATTTTTTTATTGCTGGCATGTGAGGGGTCGCACTGCGACGCCCGAGTGCGCGAATTTCGCTTCACCATGTATATAAGAAAAGATAAAGATCAAATAGTACTGCCTTTAGGAATTCCCCTCTTAATTATTGCAGGGTCAGATAAAGCTTCGCCTACTCTAATTGAGATCTATTTTATAAAAATATAGCAACCCATTCAGTCACTCCTTTGTCTAGTCCAATTGCACTCATTTTTGCCAGTAGTCTCCCATGATCCACCCTATCAAATGCCTTAGACAGGTCAATCACGATACAGTCCATTTGACCTCCTGAATCCAAGATATCTGCTTTATCTTGCTGGAATCCTACAAGTTGTTCTTCTGTAGAATAATCTTTCCTAAACCTGAACTGCCTTCTACTGAACTAGTTATTAATTTGCAAACATGTCTAATATAATCAGAAAATGCTTTCACAAAGCTTACATGCAATGCATGTCAAACAGACTGGCCTGCAATTTCCAGCTTTGTGTCTGTCACTTTTTCCTTTGTACACAGGGGCTACTATAGCAGCTCTCCATTCATTTGGCATAGCTCCTTCATTCAAACAATAATCAAATTAGTACTTCAGATATGGTACTATATCCCAACCCATTGTCTTTAGGTTTGGTTTTTTATGCCAGCATGTTTCCTCCTAGAAGGAAACTAGCAGAAGTAGCAACTTCAACATACCCATAAAATTAGCTAATATCATTTGTTTTCCAGTAGATTGCATATAAATGCGATTTAAAGGGCTACTACACTTAAGTACATTATGGAAGGGGAACGCCTAGCTGCCATGGTACTCTTTACTATGATATGGATGCGAAAGAGTTAATTCATTAACAGTCATAGTGCAGAAAAGTTTAATTTTAAAGTCTTTTATCATATGGTCCCACATTGTTGATCGTGGCACTAGCAACATGGCGGCAAGGTTTCTGGTTGTTTTGGTAGGCAGTTGACCCCTGACTCAGGGATTGCAGCACAATTTTCTGCTCGAGTGGAGGGTCTCCCACTTCGCTAGGTGTCTTTAACACGCGAGGGGTCGTGTCATGGTCTTTTAGACCGGGGGCAAACTGTTTCTATTCATTCAAAATAGTTTCACGGTATAAAGTTTCATCCCTTCCTGAACCTTTCAATGGACTCGTCCACTACACATGCTTACATTCGCTTTTCCCCACTTTCATCACCAGTCACTCAGAGGAAAGCTTTCTCTGTAAGTCTGGCAGTTTCCACCGTGTGTGACTTCTGGCGTTGCCTTATTAGACAGTCCTTTACACCGTGCACGACTCCTGACGTTCACTGTACGCAGACTTCGTTGTTGGTATAGAAGTGTTTTGTGAGTTACATGGATATATTTCTCTTCAATAATATAATGTGTTTTGCTACAAAAACTGGTATTTAGTTTCACGAATATGAAAATAAAAACCTACAACCTGTGTTCCAATCAGTGACTGGATCAGGGTTGGAATGAATGAAGCCTCCATCTTGTGTCGAGGATAGGAATTGTGCCGGCTGCCAAAGCCTGTCACACTTCTGGAGCAATGATTAATGACTGACAGATGAAATGTTAGTGGAGAGTGTTGCTGGAATGAAAGATGACAGAGAAAACTGGAGTACCCGGAGAAAAACCTGTCCCGCCTCTGCTTTGTCCAGCACAAATCTCACATGGAGTGACCGGGATTTGAATCACGGAACCCAGTGGTGAGAGGCCGACGCGCTACCGCCTGAGCCATGGAGGCCACTAGTTTCACGGATATATTTCTCTTTAATAATACAATATATTTTGCTACAAAAACTGGTATTTAGTTTCTCATATATATTTTTCTTTAATAATACAATTTGTTTTGCTTTAAAAACTGGTATTTTGTTTCATAGATATGCTAAATATTAATACACTTCTGAAAGTTGGAAAACTAAAAGAACTAATCAAATTTCTAGATGACCAGAAAATCTTAATACTTGCTCTTCAGGAAACCAGATATACAGACAGTAATATGTTAGACTCAGAAAACAGAATATACAAAGGAAAACCAGGGAAGAGAATGATGAAGAACGTCCCCCACCTAGGAACTGCTTTCATAGTACACAAGAGCATAGTGGAATCAGTCCAAAACTTCTATTCACCCTCTGAAAGACTGTCTCTCTTGACCATAAGATGTGGAAATAAAAATTATTCATTAATTAATGCTCATGCTCCATTAAATGCTAACAGGAAAAATCCTGACAAAGTGGAAGAGTACTTGGAACTCTTGGAAAAAGTAATCCACAAAATTTCTGCAGATCACATCAAAGTGTTACTTGAAGACTTCATTGCACATGTTGGGAGAGAAAGGATTTATAAGAAGATTGTAGGACAGTTCCTGGCACACGAAAGAACAAATAGAAATGGAATAAGGCTTATAGAGCTATGCAAGGCTTTTAATCTCAGACTAATGTCTACCTACTTTAAAAAGCTAAATAGAAAACAAAAATCTGGCAGTCTCCAAACCCACACCTCGGGGAATTCCAAATTGACCATGTAGCTATCTTTACTAAGAGCAAAAAGGAGATCCAAAATGTCAGGGTAAAAAAAGGAGCCAATATTGAGAGTGATCATTACCTCATGACCGTGAAAATGAGATTCATCCCTCCAAATAGACAAAACAAGAGAACAAACAGGAAAACTAAATTTGATGTTGAAATGTTAAAAAACAACTCAGAAGTAAACCAAAAATTCAAAGAGAAGTTAGAAAAGGACAGTGCGAAGAATTGGGAGGATCTGAGAACAAAAATAACTAAAGCTGCACAGGAATTATGCCCTCTGAAGAGAGAAAAGAAGCATAGATGGTGGAATGAAGAATGTGAAGAGGCCATAAATGAGACTGACAGCCTGGAGAAGGTGGCACTCCTCTAAAACTGAGGGAATTTTTAGACTTTCAAGACAGTGCAGAAACAAACTTCTAAAACTACAAGAAATGTGAAGAGAAAATATGAAAGAAGTCGGCTCATGCAAATTGAAGATTTCACTAAACATAATACAAGAAATTTTTACAAAACACTCAAAGAGGAAACAACAAAGTTTCAACCACCCAGTCTCGGTTTTAAAGACGAAAATGGAAAAATCAGACTAAATAACAAGGACAGTTGTGAAATTTTGGCACGTTATTTTGGAAAACTACTGAACTGTGAAGAACCTGAAGGAAGATTAGAATTCAGTCAACCACAAACAAAAGCTAAACCCTCGGACCCACCAGATGAGAAAGAAATATATGACATAATCCGAAATCTGAAAAACAGTAAGGCTGCAGGGGAAGATTTGTTTGTTGCAGAACTGTGGAAAGAAGCAGGCAGTCAAGCAAGACAGGAACTGACAAACATAATACAAGAAATATGGCAAATGGAGAAAATCCCTGATGATTGGAAGAATGCGCTGATACACCCATTATATAAGAACGGTAACAAAACAGATGTGAACAATTACAGGGGAATTTCCCTAGTAGCAGTTACATATAAAATATTGTCAAAAGCTCTTCATAATAGGATTGAACCAATAATAGACAAATAAATTGGAGAATACCAAGGTGGGTTCAGAAAAGGAAGATCATGCGAAAAACAGATTTTAAACCTGAAAACTATAACACAAGACAGGGTTACAAGGAACAAAACATATGTCATAGTTTTTGTGGACTTCAAAAAAAGAGTACGAATCATTAGACAGAATTTTGCTACTGAACATTTTAGAGGAGTTTGGAGTTGACACAAAATCAATCAATATAATTAGCCAAACTCCAACTGAAACAAAAGTCCAGAGTGAAATTTATGGGAGAGATCTCAGATGAATTTGAAATTAAAACCGGTGTCAGGCTGGGAGATGGGCTTTCCCCGATTCTTTTCAATATCGTCCTGGAAAAGGTAATAAGAGTATGGAAAGAAAGAATTAAAGAAAGGAGTCTCCATCATGAGATAAGATTAAGTTTAAAGCACAAAGGGGTTGGTGTAAACTGTTTGGCCTTTGCTGATGACATGGCAATCCTCTCTAGAAGTATAGAGACTGCCTTAGAGCAAATCAACCTTCTGAAAAAAATAGCACGAAAAGTTGGACTTCAGATATCTTTTGAGAAGACTAAATTCATGTCAAATATTAGGGATTCACCCACCATGCTAAAAGCAGAGTATGGGGAAATCAACAAGGTTAATAAGTTTAAATATAAATAAAGAATTTATTGTGGCCGAATGGCCATAATGATACATATGTCATATTCTTTTTATAATTTGACCTACAACATAATACAGCATATTTCCTATATCTGGGCAGTCATGTCACTCCTTGCTATATTCCACTATTGACCTGGTTCGATTTGGGCACGTGGTTATGTGGTAAGTTCCGCATGTATTGTTACATAGTTTACATACGCAATTTTCATCTGGATCATGAAACACTTTTCAGGAGCAAATCTTGTGGTGGAAACCATGAACTGCAAGCCTGGTCACGACTTGCCTCATTTCACACAGAGGTTGCGTCCATCTTCTGTCTAGCATTGCATTTGTTGTGTAGAATTCCATCGTTATATCCCGCTTTTTATTCTGTAGAACTTGGAGCAGCTTGTTGTAACTTTCCATAGTCGGTGGTAGTAGTAGAGTTATCCATAGATCCTGTATTAGGAACGTTTCTCTTGCAAGCTCGTACACCAGTCTGGATCTCGTTGTCTTTGATACACTAAGGGCTCTTTTGAGAAATCTGGATTTTGTCTTTTCTATCTCTTCCAATTGCCTGTAGTTAAGGAATTCCCATATTAGCTCGAGTTCATATGTCAGAACGGGCAGCACCTTCGTTTGAAAAAGTGCCATTGCTGTTTCCAATGAAATTAGATTTAGATGTCCAATGTCGTTTATAGCTTTTATTGCAGCGGCTGTTTTTGATCTCATGTGTAGCCTAAAGCTTCTTCCTGTAACCTGTAGGGTAATGCCTAGGTATTTGAAATTGTTGACTATTTTCAGTTCCTTGTCATTGCAAGTCACTTGGTCGGAAACTGCTGGCCTCCCACCGTTTCGAAAAATTATCATTTCCATCTTGTCCTCATTGATTATAACTTTGTTTTTCTGGGCCCAGTCACTTAATATGTCTACTGCCTTTTGCAAGTCATTTATCTGCTCTGAAGCTATTGCCATATCATCCGCATATATGAATAATTTTGCCTTTGTTGTTTCTCGAATTCTGTCACCAACATCGTACGTGAGCACATTAAATAGAGTGGGGCTCAGGGGATCACCTTGAAGTACACCATTTGTTTGCATTATCCAGTTTGAATTCCCAACTCCGTCGTAGACTTGTATACCTAGGTGAAATAATTCAGGTTAATGGACTCGAAAAGGAAGCAAACAGATCAAGAGCAAGACTGGAACTAGCATACCAACTCACTAAAGATACCTACAATAAAAATAATCTCTCAAGGAAAACTAAAATCAAACGCTACAACACAGTAATCAAATCAGAGAGTCTTTATGCCACAGAATGCATGTTCTCTATGAAAGCTGGTGAAATAGAAGAGGTAGAGAAAAAAGAAATGAAAATATTGAGGAAAATTTGTGGACCATTGAAAACAAAGGAAGGAGAGTTTAGTCATAGGAGGAATAAAGATCTATACAAGGATGAAGAAAATGAAAGGCTGTTAGACGTGATCAGGAAGAGGAGAATTAAATTTTTGGTCACATAATGAGGATGAATAACAGTAGATTGACAAAACGAGTGTTTAACCATGTTTACAAGAGCAAGAACGGCAACCAGCGGATCCAAGGAGTAAAAAAAGATATGACAGAGATTGGAATAACAGGCGATGTAATACAAGACAGAACAACTTGTAGAAGGTGGATACAAAATTTCAAGGGTTTCCAGGAGAAGGAAAAGAGGAAAGGCAATAAAGGCAATAACATCTAGACCAGGGCCATCCAAACAGCGCTCCCCGAGCGCTAGCGCTCTGGCCGCGCTCCAAGCCAGTGCTCCGAGCGCTTTGGGGAAGGTAGTGGTGGGAGAAGCTTAGCTGGCTGATCGAGCGGTCTGCCCGCCGCGCCGAAGAGAGCAGTCGATCTATCAGTCGTAGTCTAGTCTACAGTGACTCTATACATATAGTGTAGTGTCACTGTAGTCTAGTCCTATGCGCTTTGTTAACAGCGTGTAACTAAATAACTAAATCAGTTTCGCAGTTGTCATGGCTGAACATCATAAAAAAAGAGTGGTGAAGCAGCAGCCTTCAAAGCAGAATGGGAAATTTCATTTTTCTGTACAGCTTATAAAGGGCATGCCAAATTTTTAGTGTGCCACCGAGATTTGATGTGTTTTAAAGAAGCACAATTCGGAACGGCACTACAGTGCCAACCACAGGGATGATTACGGTGATTTGACAGACGGCAGTTGCCAATCGAAGTTGGAAGAATTGAAAGAAAATTTCAAGCAGCACTGTTCTGTAAATATTATTGTTTTAATTTTTAAATGCTTGTTTACAAACGGGAATGAGGAAATGATTGAATTATCTGAAAAATACTAAAATTGTGACTTGCCGTATTTTTGTCTGACAGATGATTGAGGAGAGAGAGGTTGGTGGACCCATTTTACGAACAAGCTACAAATGTTCGCCGCGAATTGCCAAAGCTGGGAAACCCTTCACGGAAGGAAATGTAATCAAGGAGGAGTTTAATGGATGTGGCGGCATGTATTTGTCCTAAGGAGCTAGTTGAGAAATTTGATAAAATCTCTCTTTCTCCACAAACTGTGGCTCGCAGAATAGACGACATGTCCGTTGATATGGAACAGCAATTAATGGAGAAGGCAGCAAATTTTGTATCATTTTCCATCGCCCTCGACGAATCAACCGACATTGTGGACAAAGCTCAGCTCCTTATTTTCATTTGAGGGGTGGATGACGATCTTCGGGTTACCGAGGATTTCCTAGACTTAGTAGCTCTCAAAGACACCACTGTCGGTTTCGATATTTTCCAAGCAGTGGAGGGTGTTTTTGAGTCAATGGGATTAAAATGGGAGCGGTTGACGAGTGTAACGACGGATGGAGCTCCTGCTTTACGTGGTCTACTCACGGGGTTCCTCAGCTATGTAAAATTAAACATGGCTGAGAGCAGTAGTACCCTAATGGCGGCGATCCAGTGCTTTATACACCAGGAGGCAATCTGTGCAAAAGTCGCCAAGCTTAAAGACATAATGGGAACAGTTGTGCGAATGGTAAATTTTCTTCGGTCCCATCAACTCACGCACCGTCAATTCAAAGAGTACTGTGCGAGTTGGCCGTGCGGTTAGGGGCGCGCAGCTGTGAGCTGGCAATCGCGAGACAATGGGTTCGAACCCCACTGTCGGCAGCCCTGAAGATGGTTTTTAGTGGTTTCCCGTTTTCACACCAGGCAAATGCTGGGGGTTGTACCTTAATTAAGGCCACGGCCGCTTCCATCCCATTCCTGGGCCTTTCTTGTCCCATCGTCGCCATAAGACCTATCTGTGTCGGTGCGACGTAAAGCAAGTAACAAAAGAAAAAAATCAGAGTTTTTGGGTGACATCGAAACGGAGTATCCGGATATCCCGTACCATGCAGAATAAAGATGGTTGAGCAACGCGAAGTGCTTCATCGAGTTTTTGCTTGCGGAATGCAATAGATACCTTTTATGACATGAAAGGGTGGCCCGAAGTTCTTTTGTGTGATCCTATGTGGGTGGCGGACTTGGTCCCTTTAAGTGACTTTACTGCCCATCTGAATACTTTGAACACTTTGCTTCAGGGCGACAAGCACATTATCTCCGATTTGGTGGAAAAAATTCAAGCGTTCGAAAGAAAATTGATTTTGTGGGAAAACCAGTTGTGTGCAAGGAACACAGGACATTTTCCATTGCTTGAAACAGTGAAATACGGTGTCAACTTTGATGAGTATTTGCAGGTAATTCGCCAATTACAAGAAGAGTTTGAAAAGAGATTTTCAGAATACAGAACTCCAAGCGGTGTTAGATGTATTTGTTCGACCATTTTCTCTTAGTGCAGACAGTGCTCCACAGCTATTTCAATTAGAGTTGCGTAAACTGCAGTGCAATGTTCGTCTTAAAGACCACTTTTTAATATCACGAAGTTTAAAATAATTTTTCAGCGGCTTTCCACAAGAAGAATACCCCCTTTTGTATAAACATGCATGTAAAGTTCTGTCAATGTTCGGCTCAACGTGCATTTTTGAGTGTTACTTTCGGTTCTTAAGTTTACCAAAAGTGAACATCGTGCAACGATAAGCGATAGAAACTTGCGCAGTTGTTTAAGAATAGCTGTGTCCAGAAATATTGTAGGCCTACTCAATTTGGAGATGATTGTTTGCTCCAAAAGTAAAAGCTCGTGAAAACGACTGACCAAAAGTCACTCAATGTCTGTACTATCTGTTCATATCGGTAAAACGTTGTTGAATTTTCCTCTCAGATATGTTCAAATTTCAGTTTTGAATAAATCACATTACTGTATTCTTTACTTAGCACTTGATTTCGTTTCCTGCATATTCCATACATCGGAGTACCTTTCAATTTGTAGATGCGGTATATTTTTACGGCAAAATAGTCCTATCAATATGGTGTCAACAAACCCACAAAAGCCGTCGGACGCAAGACTGTACGTACCGGTATGTATCTGGTCAGCGCGGTCCGAACATCGTCTGTCTCAGGTCTCCTCCCTGCCACACTGTAGTGGTGGTAGGGGAAGGAGCGCTAGTCTGACTGCCCAGTGCTCCCCGAGCGCGGGCGCGCTCTCGGAGCGCAATGGCTGGATGGCCCTGATCTAGACACAGGAGAGGAAGAAACACCAAAATGAAAGGATGAAGAATTATTGGAAGTCAAGAAAATAAGGATTAAGATAAATGCACAGGGTTAGTTTCCATGGTCCTTAGATGGCTTAAATCAAAGAAAGATGCTTTTCTTTAATAATATAATGTGTTTTGCTTTAAAAGCTAATATTTTGTTTCATGGATATATTTTTCTTACACAATACAATGTGATTTGCAAGAAAAACTGGTATCTCATTTCATGGACATGTTTTTCCTTAAAAAACACAATGCATTTTGCTACAAAAACTGGCATTTTATACTCTCCGGTCAAATTGACCGTGTGTGACCCATCACGTAACTAACTCTTTTGACGTGACCCCTCGCGGGTTAACACATTGTGTGCTGAAAGCCTTTTTCTCCCACTTCAGGTAGTTGAATGTGCTTGGTGACATCTTATGAAAACAAGCTCAAAAATTCTGCATGATCGTATTCATGATTTTTCTGGTTTAAGGCTCCTTATGCATTCACATGGAAGCCAGCAGTCTCTCCTCCAATTGGGAACACTTGTATCTACCATCATGTCCTCTTGAAATTTGTTGATTTTTGTTATTCATCATTCTTTTTTTTCTCTTAGCAACATTGTGTTTGTATTTTGTATGAAGCCAATATTGAAGTTGTTACACAAGTATCATCCAAACATAAACGTATGTTCATATATATAGCATAATAACAGGTTCATTTTAGGTGCTCTGGGATTTTTGCCCAATCTGTACAGTATTCCTCCTCCATATCATAATAATTTAGTTTTTGGGAAGTGATTGTCAATTTTCTGTTTATTTCAGGTTCTAAAGGTCAATGCAAAATCTGCAAAAACACATGTTCAACCATACCACTGTCCTCTGAGGTAAGGAACATTTTCCTCTTCATTTAACAAATGTTACAGTATCTACATGAGTAATTATTCCTCTCTGAAGGAAGATGACACTCACAAAACCTTGAAAGCAAAAGCTTTGTTTAAAATTGAAGATGTGAAAATATGTGAAAATTGAATTTATATCTGTAAATAAAGTTCTCTTGCTACAAATGTTTCAAGTATTTCAAGTTAAAGAGTTGATAAAGTCTTTAATTAATTTTTCCAATAACAATTCCAGAATTTCAGCTTTTCCACTGAACATTGCTTCTTAAAATGTGTCATTCAGGAATGTCTTGTATACTGTATGAGTAGGGGTGGTGAGCTTTTAGTAATATTAAGCAAAATGCTTATAAAGGATTGTAATTTTGTATTTTCTTTTTTCATGACCTGTAAACTACTTATTGACTAATGGACCCGTGCTGTTCTGCAGCATTCATTATAAATAAGTCAGATAACTCTTCGTGATATGCCTGCCATAGTCATATTGTTTTGCCTGCCCTTTTCAATAGTACTGTGAACATTCAATACCAATACATAATAACTGATTCATTTGTAATGTAGTTCATAACACTATAACACATTTTGAACAATCTTTCCCAAGATAGTGCAACATACAATTCGTCATGACTGAATACTGGTTCGACTTACAAATCTAATTTTTTTGTCCCGTATTGGTATCAATTCAACCACGGTTAGGTTGAATGGAGAATCCCACCTTCCAATACTTATGTTTTTTTATTAAAAAGTACATGTTTCATTCCTAATGTGAAACATCTTCAGCTAAGAAAGATACAAACATTGGCATAAACAAAATAAAAAACACTAGATGAAATGTTCCTTTATGTTGGGTTTATCAGATCGCTAACATCTTCAATATAGCCTTTTGTACCAGTAATAATAACCGATGTCTAATATTTAATCATCAAAGTGCTGCTAGTAATAATAGATTTTTAAATTTGGGGATATATAAACTCAAGTGTGTAGACTGTGTAGACTGTACAAACAGGATGAAATTTCGTAGTGAGATACCAAGAACATGTAAATGCCAAAAAATACAAAAAAATATTTGTCCATGAGCTTACACATGACCGAATATAATCATAGCTCTACTACAATAGAAAGAGACTTCACAATTTTGCAAACTTTCAATAAGGGTAAATAGATGAATATTTTAGAAAACATTTATATTGAGATTGATCAAAAACAAAACCCAAGTCAGAATGTAAAGGAAATAACCGATAATATAAATATACTGTTGGAAGAGGCTTCCAACCTAGATTTATGTTGGTAGGCCATCAAAAAGGATCTGGAGAAACATCCCGTACGTTTGCCTCCGATTGGCTTCACTCCCCATGACATTTCCCCTACTTTCCCCTCCGTTTACCCTCTTTCACCTCATGCTTCTTTCACAGCCATACACATACACACTGTCAGCTGACGGCGTAAGGGAAGAAGAAATAAACATAGCAGGACCGGTTGTTCCTTTACCACTGTATGTTTACAAGTTTTTTCTTTATTTCCTTTTTTTTTTTAAACAAATTTTCATTTCTTTCATTACAGACTCTCTTCAGCATCTTAAAACTTTAAAACAAACAACCATCCTCAACTTCAGTTATTCTTTAGAAGTTTTCCCCGAACATCATATTTTAAAATTTTACATTTTAAGTCTATCCTCAAGACACTATAAGTACATACTTCTCCAGCTTTTGAAGAAAGAAGATCCCTTACATCAAATTTTATCTCAAACTTGAATATTGACTTGTTGAGGTTTTAACCCAACATGAAGGAACTTTTTATCTTATTATCATCATCACCATCATTATTAGTGTTTTTTATTTTGTTTATGCCAATTTGTGTATTTTTTTAGCTGAAGATGTTCCACATTAGGAATGAAAGATGTACTAGATACACATACATTACATACATTATCATTATAGACTGTTATGCCTTTCAGCGTTCAGTCTTCAAGCCTCTGAGAAATTACTAAACGTCGCCACAATCCTCGATTTGTAACTAGCGTTGTGGCCTCATTTAGTTCTATACCTCTTATCTTTAAATCGTTAGAAACCGAGTCTAACCATCGTCGTCTTGGTCTCCCTCTACTTCTCTTACCCTCCATACCAGAGTCCATTATTCTCCTAGGCAACCTATCCTCCCCCATTCGCCTCACATGACCCCACCACCGAAGCCGGTTTATGCGTACAGCTTCATCCATCGAGTTTGTTCCTAAATTAGACCTTATCTTCTCATTCTGAGTACCCTCCTGCCATTGTTCCCACCTGTTTGTACCAGCAATCATTCTTGCTACTTTCATGTCTGTTACTTCTAACTTATGAATAAGATATCCCGAGTCCACCCAGCATTTGCTCCCGTAAAGCAAAGTTGGTCTGAAAACAGACCGATGTAAAGATAGTTTTGTCTGGGAGCTGACTTCCTTCTTACAGAATACTGCTGATCGCAACTGCGAGCTCACTGCATTAGCTTTACGACACCTTAATTCAATCTCACTTACTATATTACCATCCTGGGAGAACACAAACCTAAATACTTGAAATTATCGACCTGTTCTAGCTTTGTATCACCAGTCCGACATTCAATTCTGTTGAATTTCTTACCAGCTGACATCAATTTAGTCAAATGGAAATTCTAAGTTCCCATGGAGGGAATTAGATATTTTTCCACCAATAGAGCACATCAAAAATCTGATCAAAAATTAGATGTTGGCTTTTCAGGCGTTTGCTCTATTAACCAGCGTTTTGTCTTTCTACCCTTATTCGTTTGCAGACAGATTTCACTTTCTCTAGGCCTAGAGATACTTAGTTCACTACAGATCAGATAGTGGTCTGTATCATCGAAAAATCCCCGAAAAACTCGTACATTCCTAACAGATTTCCTGAATTCAAAGTCTGTTAAGATATAGTCTATTATGGATCTGGTACCCCTAGCCTCCCATGTGTAGCGGTGAATAGCCTTATGCTTGAAGAATGTATTCGTAACAGCTAAACCCATACTAGCACAGAAGTCCAGCAAACGCTTCCCATTCCCATTAGTTTCCATATCTTCCCCACATTTACCAA
Organism: Anabrus simplex; assembly: GCF_040414725.1. Taxonomy (NCBI): domain Eukaryota; kingdom Metazoa; phylum Arthropoda; class Insecta; order Orthoptera; family Tettigoniidae; genus Anabrus; species Anabrus simplex. Next base: position 419,348,747 of record NC_090268.1, on the reverse strand, counting down.
TCACCCTTTCGTATCCTTCAGTTCTATTCCCAACTCTCGCATTGAAATCGCCCATTAGCACTATTCTATCCTTGCGGGGGGACCCTGACCACGATGTCACTCAATGCTTCATTAAAAAAAACAAATAATATTGGAAGGTGAGATTCTCCATTCAACCTAACCGTAGTTGAATATTGGTTTGACCGGGTGAGTTGGCTGTGCGGTTAGGGGCGCACAGCTGTGAGCTTGCATCCGGGAGATAACGGGTTCGAATCCCACTGTCAGCAGCCCTGAAGATGATTTTCCGTGGTTTCCCATTTTCACACCAGGAAAATGCTGGAGCTGTACCTTAATGAAGGCCACGGCTGCTTTATTCCCACTCCTAGCCCTTTCCTACTCCATCATCGCTATAAGACCTATCTGTGTCGGTGCAATGTAAAGCCACTAGCAAAAAAATAATAAAAAAATACTGGTTTGGGTAAGTAGACACCCACTTTTTTAAGAGTTTGTCCTTGTGCTTTATTAATGGTCATACAGCTGACTTGATACATTCCCATCTGTGCGTATGTCGGCTGTTTTCTCTTAGCAGCATGTAAGTTGAGTATATTTAGAAGCTGGGCAGGGTCAGAGAATCAAAGAGTACCTAGTAGAGAATAGTATTCTTCCATGATCAGAAGAAGTGAATACTCTCTGGCTTGACAAGTAGTAATCAAGCATGGTTGCTAGCAGTCACAGTATCAGAATATTAATGAAAGTGTTAATTGCTTAGCAACCTGATAAGTACAAAATGTATTGTGGGCTAGGGTAAGCCTTTGCCTGCAATTATTGGAGTGGGCATTTAGTGATTTGATTTTAGGTTTGCTCAAAGTTGACTGAACTTGGAGACCTATCAATATATGATGATTCTCTGGCATGTAACTGCAGAGGGATTTAAAAAAAAAGAATGAAGCAAATTGGTCCAGTAGAATGGCCGGATGGACTGGACACAAAGCTGTTTTAGTAAACTTTTTAAATATGTAGATAGATGTGTTTTGAAAACACAATATAATGCAAAATTTACTAAAAATACAAAAGTTTTACTAAAATACTACCAGTATAAAAATGTGATACCAATGTGGTCTTTTTTCAAATATTACTTTATATATTTTAGATGTAAAGCTTCCACAGTCTTTTAAATTACTATTTAGTTCCTTTTCTGGGCTGAACCATGTTGTTTTATGTATCTTATGTACAGGTTATTTTATCTGAGACTGCGAAAGATCTGGAGAAATTGTTGAATGGTATGGACAGAGTCTTGGGTAAGGAGTACAAGATGAAGATAAATAAGTCCAAAACAAAAGTAATGGAGTGCAGTCGAACAGTGTCAGGTGATACAGGAAATATTAGATTAGGAAATGAGGCCTTAAAAGAAGTATATGAATGTTGTTACTTGGGTAGTAAAATAACTAATGATGGCAGAAGTAAGGAGAACATAAAATGCAGATTAGCACAAGCAAAGAAGGCCTTCCTTAAGGAAAGAAATCTGCTCACCTCGAACATTGATATAGGAATTCGAAAGATGTTTTTGAAGACTTTCAAAATCAAATCAAAATCACGTTATTTGCAAATGAGGTGTTCTACCTCGGTGGCAGATGGTACACAAAAATACATTATCATCAAGCACTAAATTTTAAATTAACAAAAGAAGACATTTTCCTAAAATACAGTATCATACAATTTACACTAACAATTTTTCTGTTAAACACACAAAGCTGGTGTACTTCATATCGATGTTAACACTAGGTTTACCGCAGCGGTCAAAATTACCGTTTTCAGTTTTGTTTTCTCTATTACTCTCGTTATACGGTTAGAACATACAAACCTCTTGGTAGCTTTTATTGATATTAAGTGTACTTTTCGGCATATAGCTTCAAAAACCAGTAAGTCCTTTCTAGTTAGCGCTATGAGGTCATATACCTACTTTTACTGGATGGTCATTTTGACCGTTATTGCAGTAGCTAGCCTGTCAGACTTTTGTGGCATTCATTTAGAATGGGATATCATTCTAACAAGCTGTTACAGTGAACTTTATTACCGCAGTATCGAATAGAACTTACTGTTGTGCTGCAATGGGACAGCTGTTGGCTCTTTTCAAACAATGGTACAAGTACACTGACAGGAAAATATAGTCAGTATTTGTTCAGTAATGAAAGGTGTGCAATCGTTACGAGCAGTCAGTTGCCGCATTCACTCGTTACAAAATTCAAACTCGATTTCCCGGTTGTTTGTAATTACCCCAAAGAAACATGTTCTCGCGTAGTCTGCAGATGGATGCCGAAATTCTGAAGCATAGGCAGATAATTTCCCCATCACAATCAATTGATAAAGCTGGGACTGATTTACACCTCGATAATTTCAAAGAGGTATATAACTTGACAAACGGAAATAGTTCGGATAGTGATTCTAGTTGCATCGAGCCTGCAGAAATTCCATGTGAACATGAAATCACACAGCAGCCTTCGACCTCAAAGGTTAGGGAACTACTCGCCAAATGGCGACGCACGCACACTAGCAAAGCAGCTGATGACAAAGGTAAGCCTATTTGAAGTTAGTCATTTTGTATTTATGTAATTCTGTGTACAGTGTAAGTAAGTTTGGTATTATATTTTGCAGGTGAAGGAAACACTAAGGAAAATAAAGAAATTACTAGCAAGGAGCACGATATCAACTACAGAAGGCCGAGCATACGCTGTGGTAAGTCAACATATGGGCGTGGTCAGCACATGACTGTCAACGAGGAAGAAGTCACTTTGGATGGAACAGTGTGAACTCTTGTTGATCTACAAAACCTGCCAGGCCTTCAAGGACTGTAAAATATACTGAGGGAAGTCCGAAGTCCCACACGACATGCAAAACACCACATTGAAGGAACTTGCGCCGCTACAGCTTGTCATCTTTTTATTGACAAATCCAAGCTGCGCCACATCGAATGATATACTGAGGTTGGAGCCCGCGAAGTTCTGAACAATCCTGAACGGACACTTTGTTTGGAGAAATTGGACGCTGTCATTGGTATTTTATACGCACACGGAACTTATGAAGCTGACACGGACGTTCTCGATCTGTGGTCACAGAAGTGGGGTCCTGGAAGTTTCTACCAAACTATGGCACGAAACCGTTTCCCGGATATCATGAGGTTTCTTCGATTCGATGAAAAAATCTACCAGCAGGGATCACCTGAAAATTGATAGATTGGCGCTTGTATCTGTTGTGCTGGACAAGTTTATACCTAATTTTACTATTTGCTTCAGACCAAGTGAGAACATTACCGTGGATGAACAGCTCTTCCCATCAAAAACTGCCCATTTATGCAGTATATGGCCAATAAACCAGAAAAGTTTGGTATGAAATTTTGGTTGGCTGTCGATGTGCAACCCAAGTAAGTTGTAAACGGTTTTCCCTATCTTGGAAAAGATGAAACGCGACCCACCGATCAGACCCTAAGTGAACACGTAGTATTGCATCTTGCTGAGTTTTTCCTCAATCAGGGAAGAAGTGTGCAAAGGGAACAAGACTACTGAAAGGTATGCAATCGGCAGGTGACCAAGCAAAGTGTGTGTGTACAGTGCAACAAATAAGTTGAAAAGCAGAAAGTGACATTCTCGCGGATATGTACCTAATGTAAGCTAAAGTGTGTAAGAACAACATTCTGTCTTGCTAGTGTACTTATTTGTTTATTTATTTATTTATTCATAATAGTGTTTACAAGTCATACATGATAAAAATTAATTTATTGTATATGATGTTTTTATATTCAATTCGAACCTTTTCCTGGCGCCAATATCCTAAAAAAAAACGAATACGTGCCACTATCGGTCAAAATGACCGCTTCGGTAAAAGTAGGTAGAAAGAATGTTTGGATAAGTTAAGGAATGACATGGTTAGAAAGGAAGCTGGAATTGAGGCATTATTATTAGATCAGGTCAGGTCCAGATTGAGGTGGTTTGGGCATGTAAAGAGGATGGAGCTATCAGGGTCAGCTTATGTTAACTGGGAGAGGCATATGGCAGGAAAACAGATGGTGGGAAGACTAAGAACCCAGTGGATGGACATCATCGTAAAGATGGATATTGCAGATCAGGGAAGGACTATAGACGATGTCATTAACAACAGAATGTATCTCAATAAGACAGAGTAGAAGAGGCTCACCAACAGTACCTGGGAAACTGGAACTGTAAAATGATGATGATGATGATTGAGAAGAAGACATTCTCTGCTAGTGTTGACAGGTCCTGTGGGAGTCTTCGGTCTAATAGCGGAAATATTTATGTTAGTTGCACCTTTGTGAAAAGTGACATTAAAACTTAATAATCAGTCTCCGTTTTCAACGGATTGATCCGTAAGGAGCTGGATGAAGTGTCTGCAGTGCTTAATGTATATATTTGGTTGTAGGAGTCTGGCTAGTTAGTGGGCAATGTCGTGCATGTGTGGAGTCCTATGGCACTCACAATAGGTCACAGCGATATGTCTTCTTTATGGATCTTCAGTAGGTCAAACAGTGAAACTGGGATCAGGTAGCAGTACATCCGTCGCCTCGATAAAAAATACTGCAGTGTATTCAAAATTTTGGCAACTTGTACATAAGGTCCATAAAACAACAACAACACGGTTCAACCCAGAACAAGAACTAAATAGAAACTTTGTGCTTTTTATTCTTCTTATTTTTTGAACCCTTGAACAGCCTGGAAATGCTGTTGGCTGTTAAGCTCAAATACCAAAAGATGACCCAAGCAGATCTGAAATGTATTTGGGGTCCTACCAACATTGTAGATGGTGAAGGATATTTCAGTGAATCCAGTTTAATTGTAAGTGATAGAAGAACATGAATGACAGAACAAAATGTTCAGTGTCACTGATTCCTGAGCATAAGTTAATTTTGTATATTTCCTTTTTATGCACCTCCAAAAAAATTTGGAAAATTGTGGGATTAGGCACGTTATGTGGTAGGGCATGTGAGGTGTTGTGAGTTGAGTGGTAGAGAGTACTGTGTATATACACACAAGTAATTCAGTTGCTTGTTTACAATAGCCAGATCCTGTTGCATATGGTCTCTGTTGAGCCTGGGGTGAACTGAGTCATTTCAGGTGCAGACTGGTAATAGTGTATACATTGCATTTTGATATTTAGGTAATGTGTGCGTTTCATGTACAAAGTTTATTCCCCAGTTTAACCGAGCCAGAATTGATTCAGGGTGGACATACACAAACAGCAATATCATGAATCATAGCGGTTACCCAAAGTGCAGTGTTAAAAATCTGGAAAAGTTACCGTGAGAACAATGATGTGATTGGCAGACTGTCGGTGGGTCGATCGAGAGTGACAACACTGCATCATGATTGGTTGTCGATTGAGGGTGACGACGCTGCATCACGATCAGTATATCTGCGGAACAGCACAAAGGAGACCAACTTAGACTGCTGAACAATTATTAAATGACTTCTTGAGAGCAACCAGGGTGCATGTATCTGCACAAACTGTACTCATTTGGCTACATAGTGCCAAATTAAGGTAATTTGGACTGATTTGACGTATTCCACTGGAAAATTGTCATTGTCTTGAGAGGAGACAAGGGGCATCCAACATTTTTATTAGGGAGGTTGGATGAATGATGTAATGTCATATTTGCAGATTAAACACAGATATCACAGACATTCTTGATGCAATGTTAAATATGATTCAAATCAAGTGCCTTCTAGTGTTACCACCTAGTAGTCTTTGGTGTTTTCTCTTTGATTATGAGCAGCCATTTTTTGTTCAGTTCAGTTCGCACCAGTCACTTGACTTGTTCAGACGGATTCATTGTATAAAACTTGTTCCTTTTCATATTCAATAAACCTGCACTCTAAAGTAATGGGTGAAGGTGACTGCAGTGACAGTGTGGGAATCAGGAGATACTAAGGCCATGTCAGACACACTTCTGGGAATCTCTTCAACCAAGTTGATACAGGTGAAGGATTGTGTGACGTCGAGAGAACTTTGGAAAAAGTTGGAAAGTGTGTATCAGTCCAAAGGCCGTGCAAGAAGCTACGCTGCTGAAACAGATAGTGCTTCAACGCATGAACGAGGGCGATGATGTTTGTGATCATCTGCGAAGATTCTTTGATGCTGTTGACCGACTCAGCAATATGGAAGTGCCAATCAACAACGACCTTCTGTTGATATTGTTACTCTGCAATTTACTGGCGAGTTTTGATCATTTTTAATTGTGATCGAGTCATGTGAAGAACTCCCGAATCCCAAAATATGGTGCTTAAAAATAGTTGAAGAAAGTGATGTACACTTGAGTAATTGACATATTCATATTCAGAACATGATGTTGATGCAGAAACAGAACAATAACAACAGTTGGAAATGTGGCAAATCAGATAAATCAAATCGGCATGATGGTGATATTCAAGTGTTTCAAAGTGTGAAAAGCCGGGTCAAGAAGCAACAAATTGGCAGTCGAAAGTGAAAAGTGATCAAAACAAAAACAAGACAGAAAACACCATGTTGTACCGTGCGCTGGTTTTGAGTGTTGTCACAAAGCAAACATCTTGTAACTGTACAAGAGTACGATCCCCAATTTTAGGTTAGGAAATGTTTGCTGATGACGAACTCACGATTTTAGGTTAGGAATTTTTAAAAAATAATTTGTAAAATGAAGTAGTGAATATCATGTGAATTTCTTAAATTAAGATTTAAGAATATAATATTGTGAGAAGAATTTGTAGTTAGGGAATATTGCATATGTGCATCATTATATTTTTGTTTGGATAAGAGTCTGGGCAATGGGAAATCACCTTATTTCATTTCCCATGAAAATGCCATGACATGTATATATATAAAAAGAAAATGGTAACTGGCAACTTCATAAACTGGTAACACACAAACATCTAAGAGCTTAGGTACATTTCAGAGGTTTTTCTGTGGGAGACACCAGATGTATCACTCGCGGTGTTCAGATGCTCCCACAATACGCGATGTATATGGTTTCAATATAAAATAGTTTTTCTCTCTGTACTTATTCATCTGATGCTTGGTTTTTCTGCCAGACAGGACAAATAATAGCCTCTGTCAGGGTAATTTTAATGTCTGTCTGTCTGTCTGTCTGTCTGTCTGCCTGTTTGTCTGTTACGGCATCAATCAATCACTATCAATCAATTACTACTGATCTGCATTTAGGGCAGTCGCCCAGGTGGCAGATTCCCTATCCGTTGTTTTCCTAGCCTTTTCTTAAATGATCGCAAAGAAAGTGGAAAATTATTGAACATTTCCTTTGGTAAGTTATTCCAATCCCTAACTCCCCTTCCTATAAACAAATATTTGCCCCAATTTGTCCTCTTGAATTCCAACTTTATCTTCATATTGTGATCTTTCCTACTTTTAAAGACACAACTCAAACTTATTCGTCTACTGATGTCCTCCCACGCCATCTCTCCTCTGACAGCTCGGAACATACCATTTACATGTTATAAACCTCATTTTAGGTCCGTATTGAAAATTTAACAGTTCAACAATGATAAAGGTGTTTTAATTTATTCCACCTATTCAATACTTATATTATCACGTATAGTTGTTACATAATTAAATTCTTAGTTACATGGGACATGTTTCGCCCTCAATTAAGGGCATCTTCAGCCTAAATACAATAATCAAAAATACAACTAAATTAAAAGTGGACGTTAAATACAATCATCAAAAATACAACTAAAATAAAAAGTGGAAGTTAAAAGTTTAGTCTGTTCTTAAAATTCAGAACAATAAAATTGTGAAAAATGATAAAATAAAAAGATGCTAATGGAAAACTGTCTTATGATTAAACTATAATCTTGTCAGAGACTAAAACTTCTATTAAAATTCGAATTAAAACAGTTCATATAAAATATTGGAAAATCAAAGTGGTAGTAATAAAAAGCCAACGACATGAGGGCGTGTACACAAGCATAAACTTGATTGTCATGAATACAATCTTTTCAAGGCCGTTGATGAAATTCGTAGTAAGTAAGGCAGAAGCATCTATTGAAAAATTGTAAGAGGCCGTTAGCACCGGTAGGTAATAAAATGGCTGAATCCTTGCCAGAAAATGTCAACAGATGCAGAAATAAGTTTTCTGTAAGAGAAGGAAAAGAAGAAATAAGAAATTGAACGTAAGGAGAGAATTCACTCTTACATAATTTTGAAACAGATGAGGACTTACATGTAAGTGGAAGTTGTTATTTCTTAACTACTGTTGAGTTGGTTGCTGCCCGTCTGTTGGCTCTAAGTCTGGTGTTATAACTGTGCTGCAGAAGCGGTAGCGAACTCGGAGGGGAAGGAATAGGGGAGTGCGGAAGGGAGGAGAGGATGGGTGGAGTCAAATGTGGCGAGGCTGACAAAGGGGCGGAGTCAACTGCATTGCTGGAAGTAGGCCTAATATCTGTAGGTATGGAAGGAGTATTAGGGTTTGAAGAATTAAATATATTAGGTATCCTAAATTTATTCGAACTAACTGACTTTAATAATTTCGGCATTAATTCATGTAACATACTTTTATTGTCCGTGGTTTCATTGAGATTCTTTTGCTTATTGTACGTCTGATCTAAATAGATGTATAAACTTTCTAATTCATTCAGCATTCTTCCTTTTTGTATGTTTCTAATTATCGTTAAGTCTTTCTCTATGGATTCAAATCTGTGGCCAGTCTCCCTCATATGCAAACTCATCGCTGAGTATTTCCTATGTTTTTCCGCGTTAACATGTTCCATGTATCTTGTCATAAAATTTCTCCCAGTCTGTCCAACATATGAAAAATTACACTGAGTACATTTAAGTCTGTATACTCCCGATCCTAAATAACGATTCTTATCATAATTAACTTTTTTATGATTAAAGAATATGGACTGGTTAGTATTAGTAGTTTTAAAAGCTATATTAAAATTATGTTTCTTGAATACGCTAGTAATCTGGTGTATAGCTGGATTATTAAAAGTGAATGTAGCATACTCAGTTTTTTTGGTCTTTTCTGGTATCAGATTCGTAGATAATTTGTTCTTAATTTTATTGATTAATTTGTTGATCATTTCTATTTTGAAACCATTTTGTTTAGCGAGGTATCTAATATAATTCAATTCTTTCTTCAAATTCATGGGAGATAGAGGGATTCTAAATGCTCTATAAATTAGACTGTGAAAAGATGCTTGTTTATGTGAACTCGGGTGTAAAGAGGAATTGTTTATAGTTGTAGATGATTGTGTCGGTTTTCTAAATATTTGGAAATCAAAAGTGTTAGCCTTACGCGTAACTGTTATATCTAGAAAATTCAATGAGTTATCGACTTCGTCCTCTTTCGTGAATTTCAAATTAGGTTCGATTTCATTTAATTTATTTAAGATTTCTTGACTATTAGTGACATCTTTGTTTATGATTACAAATGTATCATCTACATATCTCAACCATAAATCTATTCCTTTAATTTTTGCTATTATTTCATTGTGTTCGATTGAATCCATAAATATGTCGGCAAGGATGCCCGATATTGGGTCACCCATTGCTAATCCATTCTGTTTATAAATATTATTGTTAAATGTGAAGTAGTTATTGTCTAATACGAACTTTAACAATCTAGTGAATTCTTCTACTTCCATTTTACTAAGATTACTGTGTTTACAAATATTATCATGAATGATATTAACAGTTTTATCTGTCGGAATATTCGGGAACATATTCACTACGTCATACGAACACATCATCTGGTTTGGAAGTACGCCAAATCCAAGCAAAATGTCACACAAGTCAATGGAATTTCTTAATGGTTGTTTATTATTAAAAGTGTAATGTCTTTTCAAAAAATTGTGAATGTATTTGGAGACTTTATACGTGGGAGAATTACGGCAATTGATAATCGGACGAATCGGAATATCTTTTTTATGTATTTTGGGCATAGCTCTAGTTTCCGGGAGCCTAGGATTCATATTGACAAGTTTTAATTGTTCTTGTTCAGTAAAGAGAGATGTGGATCTTTTAAGTAAGGCTTTTAAGTTGCGTTGAATTTTAGTTAGCGGATTTTTTGTTACTAATGTGTATTTATTATTATCAAAAAAAACTTCAGTTTTTTTGATATATGTATCTTTATCCATCAAAACGATCGCACCCCCCTTGTCAGCCTTGGTTACTATAATATTGTTATCTTCAATTTTCGATTTCATGTTTTTTATTGTTTTCTGTTGTTTGGGATCAAAATTGGAATAAATTTCTTTAGCCAGTCTGGGTAATTTCTTCTTTAACTCCAATCTTACTTCATCTTGTACATCGCGTGGGAGTTTTGATATGTTCGCCTCCGCTTCTGCAACTGTGTTAATGATATCTATTTCTCTATCTTTATTAGGCCAATTGTATTTTGGACCCCTTTTAAGTAGGTCATTCTCTCCTTCCGTAAATTTTACCTTGGTCAAGTTAACTACCGTGGGAGTGACATTGTCCGATGGGCCCTTAATTTGTTCTTGTTTCGTTTGTTTACTACGACGTATTTGTGTGTCTATTAAATGATTCAATTTCTTATTCAATGTATCCTGTTTCTTACTAAGTGCGTATGTTAATTTGTGTTCCATGTGTTGATAAAAAGACTGCCATTCTAATGGGGCTAAATCCTGTGTCACCGCTAAGTGAACGTTATATAATTGCAAATTCAATTTGGACTTCTTCCTGTAATATGCCTTGATTTCATTTTTAAGCCATAATTCATTTACCTTATTTTGGGTTACATTATGGCTTGGATTGCTTATGTTCTTACGTTGTGTTGATTTTAGAAAAGTAGGTACAAGTTTTAGTCTCAGACATTGTTTAAGAAAAGCTAAATCTTTTCCTAACTTACAAATCTTCATTTTCAGATTGAGAAACTTATTTAATCTATATTTTGCCTGGTTGGCTGTCACATTACATGTTATAAACCTCATTTTAGGTCCGTATTGAAAATTTAACAGTTCAACAATGATAAAGGTGTTTTAATTTATTCCACCTATTCAATACTTATATTATCACGTATAGTTGTTACATAATTAAATTCTTAGTTACATGGGACATGTTTCGCCCTCAATTAAGGGCATCTTCAGCCTAAATACAATAATCAAAAATACAACTAAATTAAAAGTGGACGTTAAATACAATCATCAAAAATACAACTAAAATAAAAAGTGGAAGTTAAAAGTTTAGTCTGTTCTTAAAATTCAGAACAATAAAATTGTGAAAAATGATAAAATAAAAAGATGCTAATGGAAAACTGTCTTATGATTAAACTATAATCTTGTCAGAGACTAAAACTTCTATTAAAATTCGAATTAAAACAGTTCATATAAAATATTGGAAAATCAAAGTGGTAGTAATAAAAAGCCAACGACATGAGGGCGTGTACACAAGCATAAACTTGATTGTCATGAATACAATCTTTTCAAGGCCGTTGATGAAATTCGTAGTAAGTAAGGCAGAAGCATCTATTGAAAAATTGTAAGAGGCCGTTAGCACCGGTAGGTAATAAAATGGCTGAATCCTTGCCAGAAAATGTCAACAGATGCAGAAATAAGTTTTCTGTAAGAGAAGGAAAAGAAGAAATAAGAAATTGAACGTAAGGAGAGAATTCACTCTTACATAATTTTGAAACAGATGAGGACTTACATGTAAGTGGAAGTTGTTATTTCTTAACTACTGTTGAGTTGGTTGCTGCCCGTCTGTTGGCTCTAAGTCTGGTGTTATAACTGTGCTGCAGAAGCGGTAGCGAACTCGGAGGGGAAGGAATAGGGGAGTGCGGAAGGGAGGAGAGGATGGGTGGAGTCAAATGTGGCGAGGCTGACAAAGGGGCGGAGTCAACTGCATTGCTGGAAGTAGGCCTAATATCTGTAGGTATGGAAGGAGTATTAGGGTTTGAAGAATTAAATATATTAGGTATCCTAAATTTATTCGAACTAACTGACTTTAATAATTTCGGCATTAATTCATGTAACATACTTTTATTGTCCGTGGTTTCATTGAGATTCTTTTGCTTATTGTACGTCTGATCTAAATAGATGTATAAACTTTCTAATTCATTCAGCATTCTTCCTTTTTGTATGTTTCTAATTATCGTTAAGTCTTTCTCTATGGATTCAAATCTGTGGCCAGTCTCCCTCATATGCAAACTCATCGCTGAGTATTTCCTATGTTTTTCCGCGTTAACATGTTCCATGTATCTTGTCATAAAATTTCTCCCAGTCTGTCCAACATATGAAAAATTACACTGAGTACATTTAAGTCTGTATACTCCCGATCCTAAATAACGATTCTTATCATAATTAACTTTTTTATGATTAAAGAATATGGACTGGTTAGTATTAGTAGTTTTAAAAGCTATATTAAAATTATGTTTCTTGAATACGCTAGTAATCTGGTGTATAGCTGGATTATTAAAAGTGAATGTAGCATACTCAGTTTTTTTGGTCTTTTCTGGTATCAGATTCGTAGATAATTTGTTCTTAATTTTATTGATTAATTTGTTGATCATTTCTATTTTGAAACCATTTTGTTTAGCGAGGTATCTAATATAATTCAATTCTTTCTTCAAATTCATGGGAGATAGAGGGATTCTAAATGCTCTATAAATTAGACTGTGAAAAGATGCTTGTTTATGTGAACTCGGGTGTAAAGAGGAATTGTTTATAGTTGTAGATGATTGTGTCGGTTTTCTAAATATTTGGAAATCAAAAGTGTTAGCCTTACGCGTAACTGTTATATCTAGAAAATTCAATGAGTTATCGACTTCGTCCTCTTTCGTGAATTTCAAATTAGGTTCGATTTCATTTAATTTATTTAAGATTTCTTGACTATTAGTGACATCTTTGTTTATGATTACAAATGTATCATCTACATATCTCAACCATAAATCTATTCCTTTAATTTTTGCTATTATTTCATTGTGTTCGATTGAATCCATAAATATGTCGGCAAGGATGCCCGATATTGGGTCACCCATTGCTAATCCATTCTGTTTATAAATATTATTGTTAAATGTGAAGTAGTTATTGTCTAATACGAACTTTAACAATCTAGTGAATTCTTCTACTTCCATTTTACTAAGATTACTGTGTTTACAAATATTATCATGAATGATATTAACAGTTTTATCTGTCGGAATATTCGGGAACATATTCACTACGTCATACGAACACATCATCTGGTTTGGAAGTACGCCAAATCCAAGCAAAATGTCACACAAGTCAATGGAATTTCTTAATGGTTGTTTATTATTAAAAGTGTAATGTCTTTTCAAAAAATTGTGAATGTATTTGGAGACTTTATACGTGGGAGAATTACGGCAATTGATAATCGGACGAATCGGAATATCTTTTTTATGTATTTTGGGCATAGCTCTAGTTTCCGGGAGCCTAGGATTCATATTGACAAGTTTTAATTGTTCTTGTTCAGTAAAGAGAGATGTGGATCTTTTAAGTAAGGCTTTTAAGTTGCGTTGAATTTTAGTTAGCGGATTTTTTGTTACTAATGTGTATTTATTATTATCAAAAAAATCTTCAGTTTTTTTGATATATGTATCTTTATCCATCAAAACGATCGCACCCCCCTTGTCAGCCTTGGTTACTATAATATTGTTATCTTCAATTTTCGATTTCATGTTTTTTATTGTTTTCTGTTGTTTGGGATCAAAATTGGAATAAATTTCTTTAGCCAGTCTGGGTAATTTCTTCTTTAACTCCAATCTTACTTCATCTTGTACATCGCGTGGGAGTTTTGATATGTTCGCCTCCGCTTCTGCAACTGTGTTAATGATATCTATTTCTCTATCTTTATTAGGCCAATTGTATTTTGGACCCCTTTTAAGTAGGTCATTCTCTCCTTCCGTAAATTTTACCTTGGTCAAGTTAACTACCGTGGGAGTGACATTGTCCGATGGGCCCTTAATTTGTTCTTGTTTCGTTTGTTTACTACGACGTATTTGTGTGTCTATTAAATGATTCAATTTCTTATTCAATGTATCCTGTTTCTTACTAAGTGCGTATGTTAATTTGTGTTCCATGTGTTGATAAAAAGACTGCCATTCTAATGGGGCTAAATCCTGTGTCACCGCTAAGTGAACGTTATATAATTGCAAATTCAATTTGGACTTCTTCCTGTAATATGCCTTGATTTCATTTTTAAGCCATAATTCATTTACCTTATTTTGGGTTACATTATGGCTTGGATTGCTTATGTTCTTACGTTGTGTTGATTTTAGAAAAGTAGGTACAAGTTTTAGTCTCAGACATTGTTTAAGAAAAGCTAAATCTTTTCCTAACTTACAAATCTTCATTTTCAGATTGAGAAACTTATTTAATCTATATTTTGCCTGGTTGGCTGTCACATTACATGTTATAAACCTCATTTTAGGTCCGTATTGAAAATTTAACAGTTCAACAATGATAAACTGAGTATGCTACATTCACTTTTAATAATCCAGCTATACACCAGATTACTAGCGTATTCAAGAAACATAATTTTAATATAGCTTTTAAAACTACTAATACTAACCAGTCCATATTCTTTAATCATAAAAAAGTTAATTATGATAAGAATCGTTATTTAGGATCGGGAGTATACAGACTTAAATGTACTCAGTGTAATTTTTCATATGTTGGACAGACTGGGAGAAATTTTATGACAAGATACATGGAACATGTTAACGCGGAAAAACATAGGAAATACTCAGCGATGAGTTTGCATATGAGGGAGACTGGCCACAGATTTGAATCCATAGAGAAAGACTTAACGATAATTAGAAACATACAAAAAGGAAGAATGCTGAATGAATTAGAAAGTTTATACATCTATTTAGATCAGACGTACAATAAGCAAAAGAATCTCAATGAAACCACGGACAATAAAAGTATGTTACATGAATTAATGCCGAAATTATTAAAGTCAGTTAGTTCGAATAAATTTAGGATACCTAATATATTTAATTCTTCAAACCCTAATACTCCTTCCATACCTACAGATATTAGGCCTACTTCCAGCAATGCAGTTGACTCCGCCCCTTTGTCAGCCTCGCCACATTTGACTCCACCCATCCTCTCCTCCCTTCCGCACTCCCCTATTCCTTCCCCTCCGAGTTCGCTACCGCTTCTGCAGCACAGTTATAACACCAGACTTAGAGCCAACAGACGGGCAGCAACCAACTCAACAGTAGTTAAGAAATAACAACTTCCACTTACATGTAAGTCCTCATCTGTTTCAAAATTATGTAAGAGTGAATTCTCTCCTTACGTTCAATTTCTTATTTCTTCTTTTCCTTCTCTTACAGAAAACTTATTTCTGCATCTGTTGACATTTTCTGGCAAGGATTCAGCCATTTTATTACCTACCGGTGCTAACGGCCTCTTACAATTTTTCAATAGATGCTTCTGCCTTACTTACTACGAATTTCATCAACGGCCTTGAAAAGATTGTATTCATGACAATCAAGTTTATGCTTGTGTACACGCCCTCATGTCGTTGGCTTTTTATTACTACCACTTTGATTTTCCAATATTTTATATGAACTGTTTTAATTCGAATTTTAATAGAAGTTTTAGTCTCTGACAAGATTATAGTTTAATCATAAGACAGTTTTCCATTAGCATCTTTTTATTTTATCATTTTTCACAATTTTATTGTTCTGAATTTTAAGAACAGACTAAACTTTTAACTTCCACTTTTTATTTTAGTTGTATTTTTGATGATTGTATTTAACGTCCACTTTTAATTTAGTTGTATTTTTGATTATTGTATTTAGGCTGAAGATGCCCTTAATTGAGGGCGAAACATGTCCCATGTAACTAAGAATTTAATTATGTAACAACTATACGTGATAATATAAGTATTGAATAGGTGGAATAAATTAAAACACCTTTATCATTGTTGAACATACCATTTAATCGAGCAGCTCGTCTCCTTTCTCCCAAATGTTCCCAGCCCAAACTTTGCAACATTTTCGTAACGCTACTCTTTTGTCGGAAATCACCCAGAACAAATCGAGCTGCTTTTCTTTGGATTTTTTCCAGTTCTTGAATCAAGTAATCCTGGTGAGGGTCCCATACACTGGAACCATACTCTAGTTGGGGTCTTACCAGAGACTTATATGCCTTCTCCTTTACATCCTTACTACAACCCCTAAATACCCTCATAACCATGTGCAGAGATCATATTTATGTGATTACCCCAATAAAGGTCTTTTGTTATATTAACACCTAGGTACTTACAATGATCCCCAAAAGGAACTTTCACCCCATCAACGCAGTAATTAAAACTGAGAGGACTTTTCCTATTTGTGAAACTCACAACCTGACTTTTAACCCCTTTTATCATCATACCATTGTCCACCATCCATCTCCCAACACTATCGAGGTCACCCTGCAGCTGGTCACAATCTTGTAACTTATTTATTACTCTGTACAGAATAACATCATCTGCAAACAGCCTTATTTCTGATTCCACTTCTTTACACATATCATTGATATATATATAAGAAAACATAAAGGTCCAATAATACTGCCTTAACGAATTCCCCTCTTAATTATTACAGGGTCAGGTAAAGCTTTGCCTACTCTAATTCTCTGAGTTCTATTTTCTAGAAATATAGCCACCCATTTAGTCACTCTTTTTTCTAGTCCAATTGCACTCATTTTTGCCAGTAGTTTTCCATGATCTACCCTATCAAATGCCTTAGATAGGTCAAATGATGTAGATGTTGATTCCCATAGGGAACCTAAAATATTTTTCCCGAATGAGTAAATTTATAATACCAATATAATGGTCCCTTATTGGACATTATAAATTTTCCAGCTAACTCATTCTTGGTTGCCTGCGTTTCGCCCTCGTGTGCTAAGTTAGGCTCGTCAGTTGGGACAGGAGTTAGACGAGGCTGTAATCTTTCACCTTTGCTGTTTGTAGTTTACATGGATCATATGCTGAAAGGTATAAAATGGCAGGGAGGGATTCAGTTAGGTGGAAATGTAGTAAGCAGTTTGGCCTATGCTGACGACTTGGTCTTAATGGCGGACTGTGCTGAAAGCCTGCAGTCTAACATCTTGGAACTTGAAAATAGGTGCAATGAGTATGGTATGAAAATTAGCCTCTCGAAGACTAAATTGATGTCAGTAGGTAAGAAATTCAACAAAATTGAATGTCAGATTGGTGATACAAAGCTAGAACAGGTCGATAATTTCAAGTATTTAGGTTGTGTGTTTTCCCAGGATGGTAATATAAGTAAGTGAGATTGAATCAAGGTGTAGTAAAGCTAATGCAGTGAGCTCGCAGTTGCGATCAGCAGTATTCTGTAAGAAGGAAGTCAGCTCCCAGACGAAACTATCTTTACATCGGTCTGTTTTCAGACCAACTTCGCTTTACAGGAGCGAAAGCTGGGTGGACTCGGGATATCTTATTCATAAATTAGAAATAACAGACATGAAAGTAGCAAGAATGATTGCTGGTACAAACAGGTGGGAACAATGACAGGAGGGAACTTGGAATGAGGAGATAACGACTAATTTAGGAATGAACTCGATGGATGAAGCTGTACGCATAAACCGGCTTCGGTGGTGGGGTCATGTGAGGCGAATGGAGGAGGATATGTTACCTAGGAGAATAATGGACTCGGTTATGGAGGGTAAGAGAAGTAGAGGGAGACCAAGACGACGATGGTTAGACTCTGTTTCTAACGATTTAAAGATAAGAGGTATAGAACTAAATGAGGCCACAACACTAGTTGCAAATCGAGGGTTGTGGCGACGTTTAGTAAATTCTCAGAGGCTTGCAGACTGAACGCTGAAAATCATAACAGTCTATAATTATAATGTATGTATGTATGTATGTATGTATGTATGTATGTATGTATGTATGTATATTTGGAACAGTGCAACCCGTGCCGACTCGCGCGCAAACATGTCCATACAAGTTGCGTCACAAGAGTGGCGCGCTCTCATTGTTATTGTCGCTTAGTTTTCACTTATCAGGTAGCTAGCACAGATTGTTTTATATTTCGAAGATGTCAGTGGAACTAAGGAGCAATAAAAAAACTATTTTCTTGGTTGGTGAAGTAAATCACCAAATAACAGGCGCAAAATGACCATCTAATCGTCAAGTTCTCGCAGTTCTATTTTTCAACGTACGTGAGGTTAAGTTGACTGTTAGTGAAAGTGCAAATCTTATCATTTGGGAGTGCAATATATTCTGGGAAAAGGCTAGAATACCTACCAGAGCAGTGCTAATTGTGTTAAGAAGTTAGTGGATCTTTATCAAGTCTGGCGAGAACTGCAAAAAAATCGCAAGAAGATTCAGGGTTTACATGGGCGTCGCGAAGAGAACTTTCAACTTGAATTAGATAATTTATTCAATATCGCACATGCTGATGCTCTTGAAAGAATAAAAATCAAAGAAGATAAAATATTTTTGCACCCCGGGTACCTAGCGGGTGTTGACTAAAAGTTGGCTGAAATTGAAGAAAGGGCCAGGCTGAGAAAACTCATAGAATATAAAAAGAGACTAAAGCAAATGCCTTCCGCAAGCTCATTGGAATCTGCAACTTTACAGAGCTTTGATACGCATGAAGATGTAGAAGAACAATCTACAAGCTCTGAAGAAAACCTGGAAGAATCTCTGCCATCCACATCTCAATCTGTAAGTTCTTTAGCTACGTCAACAAGAAGAGGAAGAAAAGATTTTTATCACATCTAAATTAGTTGCAACTTTAGGCATGTTAACTAAGCATCAGAGATTCTGTTTATATAATTCAGTCTGTAGTAGAAGCACTTGGTCTTAGTTCTGACCATTATCCAATCAACAAATCTTCTATTCAACACATTCAAATACAAATGAGAAAAGATAGAGCAGGATCCATTAAATCCGATTTTCAGAATAACATGCCTGAAGTAGTTACTGTTCATTAGGATGGAAAATTGTTACTTGCTCTGGACGTAAGAAGTTCTAAAGAACGCCTACCAATTATTATTTCATATGACGAGGAAGAACAACTTCTTGCTGTACCGAAGTTAGACAACTATTCCGGCAAAGAGCAAGCAAAAGCAGTATCAAATGCCCTTCATGACTGGAACCTGGATGATAAGGTACAAATAATGTGCTGTAATACAACAGCATCTAATACAGGACGCTTGAACGGAGCTTGTGTGCTTTTAGAGCGAAAACTAGAAAGAGAGTTGTTACTCTTTCCTTGCCGCCATCATATTTACAAACTGGTGCTCAAAAGTGTGTTGTAATCAAAGATCCAACAAATCACTAGCAGCCCTGATATTCCGCTGTTCAAAATGTTTAGAGACAACTGGAAGAATATTAATCCTAGTGCCATCGAACCGTGCACTGATTTTGTCCAACAACATCTCTGTTTTTTAACAATAAGCTGGCAAAATCGACTGTACGAGCTCATTGAGCTCGCTATTGTTTTTCTGGGTGGAGACATTAAAAATAAAATAAAAATCAGATCTCCTGGTGCAATGCATCAAGCACGATGGATGGCAAGAGCTATTTACTCCTTAAAAATGTGTTAATTGAAGTCCCAGTTTAAAATGAGCGCTAAGAACAAACAAGCTTTGCAAGATGTTTGTTTATTCAATGTGGCAGTTTACATGAAGCCCTGGCTTGAATGTAGTTTGGCGATAGAAGCATCGAATCAAGATTTTTGTTTCTTAAAGACCCTAAAAGATTACGAGAAAGTTGACAAGTTGATTTCCAATGCAGCTTTAAACAAGTTCAGTCAACACTTGTGGTACTTGTCAGAGGAAATAGCCATCCTTTCACTTTTTTATGATGAAGTTGATGAGCAGACCTAAGGAAACATTGTAGAAAACTTACAAAAAGAAAGCTTTGGTGATTCTGGAAAGCGATATGCTCCATCGAAAGAAGAGATATCTGGCTCTCTATATGGTACGTAGTAGACTAGTAGTGTTTAATCTGGTATTTCATTTAGAACTTATTTGTTTTATTTATAGGCACTACAAGTATTTTTTATCTTGTTTCAGGTAAATCTTTGAGTGATTTTGTTTCTGTCAAGTGTAAAGATTTATTTTCATGACTGAAACTTGTCAGTGGTTTCCTTCAAGAAATTGTATCTTAATGGAAAGACAACGTGGCGTTAGTGGAAGCTAAAAAGAAGGTTTCTACCTTAAAAGCAGTTAATGACACAGCTGAAAGAGCTGTTAAACTAATGACAGACTTTCATGGTTTGAATACTGCAGATGAAGAACAGAAGCAGTTCTTATTGCATTGTGTGCAAGAACATAAAAAAATTTACCCAGACTGTAAAAAAGAGACTTTGAAGAGGAAAGTCCGAAAGAATAACTATAAAAATTGTATCTTTTTTGTTACTTACTAGAAGAGCATTATTTAAATTTCTGTTTTCATTTATATTTCTCTAAAATAATTGTTTTGAGTGATCATCTACAACTACATTTAAGAGACACTTTAAGCAGCTATTTTCTAAAAGTTTTAGGCCCCGTCGGCACAGGTTAAAATTAATGTAGGAAGTTGAAATTCTGTACTTGGGTAACTAATAGACTAATAAACACAATAACGGGGTATGCGTTTCAATAAATGAAAAAAAAAAATATTTGCCCTTTTAAGGGACACCCTAATGTACATGCTAAATGACTCTCCCATCAATAATGGACACAACAGCTAGTATTAGAGAATATATCACATTGCCTTGAAATGTGGTGGAAAAAATGGACTCGTTTTCAAAATATCCAGTTTTGAACATTTTTACACCATTTTTAAGTTTTGAAAAGAAAATTATGTTGAAGAGACATTGTTCATGAGTGAGACTGTAAAATCTCATCATGGGATACCAGTGGGTTCACAATTAAGTAAAAAAATCTTGCCTCTTGTGGTGTAGTTACTAAACCCAAATTAATAATGATTATTCTGTTGATTAATTTTTAAGCTTTGCCTTTATTTATTTCTTTTTTTTTTACCCTTCTTATTTCTGTTAACAAAAGACAATTTTTATACACATTTTAGGCAATAAACCTTGATTAGATTCTTAATAAATTTTGAAATACAAACTATTCACCTGGCTAAGTGACTTGGGTCACATAGCTATCAGTGGCATTTGGGAGATAGTAGGTTTTCAATGGTTCCTCATTTTCACTCCAAGCAGAAGCTGGAGTTGTACCTTAATTTCATTGCCATAAGACCTGTCTGTGTTGGTGCGATGTAAAGCAACTCGTAAAAAAGAAAGTACCTTGATTAAGGCTACTTCATTTCCAGTAAAGTGAACATCGCCATAAAACCTGTCTGGGTCAATGTGATGTAAAACAAATAGTATATTTAAAACAAATTAAAAAAAAAAAACACTACATGAGTCTCTTCCGATGATATAGATGTTGATTCCCATAGGGAACCTGAAATATTTGTCCCTAATGAGTAAATTTATAATACCAATATAGTTGCTCCATTATTGGACATTATGAGGGAGCAGAGTTATGGTTCTGTGATCAGAACATTTTACACTAATACCAATATAGTTGGCCTGTTATTAGACATTATAAATTTTCCAGCTAAGTCATTCCTGGTTGCCAGCGTTTCACTCCAGTGTGCTAAATTGGGCTCATTAGTTGGTAAATAGCACATCTACCAAGACGCATGGCTAGTGCGTACCGTGGAGGCCACTGCATAGGCTACTTGGAGTCACCGGCAGTGCCAATGCACTATGAGAGATTTTGTCTCATTTTCAAAAATTGACGCCTGCCTGGCCATGAGATGATATAGCTGTTGATTCCCATACAGTACCTGAAATATTTGTCCCGAATGAGTAAAGTTTTCTTCCTCAGGCCAGTGTCCAAGCATCTACAGAGGAGTGTCTTATTTCTGTTGAAAGTCTCCTTGGTTATGGCAATACAAGTCTCTGTCTTCCTGCTGCATCTCATATCTTCTGTTATGTCTCCAAGATCGATCAACCAATAAATCAGTTACCATTGATTTGCATTTAGTGCTGTTGCCCAGGTGGCAGATTCTCTACTCACAAGACAACCGCTATATATCACAGTTCAAACTTTTCCATCAGTCTACCATAACGAAGCACAGAAAAGCCCAAAAACACATGAACGCTAAAGCAGTCCACCGGTTACCCAGCACGGCTTTCTCCTGACTGCTACAGCATTCCACCAGAGTGAAATGGTTAAATAATTCAAAGAATCTGAAAAAATTATTGAACGTCTCGCTCGGCAAATTATTCCAATCCCTGACTTCCTATTTGTCCCAATTTGTTCTCTAGAATTCCAATTTTATCTGCATACTAGCTGAAAACCATCAAGACATGTTGGTCAATGGGGTAAATATTTATTAAAGGATTTCCTTACGATATTCCTTGCACTTAATATTTTTACAATTTTCTTTACGTCGCACTGACACAGGTAGGTCTAACAATCAAAGAAATATTTAGCCACCTAATCGATACCTTTATTTGCCTTTGGCAATATTATAAAATCATTAATAGTACATGTTTTGGCTGCTTGGCAGTCATCATCAGCTATATTCACATAAGTTTAGGTGTAAATAAGGTAAAAGTATGCACAATATATGTTCTCATATTAGCCTTGATAACTTCACATGAGAAACTAAAAACTTTTATCTATTGGGGGAGGATAGCTGTAGTGAGGGGGGGGGGGGATGCTTAAAAAGTGATTAATAACTTGTCCTTAACTAAAATATTGTTTAAAAAAATTTGAAGATAAAAATGTCTTTTCTCTTTTTTAGCTTCTGTTTGGAAGCATATTTGAAAACCACTGATTAACTTTTCACAAACTAACTACTTGAGATGTTATTAAAGTATAATTAAAAACTTATTCTTAACTAAAATATTAATAAAAACATACGTCAGCTGTCAGTTGTGGAGTTAAAATCTTTTTAAGTTCCTTTCATGTTTGTGCTTGAAGGCTTGTGGAAAAAGCTGATAAATTTCCTTTTATTATTGCCAAAGGTAGATTCTTAGAATGCCCTTGCAGCTCAATATTGGGATGTGTTTAGAATTTATTTTGTTCATAGACCATATAGAGGGCAGCTTGTAACACGATCTGCAACCGACAGAAAATAGGTAAAAATAATTTAAAACATTTTTTCCTAAAGTGTTGGCATTTAGGAGCTTATGTGAATATAGCTGATGATGACTGCAAAGCAGGTGAAACATGTACTATTAATGATTTTATAAAATTGCCAAAGGCAAATAAAGGTATTGATTAGATGGCTAAATATTTCTTTGATTGTTACATTGTCATATCGATACGGGTATGAAGTGGATAGTTTGTAATACAGGTAGGTCATACAGCGACGATGGGATAGGAAATGGCTATAAGTGGGAAGGAAGCAACTGTGCCCTTAATCACGGTACAGCCCCAGCATTTGCTTGGTGTAAAAATGGAAAACCTCAGAAAACCATTTTCAGGGCTGCCGACAATGGGGTTCGAACCCATTATTTCCTGAATGTAGGCTGACATCTACATGACTCAAACCATGCAACCACTTGCTTGGAGCAGTCCTTGTACAATTACTTTTTGGCACTATATGAAAATGAAAACCTACAACCTGTTTTCCAGTCATTGACCGGGTCAGGGATGTAATGAATGAAGCATATATAGGCTGTTAGTACGATGGGGTCGCCACTCCCAAAGTGATTTATTAATGAATGATAGATGCTATGAAATGAGAATGGAGAGTGTTGCTGGAATGAAAGATGACTGGGAAAACCGGAGTACCCAGAGAAAAACCTGTCCCGCCTCCGCTTTGTCCAGCACAAATCTCACATGGAGTGACCGGGATTTGAACCACGGTATCCAGCGGTGAGAGGCCGATGCGCTGCCATCTGAGCCACGGAGGCTCCCCCCTTTTTGGCACTATTACAACAAAATTAAATTTAAAGAACACAACACGATCTTCTCGTGAATGCTGCACAATCATAACTGGATGGAAAAAGTTTCCTCGTTAATGAAGAAAGAACGAGGGTCCCCCACCTATTATGTTCATCTTTGAATGATGAGTGATAAGTGAAGAGCACTGCTGTGAGTGCTGAGTGAGGAGTAATCCACCTGGCATGTTCGTTCCTAAAGCCGTCCGACTGCGCATGCATGCCTATCCCTGCGCGGCGCTCTCACGTTTCAGGCGGCCTGGAAGTACTGGCAGGCGCACTGACTAATGAGAATGCTACATTTTTATTTAATAATTTAAAAATATATGGCAAGAAATGTTTATGCTTTTAAAGACACTCTGCAAATATACAGGCCAAGAGCTTTTGTCAGAATGCTTTACGATGTCAATCGGTTCAGCTGTTCTCTCAAAATCTATGTAACAAAAATCAGCCTAGTGTTTTAAATATGTAGATTATGATGATCTTCCCTACTTTTAAATACTCATTTCTACAGATGTCATTATATGCCTTTTCTCCCCTGACACTTCAGAATATGCTGAGCAGCTTGTCTCCTCACTTTCAAGATTTCCCAGCCTGTTTGCAACATTTTTAAAACATTACTCTTTTGTAAAAATCACTTAGAACAAACCGTGCTACTTTCCTTTGGATCATTTTTTCAGTTATCAGATTAAGTAATTCTGGTGAGGATCCCATACACTGGAATTATTCTCTAAATGGGGTCGTACTGGTGATTTAAATGCCCTCTGCTTTGCATCCACTACAGCTCCTAAATATCCTCATAAACGTATGAAGGATCTGTAACCTTTATTTATAACCTCATTAATGTGCTTGCCCCAATGAAGATCTGTCCTTATATTAACTCCTAGGTACTTACAGTACTTACAGTGATCCATCAAGTTATTTCACTCCATCAACACAGTAATTACTAGAGATAAGAAATATAGGCACTAAAAACAGTTAAAATACGCAGGCATATAGACTCTTAAATTAGCTAAAATAGGCATGTAAATAGGCACTAACGTGTAAAATAGACAACAAAATAGGCATGAAAAAAATACTTATAATTTAATAAAACACACACACAATTACTAGAGCCTCCGTGGCTCAGATGGCAGTGCGTCGGCCTCTCACCGCTGGATATCATGGTTCAAATCTCGGTCGCTCCATGTGAGATTTGTGCTGGACAAAGTGGAGGCAGGACAGGTTTTTTTTCCAGGCACTCCAGTTTTCCCTGTCATCTTTCATTCCAGCAACACTCTCCGTCATCATTTCATAGCATTTATCAGTCATTAGTAAATCACCTTGGGAGTGGCGACCCCATTCTAATAACAGCCTATATACGTAGGTGGATCAAAAGGTTAGTTACACTAACGCGCCGCAGCAGCGCGCTGTGTGTCGCAAACATGGGCACAGCAGAGAAAGGGACAGACACTGCCCACACGTCTGTTAGGTAGGTCGCTGTGGTTTCTCGTCTAGTATTGTGTGAATAGCGGCCAAGTGCAATGGCGCGTCAACTGGACATTCACTCCAAATATGAGGTGCGTGCGACAATCTGATTCAAGGAAGAATTGTACGGACATTCATCGTGAAATTAATGCTGTGTATGGGGAGAGGGCCATTTCCCGGCAAGGTATCGTAAAGTGGTGTCAGCAATTCGAAGCCGGGTGCACAGATATCACGGACAACCATTGCGAAGGCAGGCCCGCAACATCTAGGACCCGTGCAAAGGTCAACAGTGTGAATACGATCATTAGACAGAACCGGCGCATTAAACTGAGAGAAATCGCAACGCAGCTGAACATGTCTTATGGCAGTGTGTTCGCCATTGTTCACGAGGACCTTGGATATCGTAAGCTGTGCCAAAGATGGGTCCCACATCTTCTCACCGATGAGCACAAGGGACGTTTCCAATCCTCCCTGGCATTTTTGCAACGCTATGCCGCAGACGGCAACGGGTTTCTGCGGCGAATCGTCACAGGCGACGAAACGTGGGTCCACCGCTTCACCTCGGAAACGAAGCGAACATCAATGGAATGGGTGCACCCCTCTTCACCACAACGAAAGAAGGCCAAGGTTCAACCTTCAGCTGGTAAGGTTATGGTGACAGTGTTCTTTGACATGGAGGGTTTGCTGCACGTAGAATTCATGCCGAAAGGAATGATGATCAACGCGGCACCGTATTGTCAAACGTTGCACCGGTTGTGTAAAGCGATTAAAGAGAAGCGCCGGGGGAAATTGAGCGCCGGTGTGATTTTGTTGCACGATAATGCAACACCTCACAAGGCCTGCCAAATGAGAGAACTGCTGCACTGTTTCAAGTGGGAGGTCTGGCAACATCCACCCTACAGTCCCGACCTAGCGCCATGTGACTTTCATCTGTTCGGTAAGCTCAAAACAGAGCTCGGTGGTTGACGTTTCCAGACCGATGAGGAGGTGAAGGCCACTGTCTCCGAGTGGTTGCAGAACGCTGGAGGAAATTTCTATGCATCTGGCATAAACAAGTTGGTTGTGCGTTCGCAGAAATGTTTGGAGTCTCTTGGAAACCATGTGGAAAAGTGACATTACAGTGTATGTCATTATAGTCGTGTTGCTGTTGTATAGGTGGTGTAATAAATGGCCATAACTGGGAGGTGCAACTTATTTTCTGATCTGCCCTCGTATGTTTCATTCATTACATCCCTGACCCGGTCAAAGACTGGAAAACAGGTTGTAGGTTTTCATTTTCAACACACACAATTACTATAAAAGGAATTTACACCAAGCAACTTTTCAATTGTTTCCAGTAACAATCGTGTTCTCCTGTCAGGCAGAATGTTTTGTACTGAGAGAAAGATCTCTCAACATCACAGGAAGTGATTGAACAATACTTCAATGAAGCCACTTCATCTGGTTTTAGTTCAACTGCTTCATCTACCTCACCTCGTAGCACCCTGGCTACTTTTACGGTCGCTTTCCATCATAGATTCTGCTGCAGGACTCTTATGGAACTTTTTGCTGACAGCGGCTACCTTCCCAGAGGTTCGGTCAAAACGTCTCCTGACTTCTTCAACAACCCTAAATGACTCCACCAGGGGAAAGTCACTCTTCTCCAACTATCAGCTGATAGAAGTTTGTAGATGATGACGCAGAGGGGCATTGAAACTAGTACTGATTGAAATATGTGTTGTAAATAAATCTACACAACAATTTTTATGTATTGAATAAGGTGGACCCAAATGATAATAAAAGTTGTAATCTTGGTTCAATACGGACAAAACAATGAAGTTTATTAATTCCCTTGGGGTCATCATCAGTTATTATTGAATATCAAATCAAGGGGAATCTGATAACAATCATCATTAGGGTTGCCTACATACAACTTGATTGGTTGACATAAGACATCACAATAAAAAAAATTATACACATAATGGCGATTGCCTAAAAACACATCAATGGACTACAAAACATACACCTTGAATTGTAACGTTCACATGGTATGCAATACTTCGAACTTAAAAAGTTCTTAGTTATGGTTTAAACTGTCGCGTGTTCATGGAACATGGAACACTGGAAACATATGCAATGGTTGAAAATATATACAATTCAACATGAAACACATATAATGATATGAAACACATGGTGCTTTAAGAATGTGCTTGAACTTGTTGGTCTTGTTTCTATCTAATTAAACTGGATGAAATATTTATACATTTAAATTAAATGCACACAAAGACATAAACTACTTGGCAATTAAAAAGTTCTTGGTTCTGGTTTAAAAAACTGTCATGTGTTCGTGGAACATGGAATACACTTGTTGGTCTTGTTTCAATCTATTGGAAACAAATGCACGAGTTAAAAATATACACATTGACATGAAAATTTATACATTGACATGAAACACATGGCACTTTAATGTTCTTGGATTTGGGTTAAAAAATACTGTTGTATGTTTGTATAACTTAGCATAGACTTATCAGTCTTGCCACAATCATCTGAAAA
Organism: Anabrus simplex; assembly: GCF_040414725.1. Classification (NCBI taxonomy): domain Eukaryota; kingdom Metazoa; phylum Arthropoda; class Insecta; order Orthoptera; family Tettigoniidae; genus Anabrus; species Anabrus simplex. Next base: position 419,320,864 of record NC_090268.1, on the reverse strand, counting down.
CATGTGAACCTTTTGAAATAAAACTTAATGACTAATTATACTACACAATCACATGAAACATTTGGTAATTTATGAAAGTTCTTGGATCTGGGCTAAAACACTACACTGCACAGCACTGAGGTCCGTAGTAGACAAGCACTTCTCCCTCACACACCCCACAACAGAGTGAGTACGTAATACAAATATCATTTTACAGTTTAACTCAAACACACACAACAGTTTCTCATTTCTTTCTTTTCTTTTACCTCAGACACTCACCTTCAGTGCATGTTTCCATAAGCCAAGGCCATACCATGACCATTCTACATCAACAACAATAGTTGACGACAGTTACAACTGCATAAGCAAGGGTGTATATTAATCATCTTACGATAAGATTTGAAATTGTCGTGGCATGCTCCCATAACCTTACTTTTTGTCACAATTTAGCAAGACTCTAGATGAGACGCTAGAGCTTTCGCACCCCAGACTCTCTTTGACCCCCCAGCACAACGGTTACTAACCGGACCTCACCAATCCAGACCAACAGTCTCTTCACTGGCCTGGTCCTGTAAAGATAGTCTTTGCAGCCTTGTAAAACATGCTGTGACATCGTCCAAGGCATGCCATCTTGTATGTCTAGCCACTGTGACATCGTCCTAGCTGCACCACATTCGATCTTCAACCTGTGTTTTGCGAACGCTTAGCGGAAGCATAATAGAGTTCACTAGAGCCTACACATAACGCTGGTGAAAGTTACTCACGATTTTTAGAAATTACATTGCAGTTGTAGTCCGTTTCTGTGGTGTAGTTGTTAGCGTGATTAGCCGCCACCCACAGAAGCCCGGATTCGATTCCCGGCTCTGCCATGAAATTGGAAAAGTGGCACGAGGGCTGGAACGGGGTCCACTCAGCCTTGGGAGGTCAACTGAGTAGAAGTGGGTCCGATTCCCACCTCAGCCACCACGAACCTGCTACGCAGGCGTAGCAGGGGGAGAGGTGATACTCCCACGTGGCGCGTCCCAGGTGGCGGATAGGGGGGTCCTAACCGGCTTGCCGGCGGACTTGAGGGAAATAAAATACCTCTCGCGGACCAAACACACTACCCCCTGCGGGTGGGGGACGCACATGTAGAATACACCCGCGGTATCCCCTGCCTGTCGTAAGAGGCGACTAAAAGGGCGACCAAGGGCTGACTGAATTAGAACCATGAAACTAATTTTGAATCGTACCATCACGCGGGGAACACCATAGGTTGCCTGTACTTGCGAGTAGTACCACTAAATTCGGTACGAAATAGGTTTGTGTGATTAGTAGCAGTAAAAGCCTGGCCTGGTAGATTCCAGTACCCGTGCGTCGTACCCATATGTGCAACACCACGGATCTGGGCGTAGCCTGTGAGTTGTACCACTATATGAGCAGCACCGTGGGTCTGTGTTGCCTGTGATTAGTACCCACTATGTGAGGAACACCACGGGAATACCGGCGCCCGTGTTTAGTACACCTAGGTGGGGAACCTTCTCGGTTTGTGTTGACTCTGAGTTGGGCCATTGTGTGAGACACACCATAGGTCTGCGTTACTTGTACGTATTGCAATACTTGTGAGTAGTACCATCTTTTGTGGAACACCGTGAGTTTCGCTACTTCTGATTAATACCCCAACATGACACATACCATGGTTCTATTTTACTCGCGACATGTACCATTCTGTGGGGCCTTAGACGTGGATTTTGCACCCCCTTTAGACACCAAGCATCATTGTGCTTTATAAGTGGTTCCTTGGTCGGTAATAATGTTATTTTCGATCTGTATTGAGTCCGATCCACTGGTTTTTGTTTGTTTGTTTTGTGTTTTGTTGAGTTCCTGTCCATCCATTCATTCTTCATGCCATATTTTATTTTTATTTTGGTCAGTGGATGCCTTTACAATTTTTGTTCTTTCATTTTGTACCATTAGGGGCCGATGACCTTTGATGTTAGGTCCCTTAAAACAACAAGCATCATCATCATCATCATCATCATCATCACCTCAGCCATCCTCAAAGTGGTTTTCTGTGGTTTCCCACTTCTCCAGGAAAATGCCAGGATGGTTCCTAACTTACGGATGCGGCCACTTCCTTCCCTCTTCTTTGCCTGTCCCTTCCAGTCTTCCCATGCCTTCATAATGCCCCTGTTCAGCATAGATGAGGCTGTCTGGACGAGGCACTAGTCCTCCTCCCCAGTTGTATCCTCCGACCCAGGACACTGCCCTTGAGACGGTAAAGGTGGGATCCTTCACTGAATCTGAGGGAAAAACACCCTGGAGGGTAAACAGATTAAGAAAGAAAGAAAATATTTCAGTTGTAAATCTCTATTTTCACAGGAAATGAATCAGAGTTCAAAATACCGATTTTTAATTTTCATCCACTCTGTGACAAGAGACTCCTCGTTCACTAATGAAATTATTTTAGCAGTATAAATGATTGAAAGTTCACGACTAATACAGCATTGCAACAAAAGAACTTTCCACAATAAGTAAATTAATAGGACTATAAATGCTACAATGAAATACGATCGTAGTTCAGTCACAAAATAAAGATAAAAGGAACAAACAAACTTACCTCCTTACAGCAAGCTTGGCAGAAGTCTACCCTTCCATCCGTAGAGAAATTGGGATCCCCTGTGATCTACCGCCTCAGCCAGTAGGACGATTTTTCTTTGCAATTACAATTTTTTTTATGTCATGTCGACACAGATAGGTTTTATGGTGACAATGGGATGGGAAAGGCCTAGAAGTGGGAAGGAAGCGACTGTGGCCTTAATTAAGGTACGGCCCCAGCATTTGCCGGTGTGAAAGTGGGAAACCACAGAAAACCGTCTTCAGGGCTCCTGACGGTGGGGCTCGAACCCACTATCTCACAGCTGCGCGCCCCTAAGCTCATAGCCAACTCGTCGGGTGATTTTTCTTTGGGCATTGCCACAGTCACACTTTCTTCACAATAAATCACAACATGTTCTGAAGATAAAGCGTACGCGTACAACAGTTCACATCAAGAAGGAGGTATAAGGGATATGGGTTGTACAATGTAGCTTAGTTTGGTGTTGATTGGTTCTCACATATTTCTTAGAAGGTTGGAGGGGTTGAAGGCTTTGAGGTCAAATTGTTCCTTGTTTCTCCTGACGGAGAACTATTTCTGGTTGGTGACTTCCGAGAATTCCCATTTTCGTTCGTGGGGTAAACAGATCTTGGGAAATGAGAAGATAATGCTGTCGAACACATCATTTACAATATAATGCACTAGAAGAAAATCGGCTTCTTTAAAATAGATTCAAAAGGCATTAAATAGGCAGTTATACTTCAAATAGGCACAAACCCCTGAAATAGGCATTTATAGGCACAGTAAAATAAACAAAATCTAGCTTAAAAGGCACTAAAACGGATTTATATCTCAAGAGCCTACGTTTCTGAACACAGGAATAAAAGAGGCAAATAGGCAAATAGGCAAATTCCTGTCTCTAGTAATTACGTGTAAAACTGAGAGATATTTGAAAGTTGACACTTGCTCAGTACTTTCTTGGCCTATATTGACTTTTATAATTAAACACTGATGATAAATGTTGTTGTTGGAATCCACAGACTGGTTTGATGCAGCGCTCCATACCACCCTATCCTGTGCTAAACTTTTCATTTCTATGTAACTACTGCATCCTACATCTGCTCTTATCTGCTTGTCATATTCATACCTTGGTTTACCCCTACAGTTCTTATCACCTATAGAGGATGGTTGCCTAGTTGTACTTCCTCTTAAAACGATAATCACCACCACCACCACCACCTACTCTTATCACCTACACTTCCCTCAAAAACCAACTGAACAAGTCCAACGTGTCTTAAGATGTGTCCCATCATTCTATCTCTTCTTCTTGTCATCTAGGGAGAGCCCGTATATATTCAAAACAACATTTTCGTAATACATTTTCAGCTTCAGAATACTACCCAATTAAAGATATTTCTGGAATCTTTATTTTTTAAATTTTTTACATATGAGAGAAGATCTTTTTTCAACAACTTCCATATTGGTGTAACCCTGTAAATATGTAGAAAAGGGCCTAAATGGATATATTTCTTCTCAAAAACTCTTCATAAATAAATTCAAGTAGTGAAGCCAAAGCGAGCAATGTGGCTGCTCGTATTATCGCGTTGCAGATCCGAGTTCTGCAATCGGGAGACGTGTGAGTTCGAAACCTACCATTGGCTGTCCTGAGAATGGTATTCTGTGCTTTCTCATTTTCACTCCCAGGCAAATGCTGGGACAGTTCCTATTCATAAGCCACAGGTGGATTCCTTCCACCTCCTTATCCAATTTCATTCACTATTCATTCATTTCATCTTTATTAGCTCCTCTACTGAGGTTGACATCAGGAAGAGCATCCGGCCTTTAAAAAAAAAAAAAAAAAAAAAAAGGCATGCTTCATCTCAGAGCCCGTATCAAGAAACAGGACTAAGGGGTAGACAAACATATAGTGAAGCCAAGTCCCTGTGAATAGTTAATTTTTTGCTTTGTTAGTGTATGAAAACAATTTATGTGATCATTTACTTTTATGATTGCAGATGATGCCAGATGTTCGAGAATATTTCACAGGTGTTGATGAATGGTTGAATAAATTGCTTGAAATCCTTGCATTCCAGAATGGGCATCGTTTGAGACTGGTTGCTTATAATCAAGCTGTGGTAAGTTCTGTAAATATTTATTGTGACTTTGATCTGTAATTATCAATGTCATCTGCCATTTCTTGTTCCTAATTCAGATAAATACAACTGCAATCTATGATGAGCCAAGTGGCTGTACATGTCAACACGCTATGGCTATGGAGCCAAGCGCTGCATTCAGGAGACGAGTGGGTTCAAACCTCACTGTCAGCTGTCCCGAGAATAGTTTTCTTCTGTGGTTTCCCATTTTCACTTCCAGGCAAATGCCAGGACAGCTCCTGTTGATAGCCCAAAGCCTATTCCTGCCACCTCCTTACTCAGTTTCATTTACCATCATTAATTTCATCTTCATTAGCTTCTCCACTGAGGTTGACAATCAGGAAGGGCATCTGGCCATAAAAACGTGCTATATAATTCCATCTCACCACAACCCCAACCCTGTATCAGGAAACAGAACTTAAGGATAGACACACATACATACAACTGTAATATACAAAGTTTATTTTTCATAACAAATATATATTCATTGGATGCTTATGTGGGCAGATTCTGGTAATTAGGCATTTTGTTACTTTGCATGCTGCCTTCTTGTATGTAGATAGCATCTGCATGATATGAACTGCATATCCACTTATTTTAAACAAAATCAGATAAGTCTTCATAAGTTATAGCAATGTTTGTGACAGCATGTAAAATTGTGATATTTTTCCAAAGTTTATTACCCCTGTAGGGTAAAACTTGGCCAACTTTTAATACCAGCTTGAAGGTTAAATCTGTTTTCAAACTCATTCTTCAACAGGTCAACCAACTTAAAAATAAGCCATTCATATGGCATGAACTGTTTGAGTATGCTTCGTAAAGCTCAGTACAACATGGAAAGTGTGGAATCAATTGCTATTGAAATAATTTCAATTTAATTTGCAACCCTAAAACCCTAACACATAACTACACACTTCATTTAAAAGTACGCCTTTCCCTTTCAATTCTTTATTCAAAATGTGAAACCTCATTAGTGCATTTCTCATTAACATGTTTTCCCACATAGTACATCGTAAATTCGAAGCCCCGATTCTCATTGTATTAAATCTATATAAAAATATCTTGCTTATCTTGTCACCACTTTGCTCCACTATTTCTGCTTAGTATGATCACATTTTTTCTAACTCTGAAAATATTTCTGTATTGTCATGCCTTGTGAAAAGAACATGATTTCCAACTCAGGTAAAAGCCCTCGCTACAGCTGTGTGATAACGGGAAAAGGCCTTGATTCCTGAACTTTACTGGATTAGGTTGCACCTTCGGGGAGCAAGCCGTTATCCTCAGGAACGTTCAGTTAGCTTGCCGGTTAGCAGTGAGATCACTCTATAACACAGCTGTTTGTGCTTATATTTTGCATTCCATTCGGAAGTTAGAAATTTATTTTGTGCTGAGTGGTATAAAATGAAAGGTAGTGAATATTTGTCATGTGGTAGCCTACATCTGGATTAGGAGCATAATCATGTGAAGTTAACTGGCGTGATGCATATTTGTCTTGTGGTAGCCTAGTTGGAAAAAGTCAGAAAATTCCTTACTAATGGAGACAAAATTAAAATCTTTCAGAAAGTGGACTGGCATTCACATCTTTAAGTGCACAGAGGTGGTGCAAATGTTGAAACTTGCACCTTTGAGGTTCTATTTGATAACTTGAGTTGCTCGAAGTTTTATCGGATTCAGAATGGTGGCCAAAGTCATTCTATTTCTATTGCAAGCGCAGTTTGTTGAATGTAACTTCCAATTCATTGTGCAATAGTGTGACCATAAAATAGTGTTGTCATCCATTGGTCCAAAATATAAGGCTTCTTCTAACATTTGCTTCAGAATGAGTGTGCTCTGCAATAATACATTGATATTTTTGTGGGCCCCCAGGTAAATGTTTTCATATTTGTTGTCTGGTGTATTTCACACCTTTCAGTGCACTATTATTATCTTATAAGCCGCCCGTAAAAAAAGTTTTCGTATTTGTTCTCTTGTGTTTTCACACCTGATAATACTCACCTCACATCTTTGGAAACTGTAGATATAGTTTGCACTGTACCAGCAAACACATGACATAAAATGTCCTCATGTAGGAAAAAATCATATCTAGTATTTATCCCTGTTGGATAGTTTTTATTTGTAATAATAATAATAATAATAATAATAATAATAATAATAATAATAATAATAATAATAATAATAATAATAATAATAATAATAATAATAATGTTATTTGTTTTACATCCCACTAACTACACTTTTACACTTTTTGGAGATGCTGAGGTGCCAGAATTTAGTCCTGCAGGAGTTCTTTTACATGCCAGTAAATCTACCGACTCGAGGCTGACGTATTTGAGCCCCTTCAAATACCACCAGACTGAGCCAGGATCGAACCTGCCAAGTTGGGGTCAGAAGGCCAGTGCCTTAACCGTCTGAGCCACTCAGCCCGGCTGGTTTTATTTGTGTGTTCAGTAGTACGTTTTCTCACTTAACACATTCTTTTTCCTTGTCCCCTGCAGAAACGTCTTAACAAGGTTGTATTCAAATGTTGCATTAAATCTGTGAGTATTGCTAAATCCCATAACCAGTTTTCGTCCTCAAATTCTACCACTTCTTTCTGTTTCATGTTTATAAATGTGCTTATTTCTTCATGAAGATGAAAGAAGCATTTCAAAATATTACCATGACTAAGCCAGCATACCTGTGATAAAATAACATTACCATAATCACAATCAGTTTCAGCCAGAAATGACTGGAACTGGCAGTGATTGAGTCCATGTGATCGAATGTAATTAATTGTAGAATTTACTGTGTTCATCACATGTTGTAATTTAATACTTTTCCACATAGCACTTGTTTCCAGTATTTCTTTTAGTAAATTCATTGTTGTTTGTGCAGTTAATCCAGTTTTTGTACCACTCATATTCCTTATTCTATCTGCTGTTATACCTGCCTATCCATCTGATCCTAAATCGAGATCCTTCAATGTATCACTCAGTTAGAGAAACAAACCCTTGCCTGTTGTAGTTCCATGGATGCTTCTTAAAGATGTCAGCTCCTCAGTTATTTCACACGCTTTGCTAATGCCATGAATGAAAATTAAAAGTTGTGCTGTATCACGGATGTTGTTACTTTTTTCCAAAGCCAGTGAAAAGCACAGGAATAATTTTGATTTTTCGTGCAGTTGTGAGCACAAATTAGCCCCGAGTTCTTCTGTTTTTCTCGTCATTGTCCTCCGTGATAAGCTGGCCAAATTTATCAGTTGTTTCTTTTCAGGACACATTTCTTCTGTTACAGGTAGTATACAATTCTTCAAGAACAGTTTCCCTTTCACGGCTAATAAATGTGCATCTCTGTAACTAGCACAGACTGCAGCTATAGTTTCCTTGATCTGTTCCATGAACACTTGTTTTTGAGCAGTGAGACCTTTCATTAAATTTTAAATCTTTTCCTTCCATAATACTCCATTGTATTTATTATATACAGATCTGTGCTTAGAATCATAATGCCGCCTGATGTATTCTTTAAAGACGGAAATATTTTCCTTGAATATCAGACTAATTACTTTTTCACTGTTCTCAACACAAAAATAGTCATCAGTCCATTTTTCTTTAAAAACACGGCACTCATGGTCTACTTGTCTGCGTTTGGAAAGGGACATTTTTATTCACAAATAATTTATTAAAATGACTTTAAATATCAGTTGTTCATAAGAACGTTAGTTCATAGTAAAGTATTAAACCACAATGAACTTCCCAAAGCACTTTTCAGGTGTTTCCAGCGGATGCTCCATGATAACTGTACCTGTATAATACCCTGTGGAATGCAGCAGGACCGAGTGAGTTGGCGGTGCGGTTAGGGGTATGCAGCTGTGAGCTTGCATTCGAGAGATAGTCGGTTCAAACCTCATTGTTAGTAGCCCTGAAGATAGTTTTTCTGTGGTTTCCCATCTTCATCAGGCAGATGCTGGGTCTGTACCTTAATTAACGCCATGGCCGCTTCCTTCCCATTCCTAGACCTTTTCTCTCCCATCATCGCCATAAGACCTGTCTATGTCAATGCTACATACAGCCAATTGTAAAAAATGCACCAGGTCTTCCACTCTCCAGGGAAGTCTGCAGCTGTAATTCCAAGAAACGAATGGAGAAGTCTAATCCTTACCTGCTTTTAAGGTGGGAATAATTACGGTATGCATCTTAGGTCTTTCCTACAGTCCAGTAAAAGGATCATGTCAAGAAGAAAACTACAAATAATTAAGACAGATCATCCGCATAAAGTAAAAGGTAGATCACAGAAAAACAACTGTGGTATATATTCATTTGTAAATTGGGGAATTCATTGGAATTCATTACCTGCAGCTATCTTAGAACCTTTTCCCAAAAATGTAAGATGCTTAAAGAATAGACTCCAGCATTCTATAAATTTTGTGTAAAGTTCTATGTGATGGTGTCATATTTTAGTTGGGTTGCTCAGAATAGTTCAGTCCTTTAAATCAGTTATCTTACTGAATACTATCAATCAATCAATCAATCAATCAATCAATCAATCAATCAATCAATCAATCAATCAATCAATCAATCAATCAATCACCATTGATTTGCAGTCAGGGCTGTCACCCAGATGGCAGATTCCCTATCATTTCTCTGCCTAGTCTGTTCCTAAATGATTTCAAAGAAGTTGGAAATTTAGCAAACATTTCCCTTGATAAATTTTTCTAATTCCTCTTCCTATGAACCAATATTTGCCGCAATTTGACCTCTTGAATTCCAACTTTATCTTCATTGTATGATCTGTCCTACTTGTAAAATCCCCCACCCAAGCTTATTCGCCTACTAATTCAGTTCTTTAACACCATGATAATTTGTAGTTGGAATGTCAAGAATGAATGAATAAATAAATACTGGTAATGTAAGTAGGTCTATCTCTCCACTGGTGGTAATCTACCTATGAACTCAGGTAATATTCTGCGCCACACTGCTTGTACTGCTGTAGTAAATGTTGCAGTTGAAGTTGCCAGCACCAATTACGAAGTTTGTCGAGCTTTGGCAATTGGCACTAGAGAGCCGAGGGCTCAAGAAAACATAAGCGAATGGTACTGGTTGTTTGATTTGTAAGCGAATAATGCCTGAATTTGTTCAATCAATCAATACTGATCTGCATTTAGGGCAGTCGCCCAGGTGGCATATTCCCTATCTGTTGCTTTCCTAGCCTTTTCCTAAATGATTTCAAAGAAATTGGAAATTTATTGAACGTCTCCCTTGGTAAGTTATTCCAATCTCTAACTCCCCTTCCTATAAATGAATATTTGCCCCAATTTGTCCTCTTGAATTCCAACTTTATCTTCATATTGTGATCTTTCCTACTTTTATAAACGCCATTCAAACTTATTCGTCTACTAATGTCATTCCACGCCATCTCTCCGCTGACAGCTCGGAACATATCACTTATTACATATAATTATAAAATATTTGTTTAATGTCAACCTAGTCAATACTTACAATTACCACTATTGTGGTTAAATGATTATAAATAATTGAAAAATCGTGAACATGTTTCGCCCTTCTTAACGGGCATCATCAGCACTATGAACAACTTTAAAAATAATAGTTACATTTAAGACTGTCTTACAATAATCAATCATATAAGATTGGAATAAAATGTGACATTAAAAGTTGTTTTTGATACCATTATTAAAAAGTTATAAGTAAATCTTATAAACAACTAGTTAAAACAATTGTAGGTAAATCTCATAATCTAGTCTAAAAAAAATATATGTTAATGTTGGTAGAAAGATTGTCAAACAGCATTCATCTGAAATTGAAATGGATCCATTTTCTTTAACATTTGGTGAAGGTCCATATTAAGTTGTATTCATCAGCAGTTAGAAATTCGAAGAATAAAATATATACAAAACAAGGGCTCTAATTAATCATGTAGTAGAAGATTAGTTCGGGGATGATCATGGTAATTCTTCTTGAGTTAAATTGGTTATGTAACCAGTCGAATAAGAATACGTTGAATTAAAAATACACGTGATCCTTGTTTTGCAATTTACCATGAACAAATCTGAACGCTGGTGTGTTAGTTATATGATCCTGTTCTGTGTTCTGCAAACAAAATGTTATTTTAGGGAAGGGGACATTAATCATTATTGATGTGAAATTGCTCACTTTGTAAATATTGTAGATGTTCCTAACTCGTTTCCTTACTTAGAAAAAACAACATATAAATCTGAATTAAAGTGAAAAATATAAAAATTAATATTCCTTAAATAAAATACTTTATTGTTGGACCTTGCACTCACACTTAGGCCTTACCTGATTGCTTACATATACAATATTTGATGGGCGCCAGCTACAACTCAATGCAGCAATAAGAGAATGAGATTCTTGAATATCTCTAGGGTGTGGGGTAGAGTGTCGGCCTCCGGATCCCAAGATAGCGGGTTCAAACCCGGCAGAGGTAGTCGGATTTTTGAAGGGCGGAAAAAAGTCCATTCGACACTCCATGTCGTACGATGTCGGCATGTAAAAGATCTCTGGTGACACATTTGGTGTTTACCCGACAAAATTAATTAAATCTCAGCCATAGACGCCCAAGAGAGTTTCGGTTTACTCGGTCTGCCACCTAGTGGGGGCCTAGAGAAAAACGGAACGTCGAAATTGACGAGCAGACAGCCAGATGGCGTCAAATTGAAATGTCTGCACACGGTAGCTGAGGCCATACGATTATTATTATTAGCTTACTTTTGACAACATACCATATAGATTCTGGGAAAAGGAGATTGTCATTTTGTTTCCCCATTAATAGAGCCCTGCACGGATGTGGATATCCATGGATTTATCCGCGGATATCCGCGAAGTTAGTGTCTTGGCTGATACAAACTGTAAGCCAGTGCGGATAATTTTGCTGATAATTTCTAAATAATGATCTTTCTTGATTTTCACTCAGGTATACTCTTACTTTTGCTTGTAGTTAGACGACACTTGATGTTGGTATGGGAGAATGGTGATATACAAAGCCTTGAGATCATAAAGCCGTAAATCCGACCTAACCCTAACTGGCTTCTGCCCGCATTTATGGAAGGAAGGAAGACTGGTCAGTACGTGGGTAGTTGTGGCAAGAGAAAATCCCTCGTAAACCAGTGACTGTAGGGGTTCTGGTACCAGGTGTCAGGCCTATAGTATTATGTTAACAGATCTATCCGTTTCAATATCTTGGGTGTAATATACTGTAGTTAAATATTTATAATATCCGCAGGTAACCATTTGTGGATGCAGATAATCATTCGTGGATGCGAGTGCGGATGAAGGAAGTGCGGATGCGGAGCGGATACGGATGTTATTTTTTATATCTGCGCAGGGCTCTATCCATTAAATTTGAGGTTATATAATTCTACCATTGAAATAATAATAATAATAATGTTATTTGCTTTACTTCCCACTAACTACTGTTTTACGGTTTTCGGAGACACTGAGGTGCCGGAATTTTGTCCCGCAGGAGTTCTTTTACGTGCCAGTAAATCTACCGACACGAGGCTGACGTATTTGAGCACCTTCAAATACCACCAAACTGAGTCAGGATCGAACCTGCCAAGTTGGAGTCAGAAGGCCAGCGCCTCAACCATCTGAGCCACTCAGCCCGGCCACCATTGAAATAAAACGATAAATTAATTTGATAGTGTTACGGGGTTACCCGTGGATCAGCAGAGGTGAAAGAAGGTGCCAGGATGAATGGGTCTAACTACACAGTCAAAGTTAATTTAAGATTTTAACAAAGGTTATATTTTCTTAAAAACAACAAAATCTTAACATCTTTTCACTTAGAGAAATAACAATGACATAGCAAATTAGAACCAAGACTTAGAAGGATCCAAGACTTCAGAATTTAAACACTCTTGGGCTACAAGCCCCTGGTTTTACAATTTTGAGCTCCCAGCTCAACTTTATAAAAGATTACAATTTTACACAAAGGGCAGAAATCCCCTAATACATGGAGCACTTGCTCCCAATTTTCAATATCAAGCCTCCCAGGGGCATTCTTACAATACTCGAAAAGAGCTGACGTGCTCTCAGTGCTCCCAGCCTACTCAAGGCAACACAATGTGAAAGTCAAATAATCGCTGGCCTTACAAGGCACTATTTACAAATAGCAATCTTATTACACAGAGGTATCTAGTACCCAACCTACGGGGCCTTAGTGAAAAAGAACAGGTTCAATAAACGGCCCGAGTACAACAGGAATGGAGTCGGAGATTAAGCTCCACAAAAAAAATTTAAAGACCTATAGGGCACTTGGCCAACGAAACAGGAGCTAATCCCAATCTACTGATGTAGCGCGGATGGAAATCACTTTAATACATTGCAGAAACAAATGCGGTTCCTCAACTCAAGATGAGGGGGAGCTCGAGAGGGTATATCACTCTCTATCCCCGGATTACAGTTAAAGATTTATGAAATTTTACACGAGCCGAAGGGAGAATTACATTTTAGCGAAGTCGGTTATGTAAAAAAGTTTTGAACCTTTCCCTCAGATTAAACTGTGGAGCAAGCAAAAGAGAAGATGTTAAGTGGCCATACCTTGCTGAAGAACTGCTGACGGATGAAAGAGGTGGCTCCCGCCCCCTGCGTGACACACACACACTTAGTTAGATGTTGATCAAATGGCTAGGAGACGTGAAAATCCGCAGTTTATAAACCCTCAGGGAAAGTTCGACACCTTTCATGAATAATCAAGACACACCCACAGAGTTTTATTGGTTAAACTCAAAAGTTACACTCAAAATTGAAGAAGAAATATGGGATTGGTTGGAAATTAATTACAGAAATTCTTGATTGGCTAAATTCAAAACTGGCGGAAAGAAAAGATAAATATTGCCAACCCAAAAATGAATGAACAAAATTTAGTAAAGATAAAACTTATGAGTACAAAGTTTCTTCAAAAAGGTTCCTTCACTTCGTACCAGGGTGCATGATCAAAGTTTGTTAGTAGTGACATCTATGAGAGAAGGTTCAAATTTCTTAATGAATGGAAAACAAAAACAAGTAGAAATTCACACAGTTCACAATAACAAATTTTAGTGGTGCCATCTTCACAGAAAATTTATAAGTTAGTCCAGTTTCAAGTTCACAGTTTCTCCTGCAGAGGAGTTCTTTAAGGCGCAAGATTTAAATGTGCGGCGTAGAGGTGTACCTCCTGGTACAGACCTCCCACCGCAAATGTCCTTCCAAGGGGTGACACAGAAGAATTTTTAAAAAAATTATTATTTCATTTTGGAGAAAACAAAATATTTCAAAGTTTTTTGTTGATGGGTAGAAACCAGTTAAACTTCAGCTTAAGAGTGTCTTTGTTGCCATAAATACATGTGAAATACATACGAATATTTTTGACGGCAAGTCCTGCCGCCGCTGCCGATATCCAGTTGAGGTCGCCCGATCCCCTCAAGTACCCTCAGATACACCTCTCCCGCAAATATGAGAGGGGTAGTCGTGGTGAAGGACGCTGCAGATCAGAAGTGTATTTACAGTCCCCAGATGAGTTGGTGGTAGAGGCGCCGTACTTCAGCCTTTGCCGGGAGATGGACTCCGGCGCGCCGTACACAGGTAGACATCACGGGAATGGAGTGGGCCCGTACCCCACCTCAGTTGTGGTACGACAACGAACGGCTGCGGGGCACTGAAACAGTAAGATCTCGGTGACAGAAAGGTGTTGTTGGTGACTTGAGAAAATAAGGTACAATCTTTATTTGGTGATGCTGAGGGGCCGGCGGCGTGTAAGGTTTTTCGTGCCACGGTGAGGATATGCAGGAGGCGGGGGCTTGGTAATGGCCACTCAGGAATGGACAGTAGGAAAACCGGAGGGAAAGATGGTACATTTAGTATAAATGTAGATTACAAAATACAACCAAAGTGCAGAAGGCCTTAGATTTAAAGAAAATATAATCTTCCAAGGTCCTGCTAAAATGTTGATAGCTAAGTTAACAATGACGTTACACAGGTTTCATTTGCGAGATGTGGACTCTAAAGATCCTCTCTGTGGCTGAATTGCTCACCAACAATGTAACTGGAGTCAGGAAATCTAAAATGATGCACGGCCCATGAAATCTGGGGGCAAGCTTGCCCGCGGGAACAGAGTTTTTAACCATGACTTGATCTCCTACTTTTAGATTGGTGGGCTTCCGTCCACGATCATATCTTTCCCTAACCTTTTCATGAGAAACTTTAAGATTGGCCTTAGCCTTCTTCCATAGATCTCTGATATTATCGGGATCTATTGTCTCAGGTAGAATATCACTAAGAGACCAAAGGTTAGAGAGCGGCGTGTTGGACACAAACTTAAACATTAAAGAAGCTGGAGTGAACTTATGAGATTCATGAACCGTCAAATTCAAAGCGAAGGCCAACCTATGCAGGGATGTATCCCACCTGAAATGATCATCATGATGAAATGCAATGAGCGCCGATCTCAGATTACGATTGACCTGCTCAGCCAGAGATGGTTGTGGATAGTACGCCGAAGTAGTTACATGAGAGATGGACAGATCAAAACAGAATTTACAGAAGAGATTGGAGGTAAATGCCTTAGAATTATCAGAAACTAAGTATTGACACGGACCAAAAGAAGCAAAGATGGTATTTAAACAAAAAATGGTGGACTGAGCGGTAGCCAGCTTAGTCGGAAATAACCAGGAAAACCTAGTGAAACCATCTACACACACAAGAATGAATTTGTTGGCATTCCCCTTTGATTGGGGGAAGGGTCCTACGTAGTCGATATAGAGGCGTTCCATGGGGCGCGACGCTTGATGAGAAGATAATAGCCCTAGCTTAGTATACAAGGTGGGATTACTAAGCCAACAAGATTTACAAGATTTTACTAATTCTCGAATTTCACCGTCCATACCTTTCCAGATAAACATCCCTCGGATCTTTTCTCGAGTTTTGAAGATTCCTAAATATCCCCCTAATGGGGTCTCATGGTAGTACTTGAAGATCATGGGTACAAGAACAGCTGGAACCACAACTTTCATCTTTTGATCATGCTTCGAAGGGCAACATAAAACCCCATTCCTCAACACATAAGGGACGACATGTTCCCCAGAAGAAAGGGTTTCCATAATAAGAGCCAGCATTGGATCTTCACGTTGATATTTTTTGATATCTCTAAACAACATGGGGGCATCAGTTAGAATGGCATTTACACCAGGAGGTATGGTCTCATGAAGAGAAGAACTATATTCTAATTCAGAGGTCTCCACATCATTAGCAAACACTTTACAATGGCGAAAAATGAAAGTATCCTCCAAATCAATACATCATATATTCCGTCATTAGACGGAGTAAACAAGATCAGACATGTTTCGGCTCGTTTGAGCCATCTTCAGTGAAAAAAATTAGGGGGGTTGGAATAATTTACATAATATGATTTGAAAAAATGCTAAAAAACATAATGAAAGCGCAAATGAAAAAACAAACAAAAGAGAGCCTGGAAACAAAATTAGCACAAATATACAATATTTACATCAATATGCAGAGCAAAAAACAACTTATTGTGACAAAATTCAGTGAAACAGGTGTTAATTTGAAATAATAATAGATACTAAAAACTGCGTTAACCTAAGAAACAAGGGAATGAGAAAACAAATGATGTAGATGGAAATGAACAAAAGTAGCACATGGTGAGGTTGTGGACCTCATAGTTTACAAACTATTGGTTTATAAAAATCACAAAACAGTTTGAAATCGCTGTCATAATCATCTTAGTGGAAACACATCACCTCAAATTGGTCAGGAGGAGAGCGGGAGCAAACATTTTGAGAGAAACCAAGCCTGAATTAACCTGCAGGCGAAAAGCCTGTGATGAGAAAAAAAGACCACGAAATTTAAAGCTTTAGAAATAGCAGCATTCTCAATATTTTCTCAATCTAGCGGTCCCTTTCTTCATTGTTGTTTCATAATGTTGGCTGGTGTTTTGCCTTATTATAGAGGGGTCGGAAGAGCCGCATATAAAAATATGAGAAGCTGTGTTAGGTGGAAGACAGATGCATAATAAATTGTAGTAATCTAGTGGAAACCGTCAATGAAGTTCTAATCTGTAATGGAAAAAATGAGGTTGTGAGAAACATGGGTTGATAAGTAAAAAGTGTGGAATGGTTGTGAAGAATGCTTAAACTTACGGTGTGCAGTAGGTGGTGTCCTCTCTAGTGGCCTGGCTTTCTCAAAGTAACGGTCTCGTTCGCGTGATCGAGTCTATTGTTGGTTCGGCTGTGTTTGCTAGGATGGAAGGAGCGGAGGGGGAAGGGGAGGTGCAGGGCTGGTTTGAGGAAGGGAGGGGTGTTGAGTTGGAGAGATGGAGGTGGGTTTGTTTGGCAAATATAAGGAATGAATGTTTCAAGAGGATGTTAGTTTACTCACTGACTTCTAAAGCTCGAATGGCGTGGCCTTCTCAAAGTGACGGTCTCGGTCGCGTGATCGAGTCTATTGTTGGTTGGCTGTATTTGCTAGGTTGGAAGGAGCGGAGGGGGAGGGTTGGTGTGAGGAGGGGGGGGGGGAGTGGTGGTGAGTCGGGGAGATGGAGGTGGGGTTTGTTTGTGTTATGGAAATTCTGACAAATGTATGGGATGAATGTTTCAAGTAGAATGTTCTTTTTCTCGCTGACTTCATTTAAATTGTGAGTGGGGTTCATAAACTGATCTAAATCGATGTGGATGCTCTCGAGAATGTTGAGCAAGGTGCCTTTTTGCTCATAATGCAAGATCTTCAGGTCTTTATCTATCGAAGTGTATTTGTGGCTGGATGCTTTATGGTGTTCGCTCATAGCTGAAAAACGATTATATTTGAGAGCGTTGCGATGTTCGGCGTATCTTATGACAAAATTGCGGCCTGTTTGACCTATGTAGCTGGAATTACAGGATTGGCACTTTAATTTGTAAACTCCGGAGTTCAAATATTTGTTGTTGATGTTGCTATTGTTCTTGTTGACAGTGTGTGGATTGAAAATGAGTTTGGAGTTGGTGTGGGAGGTTCTGTAAGCTATTTTGATGCTGTGTTTCTTGAAAATGTTAGAAATTTGGTAAATGCTACTATTATTGAAAGTGAATGTGGAAAATTTTTCTTTTGGAGCGGAATCTTTAACTAGGGTAGTCTTGGGTCTGCTTTTGTATCTATTGATGATTCTGCTGATGAAGGTTCTATTGAAACCATTGTGTTCTGCAATGCTGTAGATGGTATTAATTTCTTTTTTGTAATCCTTGCGAGATAAAGGGATAGTTAATGCTCTGAGGACCATGCTATTGTAAGCTGCTTTTTTATGTATGTCTGGGTGCACAGAGGTCTGATGGATGGTATTGATGGTGTGGGTGGGTTTCCTGTATATATTGAAGGATAAAGTGTTGTTGCTGTTGCGCCTAATGGTTAAGTCCAGGTAATTAAGGGCTTTATTGTTTTCTGACTCTATGGTGAATTTTATATGTGGGTCAATAGAGTTGAGAAATCCAAGTACTGTGTTGCTGTTAGTAACGTGGGAGTCTAAAATAACAAAGGTGTCATCTACAAAGCGTGTCCAGTGTTGAATGCCATTGATCTTGCCAATGATGTGAGAATGTTCTAAATGATCAATGTAGATGTCTGTAAGGATTCCTGAAGCTGGTGACCCCATGGGAAGACCTATCTGTTGGTAAATGACATTGTTGAAAGTGAAGAAATTGTTGTTTAAAGTAAATTCAAGAATTCAAATAAATTCATCTATTTCGCCTATACTTAAATTGCTGAATTTGGAGAGATTGTTTTTGATCAATTGTACGGTGCTGTTAACGGGAACATTAGCGTACATGTTGGTAATATCAAAAGAATGCAGAGTGTGGTGTTTGGATAAATTAAAGTGTTTGATCTTATTGCAGAATTCTAAGGAGTTCTTTACTGATGTGTTGGCTTGAAAACGATAGTGTGACTTGAGGAATTTGTGAATGAATCGAGATACTTCATAGGTCGGACTGTTTCTGAAATTGATAATGGGTCTTATGGGGATGTCTGTTTTATGGATCTTGGGTAGCGCTTTGGCTGTGGGAAGTTTGGGATTCATGATAATCATTTTGGATTTTTCAAGGTCATTAAACAGAAATGAAATGTTCTTGATGATGGTTTTTAGGTCTCTTTGTATTTTATTAGTTGGATCTTTTTTAGAGGTTATGAAGTTGTTGTCTGCAAAAAACGTGTGTGCTTTATTAACATAGTCACTTTTGTCCATGATTACGGTAGCATTTCCTTTGTCGGCTTTTGTTATAATTAAGTCGTTTTGTTTCACTTTTTTCTTAAGTTTGTTTACTTTAGCTACGTGCACTGTGTTGGGTTTAATGGTTTGTTGTTGATTGAGGATGGAAGATAGCTTGTGTTTGACTTCATATCGGACCTCTTCTTGTATATTTATTGGTAATTTATTAATGGCCAATTCAGATTCAGCTATGGTGGAAATTAAATTATCACGGTTAGAAGGATTACCCCAATTATGTTTAGGTCCCTTGCTCAGCACATCAAGATCATCGGCATCAAGAATGATTTTACTTAAGTTTACTACAGGTTGGTGAAAATCATTAGGCCTTGTGTTATTTGAGTTATGTTTGCTAAGCATTGTTTTTGTTTTTGAGAGAGCATTCCATTTCTTGTCAAGTGTGTTTTGTTTCTTTAACAAAGTGAGGTTAAGTTTGTTGGAGACGTGTAATTGAAAGGACGTCCATTCGAGGGGGCAAAGGAGAGTGGAAACTTCTAAATGAGTTTCATATAGTTTGTGGTTCAGGAGAGATTTCTTTTTATGGAGAAATTTGATTTCCTCTTTAATCCAGATTTTATCGGTTTTAAGTTGAGTCGCGCGAGTTTTTGCTGTATTTCTGTGAGTTTTCCTGGTAAACTTTAGAAAGTTGGGGGTTACGTCGTTAATCAAGCATTTTTTCAAAAAACGTAAGTCTTGCCCTAATTTGGCGACCTTTATTTTGAGATTGCAATAAAGGTTAGCTTTCTTCTTTGCCTGGATGGCATTTCCATTACAAGATATTAGAATCATTCCGTATTGACGGTTTTCACTTTACAATGGCGAAAAATGAAAGTATCCTCCAAATCAATACATCATATATTCCGTCATTAGACGGAGTAAACAAGATCAGACATGTTTCGGCTCGTTTGAGCCATCTTCAGTGAAAAAAATTAGTGGGGTTGGAATAATTTACATAATATGATTTGAAAAAATGCTAAAAAACATAATGAAAGCGCAAATGAAAAAACAAACAAAAGAGAGCCTGGAAACAAAATTAGCACAAATATACAATTACATCAATATGCAGAGCAAAAAACAACTTATTGTGACAAAATTCAGTGAAACAGGTGTTAATTTGAAATAATAATAGATACTAAAAACTGCGTTAACCTAAGAAACAAGGGAATGAGAAAACAAATGATGTAGATGGAAATGAACAAAAGTAGCACATGGTGAGGTTGTGGACCTCATAGTTTACAAACTATTGGTTTATAAAAATCACAAAACAGTTTGAAATCGCTGTCATAATCATCTTAGTGGAAACACATCACCTCAAATTGGTCAGGAGGAGAGCGGGAGCAAACATTTTGAGAGAAACCAAGCCTGAATTAACCTGCAGGCGAAAAGCCTGTGATGAGAAAAAAACACCATGAAATTTAAGGCTTTAGAAATAGCAGCATTCTCAATATTTTCTCAATCTAGCGGTCCCTTTCTTCATTGTTGTTTCATAATGTTGGCTGGTGTTTTGCCTTATTATAGAGGGGTCGGAAGAGCCGCATATAAAAATATGAGAAGCTGTGTTAGGTGGAAGACAGATGCATAGTAAATTGTAGTAATCTAGTGGAAACCGTCAATGAAGTTCTAATCTGTAATGGAAAAAATGAGGTTGTGAGAAACATGGGTTGATAAGTAAAAAGTGTGGAATGGTTGTGAAGAATGCTTAAACTTACGGTGTGCAGTAGCCCTTAATTACCTGGACTTAACCATTAGGCGCAACAGCAACAACACTTTATCCTTCAATATATACAGGAAACCCACCCACACCATCAATACCATCCATCAGACCTCTGTGCACCCAGACATACATAAAAAAGCAGCTTACAATAGCATGGTCCTCAGAGCATTAACTATCCCTTTATCTCGCAAGGATTACAAAAAAGAAATTAATACCATCTACAGCATTGCAGAACACAATGGTTTCAATAGAACCTTCATCAGCAGAATCATCAATAGATACAAAAGCAGACCCAAGACTACCCTAGTTAAAGATTCCGCTCCAAAAGAAAAATTTTCCACATTCACTTTCAATAATAGTAGCATTTACCAAATTTCTAACATTGTCAAGAAACACAGCATCAAAATAGCTTACAGAACCTCCCACACCAACTCCAAACTCATTTTCAATCCACACACTGTCAACAAGAACAATAGCAACATCAACAACAAATATTTGAACTCCGGAGTTTACAAATTAAAGTGCCAATCCTGTAATTCCAGCTACATAGGTCAAACAGGCCGCAATTTTGTCATAAGATACGCCGAACATCGCAACGCTCTCAAATATAATCGTTTTTCAGCTATGAGCGAACACCATAAAGCATCCAGCCACAAATACACTTCGATAGATAAAGACCTGAAGATCTTGCATTATGAGCAAAAAGGCACCTTGCTCAACATTCTCGAGAGCATCCACATCGATTTAGATCAGTTTATGAACCCCACTCACAATTTAAATGAAGTCAGCGAGAAAAAGAACATTCTACTTGAAACATTCATCCCATACATTTGTCAGAATTTCCATAACACAAACAAACCCCACCTCCATCTCCCCGACTCACCACCACTCCCCCCCCCCCCTCCTCACACCAACCCTCCCCCTCCGCTCCTTCCAACCTAGCAAATACAGCCAACCAACAATAGACTCGATCACGCGACCGAGACCGTCACTTTGAGAAGGCCACGCCATTCGAGCTTTAGAAGTCAGTGAGTAAACTAACATCCTCTTGAAACATTCATTCCTTATATTTGCCAAACAAACCCACCTCCATCTCTCCAACTCAACACCCCTCCCTTCCTCAAACCAGCCCTGCACCTCCCCTTCCCCCTCCGCTCCTTCCATCCTAGCAAACACAGCCGAACCAACAATAGACTCGATCACGCGAACGAGACCGTTACTTTGAGAAAGCCAGGCCACTAGAGAGGACACCACCTACTGCACACCGTAAGTTTAAGCATTCTTCACAACCATTCCACACTTTTTACTTATCAACCCATGTTTCTCACAACCTCATTTTTTCCATTACAGATTAGAACTTCATTGACGGTTTCCACTAGATTACTACAATTTATTATGCATCTGTCTTCCACCTAACACAGCTTCTCATATTTTTATATGCGGCTCTTCCGACCCCTCTATAATAAGGCAAAACACCAGCCAACATTATGAAACAACAATGAAGAAAGGGACCGCTAGATTGAGAAAATATTGAGAATGCTGCTATTTCTAAAGCCTTAAATTTCATGGTGTTTTTTTCTCATCACAGGCTTTTCGCCTGCAGGTTAATTCAGGCTTGGTTTCTCTCAAAATGTTTGCTCCCGCTCTCCTCCTGACCAATTTGAGGTGATGTGTTTCCACTAAGATGATTATGACAGCGATTTCAAACTGTTTTGTGATTTTTATAAACCAATAGTTTGTAAACTATGAGGTCCACAACCTCACCATGTGCTACTTTTGTTCATTTCCATCTACATCATTTGTTTTCTCATTCCCTTGTTTCTTAGGTTAACGCAGTTTTTAGTATCTATTATTATTTCAAATTAACACCTGTTTCACTGAATTTTGTCACAATAAGTTGTTTTTTGCTCTGCATATTGATGTAAATATTGTATATTTGTGCTAATTTTGTTTCCAGGCTCTCTTTTGTTTGTTTTTTCATTTGCGCTTTCATTATGTTTTTTAGCATTTTTTCAAATCATATTATGTAAATTATTCCAACCCCCCTAATTTTTTTCACTGAAGATGGCTCAAACGAGCCGAAACATGTCTGATCTTGTTTACTCCGTCTAATGACGGAATATATGATGTATTGATTTGGAGGATACTTTCATTTTTCGCCGTTGTAAAGTGAAAACCGTCAATACGGAATGATTCTAATATCTTGTCATTAGCAAACATACGGCTTAGTCCATCCGCAACAACATTTTCAGATGCTCTAATATGCCTAACGTTAAACTGGAAGGCCGAAATCCTGATAGCCCATCGGGCTATACTACCCGTACGACGCGGCCTAGCTAAGACCCAACTTAAGGCTTGGTTATCTGTTTCCAAGTTGAACTTGACATGTTCCAGATAGAGGCGGAACTTCTCTAGTGTAAATAAGACTGCCAAACCCTCAAGTTCATAGATGGAATACTTGGCTTCTTGAGCCGATAGTGTCCTAGAAGCATAGGCGATGGGTCGCCTTCCGAGTTCAGCTTCTTGAAGAAGCACAGCAGCCACCGCCGACGATGACGCGTCGGTTTGAACGATGAATTTCTTCGAGAAATCAGGCATAGCAAGAACAGGGGCATTACAAAGAGCTAATTTCAGGTTTTCGAAAGCGGCTTGTTGAGAAGGCCCCCACTCAAATTTTACGCCTTTCCTACGAAGTAAGTTCAAGGGCGCCGCTCTGTTAGCGAAGTTAGGAATAAATTTCCTGAAGAAATTCACCATGCCTATGAATCTGGCTATACCTTTGATGTCCTTAGGAGGTTTGAAATCACGGATGGCCTGTGTTCTGGAATGATCAATGGAAACATCATCGGACGACACTCTATGCCCTAGAAATGACATGGAAGGTTTAACAAAGGCTACCTTAGATAACTTCACCGTTAACCCTGCCTTACGAAGGCGATTGAGGACCTCTTATAATACCAATATAATGGTCCGTTATGGGACATTATAAATTTTCCAGCTAACTCATTCTTGGTTGCCTGCGTTTCGCCCTCGTGTGCTAAGTTAGGCTCATCAGTTGGGACTTAGCACACCACCCAAGACGCAAGGCTAGTGCGTACCGTGGAGGCCACTGCATAGGCTACTTGAAGCCACCAGCAGTGCCAATGCACTATGAGAGTTATGTCTCAATTCCAAAAAATTTGATGCCTGCCTGGCCATCAGATAATACAGATGTTGATTCCCATAGGGAATTTAAAATATTTGTCCCGAATGAGTATATTTATAATACCAATATAATGGTCCGTTATGGGACATTATAAATTTTCCAGCTAACTCATTCTTGGTTGCCTGCGTTTCGCCCTCGTGTGCTAAGTTAGGCTCATCAGTTGGGACTTAGCACACCACCCAAGACGCAAGGCTAGTGCGTACCGTGGAGGCCACTGCATAGGCTACTTGAAGCCACCAGCAGTGCCAATGCACTATGAGAGCTATGTCTCAATTCCAAAAAATTTGATGCCTGCCTGGCCATCAGATAATACAGATGTTGATTCCCATAGGGCATCAAATTTTTTGGAATTGAGACATAGCTCTCATAGTGCATTGGCACTGCTGGTGGCTTCAAGTAGCCTATGCAGTGGCCTCCACGGTACGCACTAGCCTTGCGTCTTGGGTGGTGTGCTAAGTCCCAACTGATGAGCCTAACTTAGCACACGAGGGCGAAACGCAGGCAACCAAGAATGAGTTAGCTGGAAAATTTATAATGTCCCATAACGGACCATTATATTGGTATTATAAATTTACTCATTCGGGACGAATATTTTAAATTCCCTATGGGAATCAACATCTGTGTTATTATGAGGACCTCTTTCAGATGATCAAGGTGTTCTTCAAAGGTCTCAGAAAATACGACGACATCATCAAGATAATGGTATAAGTATTCAAACTTGATGTCAGAGAAGACCCTATCTAGCAGTCTGGTAAGCACAGCTGCTCCTGTGGGGAGCCTGAAAGGCACGTGGTTGTACTCATACAAGTTCCAATCCGTGGCAAACGCTGTTAGATGTTTTGATTCCTCGGCTGGAGGGATTTGATTATACGCCTGATTCAGGTCTAAGATGGTGAAGAACTTAGCTTTCCGAAACCATGAAAAACAGGAGTGAATGTCGGGAAGAGGCACAGATTGTAATAACACCACCTTCCAATTTAATGCCCTATAGTCAATCGCAGGCCTGAAGCCACTTTGGGGTTTCAGAACCAGGAAAATAGGTGATGAATACGCCGACTTAGAGGGTCGAATTATACCATCTTTTAGCATTTGATCAATGATCTCCTTGAGAGCCTTCATTTTAGGTGGAGATAACCTAAAAGGTGGAAATCTAATGGGGATGGAATCTGTAACCTCAATCTTGTATTCGATAAGGTCAGTAACACCAAGAGTATCAGAGAAAACCTCTGGAAACGACTGACACAATTTATGAATACTCTCAGCCTGCTCCTCAGGTAGATGTCTAAGGTCTAACATCTCATCCTGGGTAGGTGAAACAGATGAACATGACGCAGGATTACATTTAAGCAAAGGAATTTTACAATTACTAGCAAATTCGAAGATGCACGACTGGCTCTGGATGTCAAGCACTAGACCCGTTTGAGACATGAAATCCGCTCCTAATATAATGGGGCAAGACAAGTGCTTAGCCACAAACAGTTTTACTTTCCAAGTGAATTTAGAAATATGAACTTTGGCAAAGATAAACCCTAAAATTTCTGAGGGAGAGGAGTTAGCCGAAACACATTGAACCGAAGACGAACAATAATCAGGAAATTTACAGGCAGACTTTAATTTTGAGTACCAGTCAGCCAAAATAATGGAACAAACACTCCCTGAGTCTAATAGAGCAGTAACGGGCTCACTATTTAATTCCACTTTCAGAAACGGTACAAGTGCTGGGGACTCCGCCACAATCCTAAGGCATTCCTTGGGGCATTCAAGTGCGGAGTTAGAAGAATTTCTACCTTGTTCCGAGGCTGAGCTTTCGGGTGGTTTAATAGGAGCTGAGCCTTGAAAAGATGAACACACTTACTCAGCCGGAGATACTAGTCATTTCCTATTATTTGAGTTGGTGGAAGTTGCACCAGAAGTTGAACAGGAGGGGGTGCTATTAGCATTTGGGCAATTCTTGGCGATATGAGAAAATGAGCCACATTTAAAACAGCCTTGGGATGACCCTGCTCCGTTCTTTGTCCCACTGGATTTAATCAAGGGGCACTTATTCCGCAGATGATCTGCCGACCCACAAGCATAAAATTTACGGGTTGTAAAGGTTCGGCGAGGTGGAGGCCGAAAGTTATTCAAAGACGGATGGGGCTCCTTAGCGACTCTAAAGGTGTCGGCATACCTAACTCCTTCAGCTGAGACAGCCATCGCCTCCAACTCCGCAAAAGATTGCGGACGCGACGCAAAACACAAGTATGACCTATAGGGTGGGGAAATGCCTTCCACAATGGTCTGCATAATTTGATCTTCAGGGAAATGAAGAGCAAATACCCTTGTGTAAAACTTAATATCTTGGATGAAGTCTGCCAAAGTTTTCATCCAGTCGCTGTACCCTGTAATAATACTTTTGTATTAAAGAAGACATGGCTCGAGCCGGAATGAAATTCACCAAGATGTGTGCATGGAAGTCTTCTATAGAAGATTGTTCAGCAATAGCTCTGACTATCTTGTCCGAGAGGACACCAATTGAGTAAGGATAAATAATATGAAGAATTTGAGAAGGGGAGTTTGATAGACAAAGGGACAAATTAATATGTAGATTAGACCAAGCACTCATCATAAGTTGATTATTAAATAGAGTATAGTAGGGTTAAGTTGTTCATTCAAGTGCTTGAGTTGCTTGATATAATATGGAGCACGTTTCACGTAAAGATAATGTAAATATTCATTTCGGAGTGCTTCCAAAGTGTTTTTCCGTTATCGGAATTTTTATAGATATTAAGGCATGTTGTTAAGATAATCCAGAGGTAGGATTGCCAAGTGATTTAAATTGTTATGGGACGGAATGAAGTCCATTGATTTGTTTGTAAATATCGCGAAGTTCGCCAGCGGACAAAATAATAATGATCTGTACGAGGGTCGAAGTAGGACATTAGAATTTGGTAATGTGTAAAGGCGTGTTTAATAATAATCTTTGAGAATAAAGGCACGGGCCTAGTTGGATAGTATGATTGCAAATTAAAGTAATTTAAATGTGGAAATCACATGTGCCGTGAATAATTATAATTTGTGCAGTGAATCCGGTTTTAACACTAATTTTTGATTTAACGTTTTTGGACTCCATAATAATCGTAAATAAATTTGGTAGAAACGAGATAGGCACTTTTATAATATGGTCACGCTATGTTTGAGATCCAGAGGGATTTGAGCCAAAAGTTGAGATTTGGAGTTTTGTGGGACAGAAATCCGGCCCGAAATGATAGTGAATTGTACTGATGTTGATGAAGAAATAGATGGATCTTAAGGCCCACATAGAGGTTGTATTTATATACCGGTGTGTTGAGTGGCAGAATAGAGTCCACACACCGAGGGTTAATTTGTGAAAATGTTTTGAAGAGTTCCAATGGATAAATGGACTTCAAAATGGAAAAGGAAGGAATAATTTAACACTTGCAGAGATTGGAGGTATTTGCCCAACTGCGAGGTGTTATGGGATTTGAGAATTGTCTTAGGAGCATATGGTCTCCATGAATTAACGGCAGTACGAAAATAAGGTTGCGGGTTCGAAAACTATTATGTCCCGACCGATGTGAATTCGGATCTTGGTGATTTCTGTTTGGGAGAGAACGTATGTGACCAAATTATAAAGATGGGGAATAAAAATAAAGATTCTCGAAAGAAGTAATAATAATAATAATATTCCAAGTAAATCATATCTGGATTGATTAGTGCCAAAATAAATCGGAATTGTAAAAGGGGTTATGCGTTAAACGTATTAAGAGTGGACTACCGTGTAACAGGCGAAATCAATTTTTTTTAAAATTAATAATAATAATAAATATAAAAAATACTCTTTTTTTTTGAAGAAGAAGAAGAATTTACTTTTTTTATATTTTGGACATAATAATGATGTTGGGAGTTGAAATGAAAAATTTGAGATTTTTAACTAATAATAATAAAAATGAGAATATTTGAAGAAGGAGAAGAAGAATAATCAACGAAGGTACTTTTATTTATTTCAGATGAAAATAAATAAAATCGCAAAAAGTTGAAATATTAGTCCGAGGATGATTATGGGTTACGATAATCATGATCTCCACAAAACATGATAATAATAATAATAATAATAATAATAATAATAATAATAATAATAATAATAATATTTAATAAAATATTTTTTTATTTTATTTATTTTTCTTATTATTTCGGATGCTGATGATGGATGATACTAGGGAAGTCAGCTGGCGAATTAACGTAATAATGTCAATTGGTTGTAAATAATAAGTTAAGTTAATATGTGTAAAATGAAGGCAAATCCCTACATCTGGACAATTAGGTTAGAGTCCCTGTGTCGTCTTCCTTCAACTAACGATTAGCATATCTTGGTTAGGAACCCGGGGAGAGTTTGTAGTTTCCCGGGTTGGTCTCATCTCAATGAAAGTGGAGGCGATAACATGGTCCATGTGATCACGCCTACTTAGCCAACAGGTATTTGGTCCATGATCAAATATGGTCATGGTGTTAACGAAGGTAAATCTGATACCTTCAGATATCAACGGTTCTACCACCAAAATGGAAGGGTGGTCAAAAGTGACAAATATTATGTAATCAATTTCAGGAATAATTTGCCAAATTACCGGCAAATCAAGGGTCACCAGATTTTGAGTGTGTGTAAAATTTCATTTGTCTACTTAAATAAATGCTCCTTTAGCATTTGCAAGGAAACAGTTCCAGGTTCTTGTTCTTGTAGAATAGTAAACCCTTGGTGACCGTTTAAATATCCGTCCCCATTCCTAGGACGGAGCCTTCATGATTTCCCTTTGATCTGAATATATATATATATATATATAATTTGTGTGTTTTATGATGAGCCTTAAAGTTAAAGATTAGAGTGTCCCGTTCAACCCTGTAGTACTGATTGGATGGCGCCCTTACATTTAGTTTGAGATCTTATATCTCAAAATATTTTTTTTATTGAGTATTAGTTGCGATGGATTCGGACCGTAACACTCCCTGAGATAAATGCTGGTTGGGACTCAGGCTTTGAGCGGGTACAGTACCCAACCCAACTTAGTGAAAAAGAACGGGTTCAATAAACGGCCCGAATACAACAGGAATGGAGTCGGAGATTAAGCTCCACAAAAAAAAATTTAAAGACCTATAGGGCACTTGGCCAACGAAACAGGGGCTAATCCCAATCTACTGAGGTAGCGCGGATGGAAATCACTTTAATACATTGCAGAAACAAATGCGGTACCTCAACCCAAGATGAGGGGGAGCTTGAGAGGGTATATCACTCTCT
Source organism: Anabrus simplex (assembly GCF_040414725.1). NCBI lineage: Eukaryota > Metazoa > Arthropoda > Insecta > Orthoptera > Tettigoniidae > Anabrus > Anabrus simplex. The sequence goes on along the minus strand of NC_090268.1, from coordinate 419,291,707 downwards.
ATCCGCAGATTACAGTTGAGGAGCATCGCTTCAAATCGTATTAAGTGCACAGATTATAATTTTACAGGAAATGAAAAAAATGTTTTACTTTCTAACGAAATAAGACATGTCAAAATTCTAAACGGCAATATCTAGGTATTGAGGTTATGTTCCCGAATCAGTCATGATTAAAATCATTTCCCAATACATGAAGGCGTAATTCTAATTATAGAATCAAATCAAAATCAAAATCAAATGAGGTGTCTACCTCGGTGGCAAATGGTACACTAAAATACATTATAGTCAAGCACTAAATATTAAATTAACAAGAGAAGAAAATTTTTCTATAATACAATATTATACAATTTACGCTAACAATGTTTTCTATTAAACACACAGCTCATCCTTAATAAATTTATATTGTTTACAAAATTCTACTTATAATATCTCCTGTACTACTTACAAATATAGTCAACTGATATACAGTATGTGGAATTACTTCAAATGATACTATACAACTCGTATAAGATAAATATTTACATTGCATTTATTTACTTATTTACTTCTTTTTTTACCCGTTCTGGAACCTAAGTAGCATAACGACCTGCTGCGTCTTAACCAGAACCTCTTTTGCCACCACTTTTCAGAGTTCCTGAAGGGCCTTCACAGCTACCGTAGCAGTCCCAGGGCCCTCGAAGTCCCCACTGTACTTCACCCCTACAGGCAGTCCCCTACTTCGGCTGTCCAAACTCCTTAGACCAGGGGACGGAATTAATTTATTCACACACATTTTTTTAAATTAACAATAACCTGCACTGGTAGAATGCCCTTTAACACTTCATTTATTTTCTCTGTTGCTGTTTATTCTCTTCTTGAATATCTGTACAGATTTTGGAAAAGGATCAAACACTACCCCTGGTAAACTGTTCCACTCCTTCACACCCTTCCCAATGAATGAAAATTTACCCCAATCGCTTCTGCTAAAATTCCTTCTAATTTTATATTTGTGGTCAGTCCTGCCGATATAATTATTTTCCAACTGAAGCCTCTCACGGATATCTCCCCATGCTGCTTCTCTTGTATAGGCTCTATATAATCCTATAAGTCTAGTTTTCTCCCTTCTCTTACTTAAAATTCCCCACCCAAGTTCCTTTAACATTTCTGATACACTACTCTTTCTCCTGAAATCCCCTGTTACAAATTCCATTTAATACGTTTTGAACCAATTCACTGAACAAAATACGTTTTGATACAGCCTTTTATTCACATAATACGATTTGAAGTGTTCATGTATTCCAAAGATTTTTATTGACTTTATTGTTAGCTACAGCGCATCATTTACAGTAAATTAAGTTATTATTAACACATTGTTAATGTTATATGGATGTTTACAGTCTTGCAAGTAATACTTCTTCCTCATGCAAACAGTCACAGTCTTCGTCATGGGTCGGCCTACCAGTATCTGATGTTGAACCGATGTTTAGTGCTGAAACATAAAATTGTAAACTGTCAAACTCCTTCCAGTTGTCTCCAAATCTGGCCTTAAGCAGGTTCTCGACATCCAGTTTTTTTCGTAAATGAAGCTCATAGATTATGATAAATTATGATCCAGTTTTTTAGCATCAGGTATTGCTCTCGGTTTATCGATTATGGGAGATTCATGTACCTGTCCTAGCCTTATGCCTCGTTTCAGAAGGGTTACGAATGGCTTTGAGGGGTCATCAAACCTGTACGTCGGTTCCGTCTTTACTGTAATGTGATACTGACCACTTTTGTCGCTTTTCTTCAGAATCACTTTCTTCATTTCTTTAATCCTGTCCAATTTCTTAAGATGCTTGGTGAGGATCTTGTAGTCCCTTATAACCCATTATTTTCCTAGATGTTTCACAGTCCCCACAGACTGATAGATCTCTCGGTATTACTCGGGAGTAGCAATGACAGAGCACTTAAGAAGAAACTTGTCTACATCGCCAAAAACCTTGTCTGCTGGTAAAACAGAATGTCCTGTGACAGGAAAGATGACAACAATCATGGAAATTTTAGCGGGTGCTTTGGTTTGTAGCCTGTAAACTAGAGCATGAATAACATGCATGTTCTTGTCTTGACCTCCACATCCATCTGCGAACAGCCTGATACAGGTGATCGATTTATCGAAATGTACCTCATATAAAAACGAAGTAACAGCTGATGACACCTCGTGTGGCCCGTTTTCCAGCCTCAGTCTCATTCCATACATACAATTTTGGATTCTGAATACTGGCATCGCTAATACACAGTGCATAAGATGATATTTAGCGCAAATAGACGTTCCCTGATAAGTTTGTGAAAATCCTGTGAGCGAATTTTATCCGCTCCCAAATCAGCTAGTAAACGGTTCTTTTTAGCACTATCTTTTCAGCACTGAATTCCTATGGGAAAGAATACGAAATGACCCAATCTAACTCAACAGCATTAAAGAGCAAACCCTAATTGGCTAAATTATAATTTATAATTTGACCTTTTTTCATGAATTATTAAGAAAAGAATATTCATTTAGGACATACTCTCAGTCTCATTCCATACATGCAATTTTGGATTCTGAATACTGGCATCGCTAATACACAGTGCATAAGATGATATTTAGCGCGAATAGACGTTCCCTGATAAGTTTGTGAAAATCCTGTGAGCGAATTTTATCCGCTCCCAAATCAGCTAGTAAACGGTTCTTTCTAGCACTATCTTTTTCAGATTTAATCTGAAAGAGCATTCGAGCGCAGTAACTACAAGCACCCGTGGATGGTGTCCCAAACCCATTGTTGAACTGTGTACGGAAAATATTCTGGAAGAACCACTTTTTCACTTTCAGGTCCGTGGAAACACTCTCCTACGGATAACTAGCCTTCCATGGTGATCGAAAGTGAAAGGGCATCCAAGGAATTACACACTGTCAAGTACGACATAAAACTAGCGGTAACAGCCAACAAAAGAGCGGGATAAATGCAGGCTGGGAGAAATTATAGTGAACATAATACGTTTTGAACTGTTCGCCATGGTGCACATAAATTCACAATTAAGTATTTCTTATTTTCCACCTAGTCAATACAATGATTGCTTAAGGCAATTTAATGGTTAAAAGTGGTACATGTTTCGTATTTTATCAACATCTTCAGCCACATAACACTGTTTAGAAGAAAAATATATAAAATTGACAAAGTAATGCTTAAGAGGAAGTGTCCTTAAAATTAACATAAGATTGACAACATTAAAACAAACAAAAACTCAAGAGAAAATATATAAATTATTACTACAATTGAAAGCAGTTGTCAAGGAAACACTTGTACAATATTCCATAGAGAGTATGTCCTAAATGAATATTCTTTTCTTAATAATTCATGAAAAAAGGTCAAATTATAAATTATAATTTAGCCAATTAGGGTATGCTCTTTAATGCTGTTGAGTTAGATTGGGTCATTTCGTATTCTTTCCCATAGGAATTCAGTGCTGAAAAACATGATTCAGAACAAATCGTATTATGTGCACCATTACATAAAATCAGTTTCATGGTCCGTATCGCACTTCAATAGATTCACAATTAAGTATTTATTATTTTCCACCTAGTCGATACAATGATTGCTTAAGGCAATTTAATGGTTAAATTATAAATTATAATTTATAATTTGACCTTTTTTCATGAATTATTAAGAAAAGAATATTCATTTAGGACATACTCTCTATGGAATATTGTACAAGTGTTTCCTTGACAACTGCTTTCAATTGTAGTAATAATTTATATATTTTCTCTTGAGTTTTTGTTTGTTTTAATGTTGTCAATCTTATGTTAATTTTAAGGACACTTCCTCTTAAGCATTACTTTGTCAATTTTATATATTTTTCATCTAAACAGTGTTATGTGGCTGAAGATGTTGATAAAATATGAAACATGTACCACTTTTAACCATTAAATTGCCTTAAGCAATCATTGTATCGACTAGGTGGAAAATAATAAATACTTAATTGTAAATCTATTGAAGTGCGATACGGACCATGAAACTGATTTTATGTAATGGTGCACATAATACGATTTGTTCTGAATCATGTTTTTCAGCACTGAATTCCTATGGGAAAGAATACGCAATGACCCAATCTAACTCAACAGCATTAAAGAGCATACCCTAATTGGCGGGAAACCGCGTCAAAATGTATTCTGACCCCAACTGCATTTAATACGTTTTAAAACGATGCTCCTCAGTTAAAGATTTATGAAATTTTACATGAGCCGAAGGGAGAATTACATTTTAATGAAGTCGGTTACATAATAAAGTTTCGAACCTTTCCCTCGGGTTAAACTGCGGAGCAAGCAAAAGAGAAGATGTTAAGTGGCCATACCTTGCTGAAGAACTGCTGACGCATGAATGAGGTGCCTCCCACCCTCTGCGTGACACACACACTTAGTTAGATGTTGATCAAATGGCTAGGAGACGTGAAAATCCACAGTTTATAAACCCTCGGGGAAAGTTTGAGACCTTTCATGAATAATCAAGACATACCCACAGAGTTTTATTGGTTAAACTCAAAAGTTACACTCAAAATCAAAGAAGAAATATGGGATTGGTAGGAAATTAATTGCAGAAATTCTTGATTGGTTAAATTCAAAACTGGCGGAAAGAAAAGATAAATATTTCCAACCCAAAAATTAATGAATAAAATTTAGTAGAGATAAAACTTACAGGTACAAAGTTTCTTCAAAAAGATTCCTTCACTTTGCACCAGGGTGCATGATCAATGTTAGTAGTGACATCTATGAGAGAATGTTCAAACTTCTTGATGAATGGAAAACAAAAACAAGTAGAAATTCACGCAGTTCACAATAACAAATTTTAGTGGTGCCGTCTTCAGAGAAAATTTACAAGTTAGTCCAGTTTCAAGTTCACGGTTTCTCCTGTAGAGGAGTTCTTTAAGGTGCAAGATTTAAATGTGCGGCGTAGAGGTGTACCTCCTGCTACAGATAGAACAAAATATATTCTTGAAATTATTTCAATAAAAATAGTAATACTGGCTGCGATAAAACAGATGAGAATATAAAATTATAACATTACAACTGAAATAAACCCAGCATTAAATTTGAATTCTTCTTGACCGAACATTTTAAACTTATACAAGAAATTTATCCCTCACTGGTTTACTTGACTGTATCTTCAACACTTTGAGTGTAATTACGACGTATTCCTTTGAGTTGGTGTTTTCTGTAGGTGTATCAAGCCTAATTTGGTGATGTATCCTTTTTGTTTCACTGACGACTAAGTATCCATGTGACTGCTTCTTCTCCATCCAGATGACTGACTACTATCATCTCAGTACAACACTTCTTGGCAAGTGTCTCCATCCATATGACTTCCTAGCAAGTCTATCCTTCTATATGACTTCATGGCAAGTCTCTCCGTCCATATGACTTCAAGTAACTGATCGACTGAGGTCTCTCCTTCTACTTGACTCGCTCACTGTTCACCATCCATTTGACTGACCGACCAACTGTGGCCTCACTCTCACAATGACTCCAACTAACTGACCGACTGAGGCCTCTCTATCCCTCTGACTGATGCTATAAGACACTGGTCCAGCTTATATAGCCTGAGCTGACACACCTACGCAATCTCCAGAAATAACTATGATATACTCCCACCTGGCTCCAAATGTTACACACTATGTTGAAATTGCCTGGGACACTCTAGGTTTCTCCCCAAAAAATGAGCTCACCGCTAAATGCACACGATGACAGAGCGATGACTCGTCAGTTACGCTAGCAGTATTGCAACATATGCATTGCAATGTCAAAACTTATTACAAAACATATCCATATATGATATTATGTAGCAAGTCTTACTTTACATGGTTAAATGCTAATATTCACACATATATACACAATTTAACAACAATCACGCAAGCAACAATCATTGCAGAATTGAATTGAACAATAATAGTAATAATAATAGTACAGAAATAATAATAATAATAATAATAATAATAATAATAAGAAGAAGAAGAAGAAGAAGAAGAAGAAGAAGAAGAAGAATACAGATATCACCAAGTAACAAGATTTGAACCGTTACAATATATAGAACGTATGTTCATAAAAAATAATTTGTTGCTGTGTAAAATTTCTGACAGTCTCACAATCTCATTCTCTAATAAGTTCTTCTTCTTATTATTATTATTATTCTTAGGATGCAATCTCTCTACGAAGGATGACGATCCAATTAGTTTTGATTACTCACAAAACAGTGGCTCGAAAGATTTCAATAGAAGTTCATCCATACCAGCAGCGCAAGTCTTTAAGCCAGAAATTTCTCGGTCTTCCCATAGATTGTCGTCTTTCAATTTTCCGCTTGATAATGAGTTAGAGAATTTCATATTGTTCACCTCTCATGATGTGCCTGATATACCTGAGCTTTTGCTCCTTGATGGTTGTTTGAATCTTTTTTTTTACCTTCTTATTTAACAAGTTGAGGACTTCCTCATTGGTCTTTGTTTCTACCTAAGATATTCAAGGACCAGCTGAAACACATCATGAAGACAACTGATATAGAGACATGGGGAGAACGTGTTGTGGACCGCTCACTGTGGTGGAACACTACATCCACTGCTGTCAACTTGTTTGAAAGAGAACGCCGCAGACATCAAGAGGCCAAGCGACAAGCAAGAAAACTCCGTCAATTACAACCCCGCCCTCCTCCATCCATTCAGTGTGATTTATGTGGGCGTATGTTTATGCCAGCATTGGTCTGTTTAGTCATCATAAACACATCCATAAACTTAGTTGAACTGGTCAATGTATGCAGGAAGAAGTTATATATACGCGGATCGAGTTACAACAGCCGATTCAAAGCATCTTTCTGTACAAGTACATTTTTAAAGCTTCAGTACACCTCTTAAGAATGGTCAGCCTTCAAAACCATACAGAACAGCGAAGACATAACATCACAACCTCCATACTCAGAGCTAAAGGTTGTGATCTCTGCTGGTGAATAGAATAGAATAGAATTTTTATTCAGTCATTATGTTACATACAATAGACATTGTCAAAAAATAAAATCATAATATACAGTCTGTATGCAAACAAATTGTAATTATATCAAATTCATTAATTTCATGGTATTCTTGCAGTGAGTAAAAGGGATACATGAGTAACCACTTCTTAAGCTTATTTCTGAATATATTAGATGGTAGTTCTTTTAGGTCTGAAGGCAGTTTATTAAACATCTTCAACTGAGCAATGAAATGGCTGGAAACCATCATTTATAACCTATGACGAGGTACATTGACTTGGTTAGCTGGCCTGGTATTTTATTCATGAACATCACTTCTCAGTTTGATTTTGTCTGTTTCTGCATATGCTTTATGAAGTGCATTATAAATATATGTGTTCACAACAGTCATAATGGACAGCTTAATAAATACAGGCCTACAGTGGGCCATCATAGGAGATTTTGTTACGATACGTAATGTCATTTTCTGGAGAAGTAAAATTTCAGAAATCCAGATGCAGTTTCCTCAAAGTAGAATTCCATAATGAAGAATACTGTGAAAGAATGCAAATAGGCATTTATAAGGTATTTGCTTGGATCTTTATCTCTGATGGTTCTCAAAAGATACACTACTCTTGATAGTTTACCTGAAATAAAGTCTTTGTGAGCATTCCAGTTCAAGTTTGAATCTGAATGTATTCCTAATAATTTCACATGTTTATTATCATGATTTACTTGATTTTTATTTAAATTAAATGTAATTTACTGAGTCTTTTTGTCATTTACCATGAGTTTTTTCTCAGAGAATCATTCAACTGCCATGTTCAATGTTCGCTTACATAGCACATTGAGTACTTCAACTATTTTTGCCCCATTTAAAAAAATGCATCATCTGCATATAAAACCGTACTGGCATTAGATCCTATATTATCACATAAGTAATTTATTTGAACTGTAAATAGAAAAGGACGTAAAATCACACCTTGTGGTACTCCATGTTGATTATGAAGTTCTTTTGATCGAATTCCTCCCAGTTCCACCGTTTGCCTTTGATTGCTCAGATAGGAAACTATAATGTTCAGCTGTTCATCCTTAACACCATAGTAATTCTATTTTAAAATTAAAAGTGAATGGGAAACACAATCAAATGCTGTGCTGAGATCACGTAGAGTGTCCTGGGCAACTTTCTTATTTTCTGAAACAACATGTTGCAAGAGGGATTCTATTGCTTCAGTTGTTGATTTACCTTTGTGATAGCCAAATGGGTTCTCGCAAAGAAGGCTATTAGATTCAAATAATCTACTTGTTGTTGTGTCATTACTTATTCTACAATTTTACCAAAAATAGGAATAACCAAGACTGCTCAGAAACTACTGGTTTTTTTTTTTATAGGGGCCTTTTTGAGAACAGGGGTTACCTTTTTATATTTCTGGCTACATGCGAAAACCCAAGTCTGTAAGCAATCATTTATACTAACAATGAGAGGTTTCAGAAAATATGGAACTACAGTCATGAGGAAGTTATTTGATATACCATATACATTTTTGCTATCAGAAATGTTTAAATTGATCACTGCACGTAACTACATATTCTGTCACTTTTTTCCATACCATGCCCTAGCTGCCTCTGTGGATCAGCGGTAGAATGTCAGCCTCCGGATCCCAAGATAGCGGGTTCAAACCCGGCAGAGGTAGTCGGATTTTTGAAGGGCGGAAAAGAGTCCATTCGACATACCATGTCGTACGATGTCGGCATGTAAAAGGTCTCTGGTGACACATTTGGTGTTTACCAGACAAAATTAATTAAATCTCAGCCATAGACGCCCAAGAAAATTTCAGTTTCCTCAGTCTGCCGTCTAGTGGGCTTAGAGTAAAACAGAACACCCAAATTGTTGAGCAGACAGTCAGATGGCATCAAACTGAAATGTCTGCACACAGTAGCTGAGGTCATACAATTATTATTATCCCTTTCAGACCGTGTGCGCACAATTGTGCGGGTTCTTATTTTATTGATGTCTGAGCTTATGTGACGTTTTTTTGGCACTAGACTGGACTGCAGTCCTTGTGCAGGACGTGTAGCACGTACTTCAGTTGGTTTTATTTAGCGCTTGACCCCCAGGGGGCAGGAAGAAGAGTTTAAAAATACAGTTCATTGGCAAGATGGTGGGAAACAGTAATGCCTAAAATAAGTATTTATATATTGCAATCATATTAATCTAGAAGCTCTACTGAATATCGGAATATAATCAATGATGTGTGTAAATTGTTTAGCGAACGTAAATTGTGAACTTTCAACATTGTACTGCCCCCATTTTTCCCGAGCTAAGCCCAAGCCGTCGAGCGAGAGATCCCAAGGTGGACCGTTCGATCGTTGGCTATCACTTTCTAGAGGCATTTAAGGGTTGTTAAGGATTGATGACCAAGCAGGATAAAAAGAAATGTTAAAACAACACTCTGACATTTATTCACACAAGCAAACAAACAAATGAAAATATTCTTGCTGATATTTTTTTTTTTACAGAATAGAACTTTCATAATATTGCATTTCTTCCTCGATTTAGAGTGACACGTGTTCTCAATCTCCAGCCTTACTGTGCTGTAATGAAACCAAAGAAAAATTAGGCCTCTTGCCTTTTCAAATCAAAACACTTGACTGAAAGAATTAAATAAATTAACATAGAACTTGAAAAATGATTAACAGCAGTCTTGCTAACGAGGGTTTTACAATAATGTGTTCAAAACTTTACCAATTCAAAGTAGTCTCAACACGTGGTTTTAAGATGTACCTAACTGAATTTGTCATTTACAGTATTTAACAATAATCAATGACACCAACATGAACTTCAGTAGAAAATGAAAATTGATTTCAAAATTCTCAAAATTAATTAATTATTATTCTGATTATTATTATTATTATTTCTCATCATTTAATTAGCCCATGTTTCATTGTCACACGATCGTGTTCTTATTAATTTTCCACTGCATTATTTACCTAATGATCGTCATTAGCATTTCAGAATAATTATTTTGAATTAATTATTAATAACTTATTTTCACCATAACTCCAATTAATTATGCGGCTAACAAATTTCTACCTCTGATCTGTGTATTTCATTTCTATTCAAATTAATCTTAAAGTATTTCAAATTTTAGAAATTTACATTACCAACGTGTGAGCTAGTTAAATAATTTTATTTACAAATCGAGTGCCTTCATAAAGTAACGAGATGATCTTTCCTTTTAAATCTCGCTAATTAAGAAAATTAATTCTTCCTAGTCTTCCTCGACTTAACTTAATCAAACTTTCCCTTAAGGGCATGAAAATTATTTCTTAAGGCAACACACAACGATGAGTGCAATCTGCGTCACAGCGAGTGCGTGACCAGATCAAAATTAAACGAAACCAACATGACACAAGAGAAATATACATATTTACATACACACACACATTCACACTAGGGAAACACGTTTTTATGTACATTATTTACATCGAATCCTGTTTTGGCAAGTTTATTTATGATTTTTATTGGAGGTCGGGACGCGTAATATCTAGTAGAAATAATCCGTGTACTGAAATTATCCTTCATTTATGGTGGCTAGTGATCGAAGTCATGGGTATCACTTGGTAGAAACACATTTCACATATCAATGTAAGTTCATCTAACTCATGAAATTATAATGGAAGATTCTAGTAAAATCCATAAGCACTACCATCATTTGGGCTACAGGTTGAAATTACCGCAAGCGTGAGCCTTACTTGTATTACTTTTATTTCCTACTTGTGAAATACACTCGCAACACGTGCTCCAAAAATTATAATCCATCTTGCGCTCCCAATACACAAGAATAAATCAAATATCATCATCAAATCAACAACTGCACAATTATACAACAAGTATCCCGCAGGATTGGTCATATTCCAGACCCTTCATGAACAGAGCACATTCAATCTCACATATAAGGACTCTACAGTAGTTTTATGGCTCACGAGCGTTTACTTCTGTTTTACCCGATCTTTAGTTAATATTATTATTATTTAAGTGATTATTACATCTACTGATCCTCATGGAATATCGTAAAATTAGATGACTTCATCATAAATGCAACAAGTGATCTTGAAAGACACTAGGTTCGACCCTATTCACTCAAAATGTACACGTAAATTTCCATCCAGTAACTTCAACATTACAAGAAAAGTAGATTTATCGTGTGGTCAGTGATTATTAAATATAAAGCTCCTTAAGCATGGGAAATCATTCAAAGACAAGCTACATGTCTACTCTAATAGATTCCAAAAATTCATTCACACGTACCTAGTCTACCACGACACCTTAAGAAGTGGAAAAATGAAATATTTCTAACTACAACAAACTAATAGATCTACGACTTAAGAAGAAAGACCTCTAGTTATACAAAAGGTAAGACAGATAAATTAACTTAAATAGGTACTCAAGTTTTGATGGGGTTCGATTCTCGTCGACAGTCAGTTATTCCAGCATACTCCTCCGGTCAGTCTCCTTCCAATTACCAGATACGCCTCACATTTTACAGCTCCATGGAGGCTCTGCAACAGGTGTCCCTCGATGAAATGATGATGTCGGTGGTTGCGGAATTATCCATTTTGAGATGTTCAATTCTACGACGACTTCCGTAGAATGCCGGTCACAAGCTGTAACTGAGATGACAAAATTAAGTATTTTGCACAAGCACACGCCGAATACAAATATCTCGTCTACACTGTCACACTTAACTTGGCTCCTAGGCGTCTTTATTCCATAGAATTCACTAATGGTTTCTCTAAATTCTAGCAGAACGGCGTCGACTTGAATTGAAATTACTTCTCCACGTGGTCTGAGAATGTGGTGCAGCACAACACGACGAAGGATATTCAGAGTAAGAGCTTCAAGAGTATTTACAGCATTAAGAGAGCGATTTACTCGAAACAAGGCCTTTTATCTAATTAGCCAGGGAGGTGTGATCTTCAGCGAGAACGGTAATTGGCTGATGGTCTCATTTAATTGGCTCAGACTATTCCAGAAACAAGCTGGGTTGCGTGCGTGCGAAGGTAGTCACGTGGTCTGCTCTGACCTTGGCACAGTCTTGCCGGTGTGTCTCCCCTCTGAACGACGAAAAAAACTCGTTCTCAGCTCGCCACAACTCCCCAAATGATATACTGCAGTTACAAGCAGACAATAAACTTTTCACTTTCCACTTGTTAAAATATTCGTAATATCGCCAATTTTAACGGGGACATCTCTCCCTTGGTTGGAGTATAATTTCGTTAGCAGATGAAATTATAACATGACAGTATCCATTTCTATTGTTCCGGAAAATTGGCTGATAAATCATATGGTAGTGACGTAGTAGATCTCGCGACAGGTGTCCGTCCTCCTCGAGACTCGGAGTTCTTCGTTCCGCTCCTTGCATCCAGTAGCCTAGTCTCTCCATACAGGGTGTTCCACAAGTATAGTTTCCATCTTTAATAACTTATTTTCCTTTTTTAGCAGATGGTTACACGGTGTCAGTTAATGGTGTTTCACTGTTACGCTGACCATGCCTTCAGGATTCAGGCTATCTCCTCTCACTGGAGATGAATTTTTTTTTTTATCGGCACCTTGGCTGTGCTCCTGACTCGAGTTATTCTGTTGGCTTCCCCGAGCCTTGGCCTCTTGATATTGAAGGCTTTCTGCCCCCACGATATCAGGGTTGGTATCCTGGGTTTGGATTGCTCTTCGCCATCGTTCGCTTTCCTGTGTCGTGTTCTGCAGGTCCTTTAGATACTTTTCCTTTTCTTCTTCTCGCCAGTCTCTCCTTCCTCTTGATTGGCGGAAGTCCTGGTTTCTTTTCCAGCTCCTTCGATAGTCCGAGTATGGTCGCTTCCTCTCGTTACGTCTGGAATATTCCCAGTTCCTGATGGGTCTATTTCTGCGTACGGGCGATCGATCACGAGGTGAATCTTGCCCTCCAGGGTTACGTTTCCACGTTCTCCCTTGGTTGACTGGTTTCGATTCCTCCTCCTTATTCGTTGTCACCTGATGGATCTGAGGTTCCGAGTTTCGTCCCTGACGAACTGGCTCCTTGGACGTCATGTCTAATTGTCTTAATAACGCCTCAGCCTGGATTGCAGATTGTGTATTCGAGGCTATCATGATCCTCTGCACATCTGGTGGTAATTGACGTGTGATCAATTTAACCAACTCAGGTTCTGATGGTGGTGAGTCTAGCTCTCTTAATTTCCTTAATTGACTGGAAAGAAAATCCGCGTATCTTGTGGGCGTAGAAGATGCATATTTTCTGGCATATAGCTCCGTCCTAAGGTTGTATTGGACGTCGCTATTCCAGTACTTCTCCAGGAATGCTTTCTTGAAACTTTCGAAATCGTCAAACGAAAATCGAAATGCAACGAACCAGGTATGTACTGAGTCTTCCAGGATTTTTTCGGTGACTCTTAACTGCCTTTCTGGTGGAATTTTCGCATCGCGAAAGTAATCCTGCAGTTCCCGAATGAAGCCTTTCGGAGTCACGTTTCCTCTAACGTTGTTAAATTTCTTGGGCTGGTCTTCGTGGTGACGAATTATATTGACTATCTGAGTCTGGCCGGTTGTATTCACTTGAGACGTATTTACTGTCGGCTCTGAAGAAATGTCAATTGTATTCGCAGCGCCTGTTCCCATAGTTGCAAGTGGAGTTGACGTCTGACCCGTGCCGGTTACACGTTGCTCCAGTAACGCCTGCTTTTCTAGCAATGAGTTAGTGACCTTGCTAGTGTTTTCATTCTGCATCTTCAGGAGATGCATTTCATGTACAAGCTCCTTGATTCCATCCGTGTACTCCTTTCGAATCCCTTCGGTTTCAGTTTTTGACTCGGCCGTGACCTTGTGTATGGCATTCATCAGGGTGGTTTTGATTGTTTTTATTTCGCCCCAACTATCCTCAAGTGACTCGTGGATATAATCCATCCGTTCTGAGTTATCGACTTGGGATGTCTCGATTTTGTCGAGAATGCCCTTTTCGACTTGTTGTAGCTTTTCGTTTAATCCCAGGAATTTCTTTGCCCAAGCCGTTTTCGTAACCTTAAGGTCCTCTGCATTTGTGTCAATCTTTTCCTCAATATTCAGGAATGATTGTTCGACTTCGCCCTTATATTTGTCAGTTCCAGTTAAGATGTCCTGCTGAACGTTCGCTAATCGTTCACTGAATTCATTGGACATGCCCGCCATAGACTTGGCAATATTTTCATTTACTTCCTTTTTCATGGTAGCGAAATCATTTTTAACTATAACGAGCTCGCTCTGCATTGAGGCTAGCTTGCCGTTAAAAAGTTTAATGTCAGAACATATCTTCCCTAAACCTTCTTCAGTTTGATTTTTAATGTCCGTCAATTTTTCTTCAATGGCTTCCCCGAGAGATTTTTCGAGATTTATTTGTGCGTCACTGAGATCACTGAGTCCTTTCTCTAAGTGTACCTGAGTGTCACTAAGTTTCCTCTCTAAGTGCAATTGATTTTCACTAAGTTTTTTCTCTAAGTTCACCTGACTATTATTGAGTTCAAAGAGTCCTTTCTCTAAGTTTACCTGATTTTCACTAAGTTTTTTCTCCAAGTTCACCTGACTTTCACTAAGCTTTTGTTCTAAGTTTTTCTCTAAGTGAGCCTGATTTTCGCTAAGTTTCTGTTCTAAGTTCATTTGACTAGTATTCAAGTTGGCATTGATCCTCTCCTCCATAGCCAACAACATCTGCCTTAAGTCCTCCATAGTTACAATTATTCATTAAATGGCTATTCTGGTACTGGAAGGATTCTGATCGGAATACTGGAATGTTGGGAATCGAACTCCATCAAATTTATGAAGGCAGCGATTTGTCGATATCATGAAAGTTCCGAATTTTCACCAATATCGGTCACAATTATCAATTTAACTTTAATTAATTATCATCGCAGCAAATTCGAATTTCTAATTACCAGCAAGAATTTTTTTGTAAACAAAATTCATACAAGTTACATTTAACATGTGCTTATGTTAGCCACAAGAATTTGGGCGAATAAATGTATCACAGTCAGCCTAATTTAATTGGTCATCTGATCTTGTCAATGTCATAAACACTGGACAGCACAAGATCATTTTCGAGCTTGGTTAAGCCAATCTCGAGCCCCACGTTGGGCGCCATCTTAAATGCCCCCATTTTTCCCGAGCTAAGCCCAAGCCGTCGAGCGAGAGATCCCAAGGTGGATCGTTTGATCGTTGGCTATCACTTTCTAGAGGCATTTAAGGATTGTTAAGGATTGATGACCAAGCAGGATAAAAAGAAATGTTAAAACAACACTCTGACATTTATTCACACAAGCAAACAAACAAATGAAAATATTCTTGCTGATATTTTTTTTTTTACAGAATAGAACTTTCATAATATTGCATTTCTTCCTCGATTTAGAGTGACACGTGTTCTCAATCTCCAGCCTTACTGTGCTGTAATGAAACCAAAGAAAAATTAGGCCTCTTGCCTTTTCAAATCAAAACACTTGACTGAAAGAATTAAATAAATTAACATAGAACTTGAAAAATGATTAACAGCAGTCTTGCTAACGAGGGTTTTACAATAATGTGTTCAAAACTTTACCAATTCAAAGTAGTCTCAACACGTGGTTTTAAGATGTACCTAACTGAATTTGTCATTTACAGTATTTAACAATAATCAATGACACCAACATGAACTTCAGTAGAAAATGAAAATTGATTTCAAAATTCTCAAAATTAATTAATTATTATTCTGATTATTATTATTATTATTTCTCATCATTTAATTAGCCCATGTTTCATTGTCACACGATCGTGTTCTTATTAATTTTCCACTGCATTATTTACCTAATGATCGTCATTAGCATTTCAGAATAATTATTTTGAATTAATTATTAATAACTTATTTTCACCATAACTCCAATTAATTATGCGGCTAACAAATTTCTACCTCTGATCTGTGTATTTCATTTCTATTCAAATTAATCTTAATGTATTTCAAATTTTAGAAATTTACATTACCAACGTGTGAGCTAGTTAAATAATTTTATTTACAAATCGAGTGCCTTCATAAAGTAACGAGATGATCTTTCCTTTTAAATCTCGCTAATTAAGAAAATGAATTCTTCCTAGTCTTCCTCAACTTAACTTAATCAAACTTTCCCTTAAGGGCATGAAAATTATTTCTTAAGGCAACACACAACGATGAGTGCAATCTGCGTCACAGCGAGTGCGTGACCAGATCAAAATTAAACGAAACCAACATGACACAAGAGAAATATACATATTTACATACACACACACATTCACACTAGGGAAACACGTTTTTATGTACATTATTTACATCGAATCCTGTTTTGGCAAGTTTATTTATGATTTTTATTGGAGGTCGGGACGCGTAATATCTAGTAGAAATAATCCGTGTACTGAAATTATCCTTCATTTATGGTGGCTAGTGATCGAAGTCATGGGTATCACTTGGTAGAAACACATTTCACATATCAATGTAAGTTCATCTAACTCATGAAATTATAATGGAAGATTCTAGTAAAATCCATAAGCACTACCATCATTTGGGCTACAGGTTGAAATTACCGCAAGCGTGAGCCTTACTTGTATTACTTTTATTTCCTACTTGTGAAATACACTCGCAACACGTGCTCCAAAAATTATAATCCATCTTGCGCTCCCAATACACAAGAATAAATCAAATATCATCATCAAATCAACAACTGCACAATTATACAACAAGTATCCCGCAGGATTGGTCATATTCCAGACCCTTCATGAACAGAGCACATTCAATCTCACATATAAGGACTCTACAGTAGTTTTATGGCTCACGAGCGTTTACTTCTGTTTTACCCAATCTTTAGTTAATATTATTATTATTTAAGTGATTATTACATCTACTGATCCTCATGGAATATCGTAAAATTAGATGACTTCATCATAAATGCAACAAGTGATCTTGAAAGACACTAGGTTCGACCCTATTCACTCAAAATGTACACGTAAATTTCCATCCAGTAACTTCAACATTACAAGAAAAGTAGATTTATCGTGTGGTCAGTGATTATTAAATATAAAGCTCCTTAAGCATGGGAAATCATTCAAAGACAAGCTACATGTCTACTCTAATAGATTCCAAAAATTCATTCACACGTACCTAGTCTACCACGACACCTTAAGTGGAAAAATGAAATATTTCTAACTACAACAAACTAATAGATCTACGACTTAAGAAGAAAGACCTCTAGTTATACAAAAGGTAAGACAGATAAATTAACTTAAAAAGGTACTCAAGTTTTGATGGGGTTCGATTCTCGTCGACAGTCAGTTATTCCAGCATACTCCTCCGGTCAGTCTCCTTCCAATTACCAGATACGCCTCACATTTTACAGCTCCATGGAGGCTCTGCAACAGGTGTCCCTCGATGAAATGATGATGTCGGTGGTTGCGGAATTATCCATTTTGAGATGTTCAATTCTACGACGACTTCCGTAGAATGCCGGTCACAAGCTGTAACTGAGATGACAAAATTAAGTATTTTGCACAAGCACACGCCGAATACAAATATCTCGTCTACACTGTCACACTTAACTTGGCTCCTAGGCGTCTTTATTCCATAGAATTCACTAATGGTTTCTCTAAATTCTAGCAGAACGGCGTCGACTTGAATTGAAATTACTTCTCCACGTGGTCTGAGAATGTGGTGCAGCACAACACGACGAAGGATATTCAGAGTAAGAGCTTCAAGAGTATTTACAGCATTAAGAGAGCGATTTACTCGAAACAAGGCCTTTTATCTAATTAGCCAGGGAGGTGTGATCTTCAGCGAGAACGGTAATTGGCTGATGGTCTCATTTAATTGGCTCAGACTATTCCAGAAACAAGCTGGGTTGCGTGCGTGCGAAGGTAGTCACGTGGTCTGCTCTGACCTTGGCACAGTCTTGCCGGTGTGTCTCCCCTCTGAACGACGAAAAAAACTCGTTCTCAGCTCGCCACAACTCCCCAAATGATATACTGCAGTTACAAGCAGACAATAAACTTTTCACTTTCCACTTGTTAAAATATTCGTAATATCGCCAATTTTAACGGGGACAGTACGTAATACCGTGAGGTTTTGAATGTTGATATGCACAAGTGTGCGGGCTAGGTTTCCCTACAGGCAATGCATGCAAGAGTGCTGGGTACTGCCACCAAAAGGACTATGAAAGCAGAACTCATACTCTATGTGAGAAACGTAATGTATAAGATTTTGAACATGTACATGTGTATATTCACATACTGAGCTGAATTTTTTAATTTTTTGTACGTAGTGAATTAAGTCCTGACACGCACATTTCTGTGGGTTCTGTATTTTAGCTGAAAGTTCTCATTTTGTAAAATAAACTGTAAAAACATGTATTTGAGAGCATTTTCGTAAGTTTTTGATGTACAAACGAAAAATCACACCTCCAGTTTTCTTTCAGATTTGACGACAAGGTGCTGCTGCCAAAAGGGCAGTAAAAGCAAAACTCATCCTCAGTGTAGAAAATGTGATATTTACTTGTGTTTGAACGAAGATTTGTTTTAAATTATTCCCCACTGTAAAATAGAACATTTGATCATGTATATATGTATATTCACATGCATTGAGGTAATTTTTTTTTGTTAGTAGTGAATTAAGTCCTGACATGCACAATTGTGTGGGTGCTTTTTAATTTTTACTTTGTAGAATAAACTAAAAACTAAAAGAATCTTCGACTATTTCCGTAATAAGAAAACCAAGCTGAACTGGTTTAAGGAAACTGAGAAGGACCTATGAGAATTCCAAATCACAGAAGAGATGCTTGTAGATAGATCTGCGAAGAAAATAACCAAAGATAAAATAAAGAGGTTTCAGGACAGGGTGAAGCCCAAACGACTATACAGAATTTCTGAAGAAGAAGGAAGGTAAGATCTGAAAGAATGAAATAGTACTGGGAGGACAGGAAAACACGACTCACTAACCATTGATAGATCTATCATACACCAAAGAGGGTGAAACAGACAAGAAGAAGAAAAAACTAAAAACATACGTATTTAAGAGCATTTTAGTCAGTTTTTGACAAATATTCTGCTGTTGATGAGGTAGCTCAATGCATCCTTATGAGTGGCAGGAATATTCTCATAATTATTACTTACAGATTGAATAAAGTAATTTTTTGAATTCATCTGGTGTAATCTCAATTTTGGGCCTACTATATTTAATGGTTCTGTTGCTCTCTCTGTTGCTTTACTTTTATTACCTGCACTTTCAATATAACATTCATTAGCTTTTTGTTTAGCTGCTATTATATTTTGTTTGTACTTACTCCTTGCATTGTGTATAAAGTTGAGGTTTCTGGGCTTTTATTGCTCTTAAAACTCTTCTTCTTATTCTTTTATGACCGCATAGGATCACTTTAGTCAGTCCATCGTTCAGGTCTCTTTGAAGGGATTGTTCAGGCTTTGTGGTCTTCGCAGTACTTCTTCAGATGCCTCGATCTTTGAGCCCTTTCCTCAGTTGAAAATATGTGTGTTGTTGGTTTGTTTCATGTAAGGGTAAAGCGGAGGTTTGTATTCTTGAGTTTTGTATTCAGTTTTATCTCATTTGTGGTGTCTTCTGTTTTAAGGCCTATATCCTTCAGATCCTCTCTTATTTCTCTGATCACCGGGCGAGTTGGCCGTGCGTGTAGAGGCGCGCGGCTGTGAGCTTGCATCCGGGAGATAGTAGGTTCGAATCCCACTATCGGCAGCCCTGAAAATGGTTTTGCGTGGTTTCCCATTTTCACACCAGGCAAATGCTGGGGCTGTACCTTAATTAAGGCCACGGCCGCTTCCTTCCAACTCCTAGGCCTTTCCTATCCCATCGTCGCCATAAGACCTATCTGTGTCGGTGCGACGTAAAGCCCCTAGCAAAAAAAAAATATATACATTTCTCTGATCCATTTACATCTTGTGGTATTTTTTGAGATGAAAATGTGTTGTACTAGTTGTTTCAGAAGTCTCGAATCCTGCATCCTCATGATATGTCCAAAGAATCCCAGTCTCCTCTTACGCATAGTATCTGTAATGAGTTCTAGCTCTTTGTACACAATTTTGGTAGGTATTATCTGCCACTGTCCATCTTTCTGGTATTTTTTGTTGATGCAGGTTCTTCCAATCCTCCTTTCAATTTTCTGAAGTCTGTCAATCTTTGATTGTTTATTCAGGTGAAAAAGTGTTTCTGCTGCATATGTAGCTTCCGGTTTTATAAGTGTGTTATAGTGTTGTATTTTTGCATTTATTGATAGACATTTCTTTCTGTAGATATCCCATGTTAATTTTTGTGTTTTAGCTAATCTATTTGTTCTTGTTTGGATTGAGATTTTTTTCATTTAGGTTATGTGTTATTACTTCTCCAAGATATTTAAATTGAATTACTATTCTGATTTTATTACCATTTATGGTAACTTCTTTTAGTTGTGTTGGTTTTTCAGGCATAATTTCTGTTTTTTCAAATGATATTTTGAGGCCAATTTTATTTGCAATGTTTTGAAGTTCTGATATCTGGGTTTTTGCTTCTTTTATATCCACTGCTAGTAATGCTGAATCGTCAGCAAAACCCAGGCAATTTGTTTTGATTTTTTGCCAATCTTTATTTTTGGGAGACATTTCCTAAACCATTCCCTCATTACCATTTCTAGAGCACAATTAAATAATAGTGGTGAGAGCCCATCTCCCTGCTGTAGTAAAGTTTTAATTTCAAATGTCTATGATGTTTCACCCCTAAACTTCACTTTTGATTTGGTGTTAGTGAGAGTCAATTTTATCATGTTTATTAATTTGGGGTGTAGTCCAAGGTGTCTTAAAATTTTAAACAGAAATTTTCTATGGATGCAATCATAAGCTTTCTTGAAATCTACAAATGTTATCACCATATCTCTGTTTCTTCTCCTGTTATAGTCCATTATCAACTTAAGACTCATGATCTGATCAGGACAGCTCCTCCAGGGTCTGAAACCTCTGATATTCTCCTAGTTCTTTCTCAAGTTGTAAACTTATCCTATTAAGGATGATTATTGAAAATATTTTGTATGTTATGTCATTATTTCAAGCTCTGATGTAAAACCGCTTCAGGCCTGTAAACCTAGGTTTTGAATGTTTAATATTATGGACTTTTTTAATGACTGGAAGACAATCCTCAAGCAGTAATAAAATGTATGAAAGAAACCATAAAATTGAATATTAAATTTTCACGACCGCATTGTAATCGAAACCAACTTTCAACCTATTAGGTCGTATTACGTACATTTAGTACGTGTTGAAGAGATGTTAAGTACAGAACAAAAATGGCCAACTGGATACCAGTGGGATCCGAACCCACAACCTCCCGATTTCGCGTCAGTTGCTCTACCAATTGAGCTATGGTGGCCTAGGCTATCTTTGTTCTGTTGGAAAGGATCTAAGCTACAGATGTGGCACTACTGCCATCACACTGTAGAGTGCATTTGTCGCCCGTTGAGGGCCAAGTCAATGAATATTGAATTTTCACAACCGCATTGTAATCGAAACCGACTTTCAACCTATTAGGTTATGTTACATACATTTAGTACGTGTTGAAGAGATGTTAAATACAGAACAAAAATGGCCAACTGGACACCAGTGGGATTATTCTGCATAGGGCAGTAAAATTTCAACCAAACAGCTTTGTGATCAGAACCCACCCCATGTGAAGACATATCTAATGTGCCAATATTAAAGGATGAGGAGTTGACAGTAGTTATGTTATCAAGCACTGCTTTCCCATGAGTAGGTTATGTGTTTGCACAGTAAAAGTTAAATGACTTTAGTAAATTCAGCAGACTATTTACTTTCTTTGTCGTTTGTCTCATATCAAAATTAATATCCCCACAAATACTTATTTTATACCTTTCTTCTGATATGGCAACAAGGCTTGTTATGAGCTTCTCCAATTTTTCATGAAAAATGTTTGTGTCTCCATCAGGGAACCTGTAAGAATTTAATTCACTATTAGGCTTAGATTGTTAAGGAGCACTGCTGCTGTCTCAGAGTTGAATTATACACACAGATTTGAAATGTCAATAACTTTACAGTCTATATTATTTAGAGCGAACATAGTTACACCTCCATTTTTGTGAACCTGTCCACAATATATTGTCTTTAATTTATAACCAGTAAGTATTACATAGTCTACCTCATTATTTTGAGACCAATATTGAGTTATACAGATAATTTTAATAGAGTTTTGAGTTGAAAAAATTCAGTTGTATCAATTTTATTTCTTAGACATTGGCTCTTCCATACCATATCATATCCAAAACTAAAATTTGGCCCAAATCTAACATTTTCATTACAAGATGAAGTACTTATAGTATTTACACTCTAATTGAGCCAACTTCCTGCAGAGCTGGCTCCCTCTACTAGTTTCTCCGACCACTTAAACAATTAAGCAAATAATACCCTTCTTAGACTATAATTATTTTTTTCTGAAGAAATCTAGAACTGCATTACTGATGTTCTGTTTTCCTAATCTATTAAGGTGTAAACCATACCTTGTATAACAATTCCCTTCAAAACTAGCTGCATCAATAACACGTACATTGCCAAAATGTTTACATAATGATTGAATGTCTCTATTAACTCTATCAATTTCTATGTTCACACAAGAATTTGGAATCAAATCATGATACTTGCTGAATAATTGTGTTGGGAGGCTTAATGCTTAGCACATCATTAACAACCCATGTGTTTATATAGAACCTAAATGAATGAGGAAAGTTTAGTTCATATTTACATGATTATCAGTCCATATTGAACATATTTATGTGCAAATCTTCAGTCTGTGAATAAAAAAATAATTTGGGCATAAATGGACATTCAAAATATTGAGTGATGCAATTTGGATTTGATTTAGGGCCTAAGTTGTGTACTGAGATATGCAGCCATAATGAATGCAGAGGGACATGGTCAATATTTCATTATTATTTTTGTGGTGATGTTTTCTTTTCAGGGGAAGAAATATAAAAATCTCAAAGAAGAGAATAGAAAACTTAAGGAAATAATTCAAGCTCTACAAAGGAAAACAAAAGAACTGTAAGTACACAGGGAGGAAATTTAAAAATAAATTGACAAATCATGTATACTAAGGAAAAAATATAATTGTTGTAGGGAAAATCTATTAAGTTGGCCATGCGGTTAGGGGTGCACAACTGCGAGCTAGCATTTGGGAGATGGGTTAGAACCTCGCTGTTGACAACCGTGAAGATGGTTTTCCGTAGTTTCCCATTTTCACACCAGGCAAATGCTGGGGCTGTACTTCAATTGAGGCCATGGCCATTTCCTTCCAATTCCTAGCCCTTTCCTATTCCATCGTCGCCATAAGACCTGTCTGTGTCGGTGCGATGTAAAGCCGATTGTAAAACAAAATGTTGTGAGGAAAATAGTTGCCTGCCAGTTGATTGAAATATCTATGCATTGTGATCTCGTGAGTTGTACAATTATACGAGGGTAATCCCAAAAATAAGGTCTCCTTTTTTTTTTTTTTTTGTAGAATTCCTTGGAGAATTTTAATTAGTGTTTTATACAGCTGGTATATAGTTTAATCTGAAGTAGAATGTAATTATGAGTACAAGATTTCCATCAGTGTTGATAGCCGTGTGTCCAAATAAACCATTGCTGTACTGGACAAGAAATGTGAAACTGCATGAGCAGAAGTTCTGTTTATAGCTTTTATGATTGTGATCATTCCAGACAGTCCAAGTCAGTAACTTCCTGAAAGGGTACAAGTGCAGCTTGGAGTGCATGGGAAAGCAGTCTAGTGAGTCAAATCCTGCAACCATAGTTATGTAATCTGAGAGGTAGACTATATATCCAGCAAAGTTTAATTCAAGCTTAGGGTTCTCATTAACCTGGTGGGTGTTTGAGAAATGAATTGTTATAGCCTCTTCGAACCTCATTTATTTCATTTTCTGACCATGCTTTTGTATTCTTGTCCATATGTCCTTCATTCTCTCGATAAGAACGTTTATTTCAATTTTCCAATCATGTTTGTGTATCCTTGTCCATATGTCCTTCATTCTCTTGATAAAAGCGTTTCTTCTTTTCTCTGACAATGATTGTTATTCCACAGGCTTGATGTCATCCTTAGGTATTGTCCAGTCCTTGATTTTCTATTTAGAGATATTTTTGTCCAGTACATTTTCTTCTGATATCCTGTTCAATCTTGAATCTTCAGCCACTTCTTTCTGCCATCTAGGTTTATCTTTGAACTCCTGAAATTTTCAGTATCTTCTGTGTTATTCTGTTGTCATTCATATGAAGCACATGGCTGAAGATAGTCAGCCTTCCTATCCAACTTGTTATGCATGCCATCATTCCTTTTGAATTTCTATTCTCCTTCTGTTGGATCCCTATCCTTTCTTTTAGCTTCTTGAATTCTCGCTTTGAGGTCTTAATTCTCAAACACTATGTTTCTGATGTGTGTAGATTAATTCATTTTAGTCACTCAGCCATGTCTTGTTTCTCGGTGTTCATGTTCAGCTACTCTGCTAGTTATTTAAACATTTCAACCCTTTGGATATCACCCTTCATTCTTACCTTGGTTGGGCTGTCTTGAATGTTGGTCATGTACTTTGGTTTTTCATTTGAGACTTTTAGTCTTAGTTTGCCTCTCTGTCTGTAGAGTTCTTCAGTCTGTTTCTCTGCTTCTCTAGCAGAAGCTGCCAAGATTGCAATGCTGTCCAAAAAAGCCAGGTAATGTGTATCTAGTCTGATTTTGGGTCTTCTGATCATGAGTCCATTTTTTACTTCCTTTTCTTGGGCTTTTCTCCATTCTCCAATGAGCTTTTCTAGCCCCCTGAGTTGAAGAGTATATACATATTAATTAATTTACTTACTTTATATATTTACTAGCAAATGTACCTGTGCTTCGCTAAGGTATTCTACATTGTATACGGATTTCTCCGTAAATTACTGTAAATGCAGTGAGTAAGACTATATTAAATTGCACCTTCAAACGGACTTCACCATCAGACGACTCGTTCAGTGTTCTACATGGTTGATCGTGACATTTTCCCGTATCTCCTATATTTATGGGTTTGATTCAGTTATTCATTGAATGGGGTGAAATTTGGTACAGTTTTCACATACTTCTATATTTTTTGATACTCATGTGACCCTGGAATCATAACATTTTGCGAACATATGGCCACTGGTCATGTCAATGTGCCAGCCCAATGTCATGATTGCATCTTTTCTATAAGTGTGCCAAAGAATAACATACACGTGTAAAAAGTACAACATTAACTTGAATTCAAGAAATGCTGTACTATTTTACGAATAAGGGATAGAGATACAATAAAATGTCATAGGCCCAAAGTTGTAGATCTCTCCAAATTGAAACACGATCTTTTGTGATACGACTTACGGTTTAGCCACCAATTATTCTGAAAGGAAGGTCTGCACCATCATTAAAATTGCATCCATATTTTGATATTTTCCGGGGCCAAAAGTTATACATTTGCATGGCCTGGAAGATGTATTTCCTCCAAGAAAAGATTGTCCAGGTTTCAGGATTAGCACTCGCATACATATGGAGTAATTAAGGAAGAAAGTATTACAGATGAGAAAGTTGAAATTAACAGAAAATAGGATTATAACTGAAGACAGCGGGATGAGTACAAATATGTAAATTCTAAGTGGATGTATTGGAAAATCAAATGCCCCTAAATAAATTATGCTGGTATGAGTTATTGATATAAGAAAGCGATAACAGAGGAGAAATTTAGGCGCAGGATTCTTAGGTAAACAGATAAGAAGATCACTAATGGTGTTATAACTGCCATGGTAACCTGTAGGTTCATTGTCGGTCTGTCGGTCACTCAATGCAGAGCATGATACCCACAGAAAATAGTAAATTTCTCCATCATTTGAAGAGTAAGGTAAATTATGAACATAAAGAAAGTTGTTTATAATGAAGATGCATTTCACATACGGTCCACGGAGTTTACAGAAAATCAATAGTATAAGAGAAAATGGAAGAAAACTGTTCTGGTTTTCTTATATTCAAAGATTTTAATATGATATGCATATGTATATCGAAACCTTGGTTGAGATCTATCAAAAATCTGATCAAAAATCAGATGTTGGCTTTTCAGGCATTTGCTCTATTAACCAGCGTTTCGTCTTAGGTCTGACACTAGATCAGATTTTTGATATGCTCTATTGGTGGAAAAATATCTAATTCCCTCCATGGGAACTTAGAATTTCCATTTGGAATTGCTAGGCGGGCATTAATTCCATTGTGGAGTTTTATCTCCCGTATGCAGTTATCAGACTGTGCCTCATAAATAGGCTTCTGATAAGTTCACCTGCATACACCCCAGCGTCGGTGGGTAGGGTCTGACACATTCCACTCTGACAAAACAAATGAAATTACAGACAGCGGACCCCCTACAACTTTATTTATACAGATAAGCGTGGACACGTCTAGCAGTGCAGACCTTCATTTCGAGAGTTACTACTTTGAAACTGTACAACATAACTACAAACAGGCTTCACCATCAGATGCCTCGTTCAGTGTTTTACATGGCTGGTCCCATGACGTCTTCTCGTATCTCCTATATTTATGGTCTGATTGCGTTAGACTCATTGAATGGGGTGAAATTTTGTACAGTTTTCATACACTACTTTATATTTTTGATACTCATGTGACAGATAGAATCATAAAATTTGGCTATCACATGGCCACTGGTCATGTTAATGTGCGAGCTGAATGTCATGATTCTATCTTTCCTATAAGTGTGCCAAATGATAACATAAACGTGTAAAAGTACAAAATTAACTTGAAATCGAGAAATACAGCTCTATTTAATGTATAAGGGATAGAAATACGACAAAAAGTCATAGGACCAAAGTTGTAGAACTCTCCAAAATGAAAAGCGATTGTGCTTTCTGATTTGTGATACGACTTACCGATTAGCCACCAATTATCCCGAAACGAAAGTCTGCACCGTTGTTAAAATTGCATCCTTATTTCGATATTTCCCAGGGCCAAAAGTTATACATTTGCATAGCTTAGAATATTTCCTCAAAGAAAAGTGTGTCCAGCTTTCAGGATTAGCACTCGCATACATACGGAGTAATTAATGAAGCAAAATAATACATCTAAGAAAGCTGACATTAATAGAAAATGTATTATCAAATCAAATCAAAATCTCTTTATTTGCAAATGAGGTGTCTACCTCGGTGGCAAATGGTACACTAAAATACATTATTGTCAAGCACTAAATATTAAATTAACAAGAGAAGAAAATTTTTCCTATAATACAATATTATACAATTTACGCTAACAATGTTTTCTATTAAACACACAGCTCATCCTTAATAAATTTATATTGTTTACAAAATTCTAATTATAATATCTCCTGTACTACTTACAAATATAGTCAACTGATATACAGTATGTGGAATTGCTTCAAATGATACTATAAAACTGGTATAACATTAATATTTACATTGCATTTATTTATTTACTTTTTTTTTTACCCGTTCTGGATCCTAAGTACCATAACGACCTGCTGCGTCTTAACCAGAGCCCCTTTAGCCACCACTTTTCAGAGTTCCTGAAGGGCCTTCACAGCTACCGTAGCGGTCCCAGGGCCCTCGAAGTCCCCACTGAGGATAGCCGGATGACGACAAATATGTGATGATGATGATGATGATGATGATGATGATGATGCTTGTAGTTTAAAGGGGCCTAACATCGAGGTCATCAGCCCCTAATGGTACAAAAATGAAATTACAACAAAAGGTTCAAAATCATCCCCAGAAGAAAGGGTTTCCATGATCGGAGCCAGCGTTGGATCTTCACGTTGATATTTCTCAATATTCCTAAAGAGCATGGGAGCATCTGTTAAGATGGCATTAACCTCAGATAGTATGGACTCGGGAGGTGATGAACTATTGACCAGTTCATGGGTCTCGACGTCGTTGGAAAACATACGGCTGAGTCCATCTGGGACAACATTTTCAGTACCTCTGATATGCCTAACGTCAAATTGGAAGGCAGAAATTCGGATGGCCCACCGGGCTATACGACCAGTACGACGCGGCCTACCTAAGACCCAGCTTAAGGCTTGATTATCAGTCTCCAGGTCGAATTTGACATGTTCCAGATAGAGACGGAACTTTTCTAAGGCAAATAAGACTGCCAAACCTTCGAGCTCATAGATGGAATACTTGGCTTCTTGAGCCGATAGAGTCCTAGAGGCATAGGTGATGGGTCGCCTCCCTAGTTCAGTCTCTTGAAGAAGGACTGCTGCTACCGCCGACAACGATGCGTTGGTTTGGACGATGAATTTTTTGGAGAAATCGGGCATAGCCAGAACAGGGGCATTACACAGAGCTAATTTAAGATCTTCAAAAGCGGCTTGTTGAGAAGGTCCCCACTCAAATTTGACGCCTTTCCTATGGAGTAAGTTCAAGGGCGCCGCTCTATTGGCGAAATTTGGAATAAATTTCCTGAAGAAATTCACCATACCAATGAATCTGGCAATACCTTTGATGTCCTTGGGAGGCTTGAAATCACAGATGGCCTGTGTTCTAGAGTGATCGACAGCAACACCATCGGGCGACACAATATGCCCTAGGAATGACATGGAGGGCTTAGCGAAGGCAACCTTGGACAACTTCACAGTTAACCCAGCCTTACGAAGGCGATTGAGAACTTCTCGCAGATGATCTAGATGTTCTCCGAAAGTCTCCGAAAGTACGGCGACATCATCCAGATAGTGGTACAAGTACTCAAATTTGATGTCGGAGAAGACCCTATCTAGCAGTCTAGTGAGTACAGCTGCTCCCTTGGGGAGCCCGAAAGGCACGCGGTTGTATTCATACAAATTCCAATCCGTGGCAAACGCTGTAAGATGTTTGGATTCTTCAGCCAGAGGAATTTGATTATAGGTGTGATTTAGATCCAAGATGGTAAAGAACTTAGCTTTACGAAACCATGAAAAACAAGAATGAAGGTCAGGAAGGGGCACAGATTGTAATACCACCTTCCGATTGAGAGCCCTATAATCAGTGACAGGCCTGAAGCCACCTTGGGGTTTCGGGACTAGAAAAATAGGCGGAGAATACGCCGACTTAGAGGGCCTAATAATACCATCCTTTAGCATTTGATCGATGATTTCTTTCAATGCCTTCATTTTAGGTGGAGATAGCCTATAAGGTGGAAAACGGACAGGAATCGAATCCGTGACCTCAATTTTGTATTCAATAAGGTCAGTAACACCAAGAGTATCAGAGAATACCTCTGGTAACGACTGACACAACTTACGAATACTATCAGCCTGCTCCTCAGGTAGATGTCTAAGATCTAACA
The DNA here is from genome assembly GCF_040414725.1 of Anabrus simplex. Lineage (NCBI taxonomy): Eukaryota > Metazoa > Arthropoda > Insecta > Orthoptera > Tettigoniidae > Anabrus > Anabrus simplex. The sequence goes on along the minus strand of NC_090268.1, from coordinate 419,262,324 downwards.
ACATCTCATCCTGGGTAGGCGAAACAGATTTACATTTCAATAAGGGAATTTTAGAATTAGAAGCAAATTTGAATGTGCATGACTTGCTTTGAAGGTCGAGCACTAGACCCGTATGGGACATGAAGTCGGCTCCCAATATAGTGGGGCAAGATAAGTGCTTTGCCACAAACAATTTAACTTTCCAAGTAAATTTAGAAATACGAATTTTGGCTTTTAAGGAACCTAGAATTTCTAATGGAGAAGAATTAGCCGAAACATATTGAACAGAAGATGAGCAATAGTCGGGAAGTTTACACATAGATTTCAATTTCGAATACCATTCAGCCGAAATAATAGAACAAACACTGCCAGAATCTAACAGAGCTGTTACAGGTTCATTATTTAATTCAATTTTGAGAAAAGGAACAGGTGCGGGCGTATCCGCCGCAATCCTAAGACATTCTCTGGGGCATTCAAAAGATAAATTTGAAGACTGAGTTTTCCCTGAAATTTCGACATGTTTACAAGGGGCTGAGCCTCGGGAAGATGGATTAGTCGACTCAGCCGAAGCCACTAGTCACTTATTATTATTGGCATTGGTGGAAGTTGCACCAGAAGTTGAGCAGGAGGGGGTGCTATTCAAATTTGGGCAATTCTTGGCGATATGTGAGAAAGCCCCACATTTAAAACAGCCTTGTGATGAACCTGCTCCATTATTTGTCCTACTAGATTTGACCAATGGACATTTATTGCGAAGATGGTCAGGCGACCCACAAGCATAACATTTACGGGGTGTGACTGGTCGGCGAGGGGGAGGCCGGGGATTACTAAAAGAAGGAGGGGGTTCTTTCGCGACACGCAAGGTATCGGCGTATCTAACTCCTTCGGCGGGGACGGCCATAGCCTCTAACTCGGCAAAAGTTTGCGGACGCAACGCAAAACACAAGTATGATCTGTAAGATGGAGGAATGCCTTCCACAATGGCCTGTACAATCTGATCTTCAGGGAAGTGAAGAGCAAACACCCTGGTATAGAATTTAATGTCTTGTATGAAATCAGCAAGATTTTCATCCAGTCTCTGTACTCGATAATAGTACTTCTGAATCAGAGATGACCTCGCACGAGCAGGGATGAAATTTGCAAGAAGGTGTGCATGAAAATCTTCAATAGATGACTGTTCCGCTATTGCCCTAACAATTTTGTCCGAGAGAACACCAATTGCATAGGGATAAATTATCTGCAAAATTTGACATGGAGAAAGAGAAAAAACGAGGGCATGATCCTGAAATTCAACTAAAAACCTTAAGAATGAAATTACTTCACTGGTAGTGTTAACAGAAAACTTCGAAATACCTCTAAGCAGCATGGCTAATGGATGAGGCAAACTACTGAACCCTGGTGACATAGTAGGTAGAGGTTTAAGTGGTGAGGAAGCTAATTCAGAACATGCGTTATTCAACGAGGTACGGCGTTCAGACTCGTTGTCCAATGGGGCAGAGATTTCTTGAGCTCCAACGGTTTTCCTATTGACTTCTCCCTTAGGAGACTCTTCCTCGCTACCTACGTTCACCGTAGTGGGTTGATCAGTTTTGGGAGGAACTTCCCCAGTTAACAATTGGGTTACCTTACTGGACAATTCAGAAAGATTTTCAAGCACCACACTAGCTTCCTTCCTTTGAATGTCATTCAACTTCAGAGACAATAGATCGTTAACTCTATTAGAAAAATACAATAACCTTGCTTGCACACGTTTAATTTGATTAGGAGAAGGGTCATTTTCTTCAAAAAAGGTAATTACGGATGCCAGCTCAGTAGTGTTGTCAGTGATCGTGGAGAGAGAGTCGTCAATTTCTTTCTCTCCCAAGGTGGGGATGGAAATGGACAAATCAAGGGACTCTCTAAGCTTATTGGTGTCTACCGCAACCGTGCCTCCAGATTGCACATTTCTAATTGTTAATTCATAGATCAACTCCTCCTTGCGCAAATAGTTGAGATGGAGGACATCGCGAGGGCCGGGCATGATGACAAAAATTTAACAATTTTGAAAAATGAAAAGGAAAAGTCCAGCGACAGAGAAAATTGTTAGAGTTCAAGAGCAAGGTAATGTTTAGCCGTCAAAAGGGGCTAATTTGAGACCCATTCAACCATGCTCTGCTACCACTTGTTACCGGGGTTTGGTGGATTAGCAGAGGTGAAAGAAGGTGCTGGGGTGAACAGGTCTCAACTTACGAAATTAAAGTTAAGATAAAATTTAACAAGGTTATATTTTCTTTGCAAAATCAAGAAATAACAAGAATGACAGGTACATAGTAGCATAGCAACCAATGAAAAATGTACAATTACCTAGGTTACAGGATTTGGGCGTCGAGACCCAGACTCGCAATCCTTGAGCAATAAGCCCAACTTTACTCGAATATACAAGATTCAACAAAAGGGGGAAAAAACCCCTATCGTGCCCGGGAGCACTTACTCCCAATTACACAGTAAAGCCTCCTCGAGGCACACAGAAATTCTTTTTTTGGAAGAGCAACCCGCTCTCAAAGTTCCAGCCTATCAAAGGCCACACCAAACTCCACATTCAAGCTGTCCTCCAAGGACATACACACAGGGGTAAAAAAAAAAAATACCCAACCTACTGAGGCCTATTAAGTGAAGAAACAGGACAATTACATGGCCTCCAAAATACCAACTTGAGAGGAGGCGTAACTGCACTCCAAATACGCCTAATTGAAACCTACTTGGCACTAGGCCGCTAATGCAAGGGCTAATCCCATACTAAAGAGGTGACTTATATAAGGAAACGATTTACATTACATTAGAAGGGAAGAAACGGTTGTGAAAATAAGTTCACCTCAAAGCAATATGAGTGGGAGCTCGAGAGGGTTAAGCACTCTCTATCCCAATTTGTAGTTTAAGGAGATAGAATTTATGCCAAGAGTCTATTACATTTTAGAGGAAATTTACATGGTAAAAGGTATCGAACCTGCCCCGAGACTTAAACTGCTGAGCTAGTAAGAAAAGAAGTTATTAAAAGGCCATTACCTTATTGATGAACTGCTGCCCGAAGAAAGAGGTGCTTCCTGCCCCCTGCTACATAATTGCACTAAGAGAGATGTTACTGAAGTGGCGCGGAGACCCGAAAATCAGCAGTTTATATACCCTCGCGGAACATTCGAGACCTTTCATGAATGATAACACCCGCCCACAAGCATTTTATTGGACGGCCAAAACATTACAAGTCAAAACTGAAGAAGACATCTAGGATTGGTGGAAAATTAATTACAAAAATTACTCATTGGTCGAATTCAAAACTGGCGGAAAGAGAAGGGTTACACAGCCAACCTAAACAATTACTGAAAGAAATTTAACAAAGAACAAACTTATGCATACTAAAATTCTTCAAATAAAGTTCTTTCACTTCGCACTAGGGTGCACAATTGTAGTCCTTCAGTAGTGCCATCTAGAAGAGAATGTTCACACTTCTTACTACAGGGAAAACAAAAATACATCGAAAACGACACAGTTCAGAACACTTCAAAATTTACAAGTAGGGACATCTTCTGAGAAACTTGAGAATTAACACTGTAGTTAAAGTTCAGGCTTCCTCCAGTAGAGGAGTTTCAACTGGCGCAATGTTTGAATTAGCGGAGCGGAGGTGTACCGCCCGGTACAGACAGTATAACAGTGAACTGTATGAGACATTATTTCACTCGACATTCGTCCCATAACAGGGCTAGAATGGACTATTTTCTTGTGCACTTTCTCGATCTTTCGATCACCACTGTAAGAAACCCCGTGAACATTAAGGACTTTTTATGACTATATTAAGTAGTACAGACTAGTATGGTGTAAATCCAGCCATAAAATCGCTTTAATCTGTGAATAATATTATTTCAGAGACTGTGGTAGAAACTCTTATAAATAACATTTTTTCAAGTGCTCTTGGACTGTGTTCATTACTTTACAGTCGAATCTCAGACATAACTATTGACAATTATGAACTGTGTTAATCTCAGTTCCACGAACTGTGTATATAAAAACTGTGTTTTCTGTAGCATTGACTGTGAATTCTAATTCAACACCGTAAAATTAATATAAGAATAGAACTGTGCATTACAACTCATGTCCGTGTGTAGTATTAATATCCGTGATATTTGTGAGCTCAATAGTGCCAATTGAACTTTCCGTGTTCCGACATTGCCTCCAAGAACAACAGAAATCTTGGCAAAGTACTGCGAGATTCTGCTACATCGAACACCACTTCCAACGAGGGATTTACGTGGTTTCTTCAGTTATGGTACCCATCGAGGGACGTCGACAAGGGAGATTGACGTGGTATCTTCACTGAACATCGCCGGTGCTGAGTTCGAGCCTTGGCCGCATGCTACGGAATGTTCCAGACACCAATTCGCCGTACAGCACAACTCCAACACTTGTAAGCAGTTCTTCTCGTATTCTGAGTGAGTAATCCAACTGACTGACTTTTTACAAAGCACTTAGTTCATTACAGTGCTCTAACAAGTGCTTCGTGTGAATATCAACTCATAATTTATCATCATTCAAGAGAAGTTCATATTTTGCTTTTAAACTATATATTCCTTTTCAAAGTCATTAATTAATTGAATTCATTTTACCTAGATGAACTTTAGGATTTACAAGTGCTCATTTTTCAACTCAAATGAACTGTAGAGACATACAGCAAGTGATCAAATATTTTATTTAATCTATCAAATTTTTCATGACAGAGTGTGTGTTCATTTTATGCTCTAAAAATTAGAAAGACTGTAGGTCAGCACCATAAGTGATGAACTTGATAATATTCAAGGTGCTAAGTGATATTTTTGTTTGCATTCATATTAGATGAACTGTAGGTTGTACATGATCTATGAAAGAGTAATATTTATTTTGGACATCCTCAAGCAAATAGACGTCACAGAAAATGGTAACAACGATCTTTTATTTTGCACTTTTCGGCAAATATTAGCTAGAAATTTGAGTTTGCAATTCCAATTGCAGGGTGATATTTCTGTGAATATTTTTAATATATTCTATCAAAAAGATTTACCATCTGTTATTCGCCCTGTGATACTATGTGTCTCTGTACCTGCTCCAAAATAAACCAAACACTACCTGAGGTCCTTCCCATGCTCTGGCCCCACAATCATTTCCCAGTACAATATTGGTGTAACCTAAATTTGTGTATGAATCTGCACATGGCATAGCAGTAAACTGTATGCAACCAGGAAAACAGCTACTATATCGATAAAGACAGTTGAAGTTGCTTTAAAGTGTTGCAACGTGGATTTTGGCGGACGTTGTGCTGCATGGAGCGAGTCTGTATATGTGTGTGCGTGCTACTAGTTTATTGCTATTATCGGGTATTATTGTGCATGACTGTTACAGTTGTTGATTATTGCTATTGAGGTTACTGTTGACGACAATTGATACCACGAAGTGGGTGCTGCACGAGCATTTTACGGGAGCTTTATTACTGCACAATTACGGAGTCAAGAGTGCATTGCTAGTTAATGGACATTCCCAGTAAGCGGTTGGTGAGAGATAGTACACGGTGATGTTTTATAAGACTATCGATTTTCCCTCGCCGAGGAAATGCTCATTGTGGGCAGCCTTTAAATGTGCAGTGTGGAGGTAATATGTGGTTCACAGAGCTAATTACAACTTGATGAAATATAGCCCAATTGTTCATTACGGTACCTGCGTATTCTTGGAAGAATACCACATGCTTGTTGCTATTTATCATGGAGAGAACTTTTAAAAACTTACGCGAGAATTGAACTGGGGTCATTATTGTTTTACTTTGTTCGATGTGCATTCAGATTCAGTAACCAGTATAGATTCAGTGTGTGAACAGTTTTCATTCATACTTGTTTGGCTGCAGTTCTCTTCGCTTCACGTAATTTGATATTTTCTTCGTAGACACTTGACTTGACATTGTTCGTAGCTAAGATTTGATTTGATATCACCTAGCATGCTGAGGTGTCCATGTTAATACCTCATACAGTGACATTACTTGGTATTCTCAAACGGTGATGGTGCTTCCTGTTTAGTGTATATACGAGGTCAAAATGGGACGAAGATCTCGTAGCCTACTTCTAAATTGTCAGTAATAGGCTAAGCAGTCTGCAATCTGGATAAAGATGAGGGGAATTGGTGCAGTATTTCCTGTGTGGTGATGTTTTGGATTAACCAACCAACCTATAGATGGTGGCGAATAGAAAGGCTCAGAAGTCAAGATTTAAAAAGTGAGCGTTGTGTTAGGTTAGGGATGCACTTAGCAATTAACCGGTTTTTAAATCATAACGCTAGTTGGGGGCATCTTGTCCTTACTAATTAATATGTTGAGTGAAAATTATGTGTGTTTGAATCTGTTATAAGGGATACTAGATGAGGTATGTATGTACAGTGTAAATATTAAGTTGTTTGGGAAGTGGGCAAGATGGAGATGTAATTGTTTATCGTGAATAATATTAGACTTTTGATAAAGTTTTATTCTCAGTAAATTTAATAGTTAAGCGTATGATCACTTTTAGTCATGGAGTGAAAACCTGGCATGTTACCAAAATTTAATTTCAGGGGTAGACAGGTAAGGTTATACAGCAAGTTTGGAGCATCATCAGCCTGATGACCGTCGCCTTGGGAGAGGGGGTTATGTCATGCTCTTTGAGTCAATTATTCCTGTAAATTGTTTGCAGGTGGCACCTAGTTTTGTAATTTATACCTTATCCTAGTGACAATTCATTCATGTAGTATTTTCTGTTTCACCAACCAGTTACAATAGCGACTTACCATTTCCTCCAACCGTTTATTGCAAGATGAAACACAGCAACACAAATTGTACATCGCTGAACAAAAAACACGTGGTGCGTTAAAACTCGAGCAAGAATCATAAAAAGAAATAAATAGGGATTAAGAATACACACGTAACATTTACAACCTATATTCAAACTTACGATTCAAAATTAATTTTAGAAAAGTTAGCCGAGAATGATTGTCAACCCTTTCTCCTTCCATCACCACGCTCTGCTACGAATGTAACCGTACTCGAGATAAATAATAGTGTGATACCAAAGGAATGGAAGGAATCTATAATAATAATAATAATAATAATAATAATAATAATAATCATCATCATTTCCCTTTATCCAGCTGTAGCCGAGTAGGGGCAAATATGGTTCCTCTCCACTTTCTTCGGTCTTTCCACCACTGCTCCTCCAACACTGTGTCCCAGTCCAGGTTTCTTTCTATAATGCTGCGTTGGATGGTATCCTTCCATCTCAATCGTGGTTGTCCACGGCCTCTCCTTCCTTGGATTTGCATTTCCATCACCTTTTTTGGCATTCTTTCGTCGCTCATTCGCTTTATGTGCCCAAACCATCTTAGTCGACTCTTCTCTATTCTATCATTAATTTTTTCCACTCCAATTTCTTCCCGGATTTTCTCATTCCTTATGTTGTCTCTTCTACTCTTCTGTATCATACTCCTCAAGAATTTCATTTCGGCTGCCTGTATTCGACTCTCATCCTTCCTTGTCATTGTCCAAGTTTCTGCTCCGTAAGTTGTTACGGGTACGTAATACATCTTGAACATAGTATCCTTTGCTTCCATTGGCACATCTTTGTCCCATAACATATTTCTTACACTATGATAAAAACAACTTCCAGCTTGAATCCTTTTACTAATCTCAGCATCCAGTCGAGCATTCTCCATTAATTCACTCCCCAGGTATTTAAACGTGTCCACTAACTTCCAGGGACTTGTCTGCAAGTCTAATCTGACCTTTCCCTTCTTTCTCCCCTCTAGTTATAACAAGAGTTTTACTCTTTTCTACACTTACTTTCAATCCACATTCTTCAATCTTCCCATTCACCACATTCAACTGTTCTTGAACCTTCCTGTCGTCTTCTCCCCAAATCACAATATCATCTGCAAATAACATCATGTTCATTTCTCTTCCTCCATATGCTGCTTTTGCTGTTCTCATGATGTCATCCATTACTATTGTAAACAGGATTGGTGATAATCTATAATAATACCAATTTATGAAGGAAATAGGCCTTACAACAGAAGACACCAAAAATAAGATAAAATTGAATACAAAACTCAAGAATACAAACTTCCGCTTTACCCTTACACAAAACAAACCAACAACACGCACATTTTCAACTGAGGAAAGGGCACGAAGATCGGAGCGTCTGAAGAAGTACTGGGAGGACCGCAAAGCCCGAACAATCCCTTCAAAGAGACCTGAACGACGGACTGACTAAAGTGATCCTATGTGGTCATAAAAGAAGAAGAAGAAGAAGAATACCAATTTATAAAGGAAAGGGTGATAAAAGGAAACCAGAGAACTACAGACCAATCAGCCTGACCAGTATAGTTTGTAAAATACTGGAGAGTTTAATATCAAAGTACATCAGAGGGATATGTGATGATAAAAATTGGTTCATGAGGAGCCAGTATGGATTTAGAAAGAAATTTTCTTGTGAGGCACAACTGGTGGGATTTCAGCAGGACATATCAGATCAGTTGGATTCAGGAGGTCAGTTAGATTGCATAGCCATAGATCTTTCCAAAGCCTTTGATAGAGTGGAACATGGAATATTATTAAAGAAATTGGAGGGAATAGGATTGGACGTAAGGGTTACACGTTGGATAAAAACATTTCTAAATTCAAGGGTTCAGAAAGTCAAAGTAGGAAATAATGTATCGCAGGAAGAGAAGGTTTGTAAGGGAATTGCACAGGGTAGTATAATCGGTCCGTTACCTTTCTTAATATAGTTAAAATTGAAATAATTGATTAATATACGCAAATAATTTAGGAAACAATATAACATCAATCTAAGATTGTATGCAGATGACATAATTGTTTATAGGGAAATAAATAACATTGAGGATTGTTCAGAATTACAAAGGGACCTTGAAAGTATCCAACAATGGGTTGAAGAAAATAATATGAAGGTTAATGGAGGCAAATCAACTGTTACAACTTTTACAAACAGGAGCTTTAAAACTGAATTTGAATATACTTTGGATGAGGTAGTTATCCCAAAAGATGGCAAGTGCAAATACTTAGGTGTGAGATTTGAAAGTAATTTGCACTGGAAGGGTCATGTTGATGACATTGTTGGGAAAGCATACTGAACCCGAGTGACTTAGGCCCATAGTCAGTCATGATTTGATCGGTAAAATAATATGATACATTTATTGAAATACAGAGGAGTGTATTTGAAAATATTTCGTTTAGGTAATGTCGAAATCAGAGCGAAGGAAGGACGACAGACTGGAGCCTGACGGATTAGCTCAACCCGACAACTTTTAGCTACTTCACAGCAGGGAATATCATTAGTTGGCGTACAAGGAAATACAGAGTCCACAAATAAGTCTTGGTCAGAAAGAGGAAAGGGGAGAGTCATACAAAGAAAACCCACCACATGAGTAAGATCTTGGGATATTTTTGGTAGGACGGAAATTCCATGACCTCATGGAAAATTACAGCGGCTGAGTGTACGTTCGCTAGCCTAAGTTCGAGCAGGTGGAGATTTAAATCACGTGACCGCTTGCCGGCCAATAGTAAAAATTTGATGGGAGACTCAGTGATACCATCTTAAGGAATGAGGGATGAGATATTTTCGTAACTACAAAAGTAATCAGTAATAAATTAATATGAGTACGCGGATGAATGTAATGAATTTATTTGGGGTCATGCATGGAAAAATAATCAATACTTATTGGCAAATTAAATAAATTGAAGGATGGATTTCTTGGAAACCGGACAGCTTGAATCTCATTGGCTGAAAGGAGACCACGTTGTCAGGGACGCTTACGAAGGCGCGAAATGTGAGGAGCTAAATCCACCCATATCTCCTAAATCTGTGATCACCAGGAGTTCATATTTTATCCAGCAGATATGCTAGCGGAGTGGATTAATTTGATGTAAATTTTAACTTCCAATTCGGAGTGCAAGTACCGATATTAAAAATCCACCCCCTCCCTAAGGGGTATGACGTCAACGAATCCGCGGGAAAAAGGCTTCATCCATATATACGGAGCTGAATTGACGGTCGCCAGCCACTTGTCTTGAATCATTGGAGCTGAATTGACGGTCGCCAGCACACGTGAATTGAATATCGGGAGCTGAACTGTTGGTCGCCGGTAACTTATAATTCTACGGACGTACAGTCATTTAATGGCGCGAGCATCCGCCAGTGTTTGTAAAGTGTGATCGCGCTCAAGCAACATGTTAAATCTGGAAATAGTTAACGTAGGATAGTGGTTTTTTTTATTTTATGAATAATCAGTGATGTAAAGTAATTATCCTGCAAGAGAGTAGTATAAAATATATCACCATAAGTACGTACATAATAGACTGTGTGACGAACAGTACTTTAGGGAAGTAGTAGCCTGTACTTAGCTATACCGAACCGATGTAATGAACACGTCAAGAATGCCGTATAAATCGGGCGTATCGCGACGGGCGAAATAGTTGACACCTCGTCGTACGTGTCCAGGTCCATTGTGCGGTAGGTGGACGAAGATTAAATAGTGTAAATATATTAAATTCTTGGGTCTAGGATAGAAATTTGTTGTATCCAAATTAAAGTATACAGTGTTAACGTAGTAAATGGTGAAGGTTTGTGGTAATCAAGATATGAGTGTAAAATAATAATGTGCCAGGAAATCTTTTGTGAAACGACGCCATCAAGGATGGAGGAGTAAAACGCAGAGAGGGGCTGGATGAAGCCTCTCGTCTGCAAAGCTGCAATGGAATACCGATAACTAAGATGAGTACTAAACTGTAAAATATATTTGGGAAATGTTATCGTGATGGGAAAAATGGGAATAATTTGATTATACTTGGTTACCTTCTGTAACAAGATGGGTCGCTTAACGACCCCATCCTAAATTTGTAGCACGGACAGTAGTAAATCATAATAATGTAAATAATCGGGTCTTTTATGTATTCAGTTTGTTGGAGATGTAAATTTGTATATATAGTGTAGTACGTTAAGTCATGCATGCATTCACATTTTCTTTGTAGTCGATAATTTTCTTTACATTTGATTTTGATTATGCTAGTTAAATAAGACCCGATATGTGCTTTTATGTTTTGTCATTTTAACGAGCCATTTAATGACATGGAAGGAAAATCCAGCTTCGCCATACCAAGTGTGTTTTGTTGAAATTAATATGGTCATATTTTCAAAGTGAAGTTGTTAAATTTGTGAGATGCGATTAATATAATAATTTCCAAGTAAATCATATCTGGAGTGTTTAGTGCCAGAATAAATTGAATTTGTAAAAGGGGTTATGCGTTAAACATAATAAGAGTGGACTACCGTATTACAGGCGAAATTATTATTTTTTTAAAAAATATTAATAATAATAATAATAAATAAATAATATAACTATTTTTTTAAGAAGATATTTTTTTTAAAATATGATTTGGAGATAATAATAATTCATGTGATCAAGTGTTGAGTTTATTGGGAATCATTTAATGACGGGAGGTCGTTTTAATTTGGAATTAAAGTGCGTGATAATTTAATTTGATCGATTAATAATATTGAAAGGTAGATCGGTGTTAATAATCCGTACATGTTAATGAACGTGTGGTTTAAATTACGGTCCAATATTTTTTTTACGTATAAATGTCGCGTTTTGAAGTTGCGATTCATTAGCCGGAACATGTAGTGCTAATATTACGAGACCATGATTGTCAAATTTTGGTAAATATAATTTCAAGATGTTACGATTATTTGTGGAGAATGAACTAAGGCATAGATCCAAATGAAATAGAAAATGTGAAAGAATTTGCAGTCAGATAATAAAAGGTCGTACGATGTCCGAAATGAATAAATAAGTCAGTTGATAATTCTGTGAGGAATAAATAAATGAATCGAGGAATATTGAGATAGAGAGGAAAATAAATTCCGTACGAGAGACACTTAGGATATTGATATGAGTGTAAAATGTACGGGCAGTGTCACAGAGAAATACTGAGTTACGCAGCGGGTAGAATTCGAACCCGTGACAGCATGTACGAAATAAATAGACTGCACAGTTATTCGTTGAGATACAACGGATCTAAGGATAATGAGAGTTCAGATTCCACGGAAATGGTCGTATATTGTATTCATTGTAATAACGAGTGAGGACAATCATGATGTCGTGATAATAATAATAATAAATATTGCAGATAAAGGATTGGACCGCCTTAATTAATTGAGCGTTGATAACGATGTTAAACGGGAATCTAAATGATAATATGCAACCGATAATAATAATAACAATGTAAGGACGATGTTAAATCACCGCGGTCGGATTAATAATAATTGTCATAATAATAACTGTAATGATGTCGTTGGTTGATCAGTGAATTAATTTGTAATTGCGACCGATATCTTAATATATAATTTGGCGGAAGTGACCGGTTCATTAATAATAATAACCTCTTAAGTGACGTGAATAATAATAATATCTTGAGTCACCTATTCATTAATAATAATAATAATCACGAGAGGGATATAATAATAATAACAGTAATAACCATTTGTGTTTGCATCCCGCATAATAATGATGATATTAATCAAACGTGACAGTGCCAGGAACCGTTGAATAATAATAATAATAATAATAATAATAATAATAATAATAATAATAATAATTTCGAGGATGATAATATCGTGAATTAAATTATTTGGTGACGATATCCCTCTATTCGTATGTTGAATAATGAGAATGATAATATTAGAGTCTTTTGGTATCTTTTTATTGTACGGTTTCCGTATGGGACGATGTGACAGTCATACTTGCGTGTTTGTTTACTTCGCTCGCGATGCGAGGGGGGCCATGGCCACGGTATTTCCCACCGCTTCTCGTTATCTCATCTGTGTCAGTAGTCTACTGAGGCTAACTGGTAACAATTCAGATCACATGTAAATAATATGTATATGCTAATTCATTGGTATGGCATCAGCTGGATATCGTAAGATAGGAACTGTCCGTGGAATCCAGTTTTCGCATTTCACGAGAAACATTACCCAGTCCGAGTACCGGTCTCGGAAAAATGTATATAGCCGGAGTACATCATCTTAGTTAAATCGGGAAGCCGACCGTAACATGGGTTATGCTCGGGCTCCCGATAGAAGGAAGCTATATCCTTGAGTAACGGTTCGATTCAAATGGAATCGATCCGTAAATTATACCTCCAAAATGTCATTTTATTTCAGAAGCAACGCAGCAAGATATTGATACCACTTGCGGTATGGCAAGTGATTTATATATGTAACATGTGTGTAAATTCAAATATTGTTGCCACGTGTATCAAAGTTTTATACGTCAAATGGCGTAATAAACCGCTCCTTCTGGCAAATTATTTCAAAGGAAACCACTCTCATAATCTTTTTATTGTAGTTAGATGATGCCCTTTTTAAAGTAACAGTCACTTCCTAGTCCTATCATGGAGTCCTTAAATTCAAGTTACAATCGAGCCTTCCCCCTTTTAATTTTAAGTTGCTCCGTTCATCCCCGTGTTCTATTATGCCGTTATATTTATATTTGATGATTTAAATAATGAACCGACACCCCTGAGATAAATGCTAGTCTGGGACTCGGGAGGTGGACGGGTGCAATACAGATCGTTACAGGTCATAATGAGGCTACTTAAAGGATGCAATAAAGAATTAAAGGAAAAAAGTTACTTAAGTATGGTCCGTCCATTATTGAAATATGCAAACAGTGTTTGGGATCCTCACCTAGATTACCTAATAAAAGAAATAGATAATGTGCAGAGGAAAGCAGCAAGATTTGTAACAGGGGATTTCAGGAGAAAGAGTAGTGTATCAGAAATGTTAAAGGAACTAGGGTGGGAAACTTTAAGTAAGAGAAGGGAGAAAACTAGACTTATAGGATTATATAGAGCCTATACAAGAGAAGCAGCATGGGGAGATATCCGTGAGAGGCTTCAGTTGGAAAATAATTATATCGGCAGGACAGACCACAAATATAAAATTAGAAGGAATTTTAGCAGAAGCTATTGGGGTAAATTTTCATTCATTGGGAAGGGTGTGAAGGAGTGGAACAGTTTACCAGGGGTAGTGTTTGATCCTTTTCCAAAATCTGTACAGATATTCAAGAAGAGAATAAACAGCAACAGAGAAAATAAATGAAGTGTTAAAGGGCATTCTACCAGTGCAGGTTATTGTTAATTTAAAAAAATGTGTGTGAATAAATTAATTCCGTCCCCTGGTCTAAGGAGTTTGGACAGCCAAATTAGGGGACTGCCTGTAGGGGTGAAGTACAGTGGGGACTTTGAGGGCCCTGGGACCGCTACGGTAGCTGTGAAGGCCCTTCAGGAACTCTGAAAAGTGGTGGCAAAAGAGGCTCTGGTTAAGACGCAGCAGGTCATTATGCTACTTAGGTTCCAGAATGGGTAAAAATGAAGAAAAAAAAGAAATAAGTAAATAAATGCAATGTAAAGTTTAATCTTATACCAGTTGTATAGTATCATTTGAAGTAATTCCACATACTGTATATCAGTTGACTATATTTGTAAGTAGTACAGGAGATATTATAAGTAGAATTTTGTAAACAATATAAATTTATTAAGGATGAGTTTTGTGTTTAATAGAAAAAATTGTTAGCTTAAATTGTATAATATTGTATTATAGGAAAATTTTCTTCTCGTGTTAATTTAATATTTAGTGCTTGACAATAATGTATTTTAGTGTACCTTTTGCCACCGAGGTAGACACGTCATTTGCAAATAAAGAGATTTTGATTTGATTTAATTACGCCTACACATACTAATAATAATAATAAATAGAAGAAAAATAATACAAAAATAACAATAAACAATTACGATAATAATTGACACCTAATGAGGATATGGAAATAGTAAATAATATTGACACTTAATAATATGGATAGGGAAATCATAAAATAACTCTGTGGTGGTGAATTCATATCAAAACTTGGAAACGTGACGAAAAACTTCTAAATACGCAAAATCAAATGGTACGCTGGGAACTTATAGGCCTAATAATGACAACTAAGATAGGATTGTGGAATGTGCAGGAACCCTATGAGGTCCATGGGAAGGTATGGTATTATGGGGGAGAAAAGGCTCACAAGAAACACCCTTTAGCTAAACTCTATTAAAAATAACAGATGAAAAATTACAAGAAATAAAGTTAAATGATAGATCAGCTGTTACTTAACACATTTGACAAACGGATACAATTATGAATCCAAAAACACTAATGAATGGATTGTTGATTGAAAAAAAGGTGAAAAAGTTGAAATTACAAATGACAGGAATCTAGGGCGAACTCAGACACATCATCATTATCTAAAGTCTTTGCCTTGTCGCTGCAACCATTGATCTCTTCTCTCTGTGATCCTTTTCATCTCTCCATAACCTTGGCATCCCATCATTTCAACTACCTTTTCAATGATCTTCTTCCGTGGTTTCCCTCTGCCTTTCTTTCCCATCACCTTGCCTTCGAACAAGTTCTTTATGAAGTCATTGTGCCGGAGAATGTGACCAATAACTGATGCTTTTCTCCTTTTTATCGTTGTTATTAAATGTCTCTGGGTGTTTATTTCTCTAAGCACTGCTTCATTAGTTTTCTTCTCAATCCAGCTAGTTCTTGTCATCTTCCTCCATAGCCAGATTTCCACTGCCTCTAGTCGTTACACGTCCTCCTTCAAGAGAGTCCATCCTTCACAGCCATATAGCAGCGCACTCCAAATGAATGTTTTGATAAACATTTTCTTTTGTTCATTATCTAAGGATTTATTAATTAAGAGCTGCTTCTTCTCCTCAAAGGCTTTCTTACACAGGGAAATTCTTCTTTTTATTTCCACAGTGCATCTGTTGTCATCGGTAATAACTGATCCTAAGTAGCAGAACTTGTGAACTTGTTTTATTAAAGTATTTCCAATTTTGAGATGTGCCTCTGGCTTCATTTTAGATTTGCTCAGACACATTGAATTTAAAACTTTGAAAATGACGTTAAGCAAGAAAGTACTGAAACACAAAGGAATTAAATTAAATCAAACAAAATCAGAAAGCATTGAAATGGCAATAGAAATGGCACTTACCAATAAGGAGGTAGGGTCCCCGGAGGGGAAGCCCTCGAGCACATCCACACTTGAGGACCGTCAGATGGAATAGAAGCCGCCTAATCGCATCCCGCACGCGAAGCAGCCTAAGGCCGGAAATTGACATCACAATCCACCAATAGGATGCAATTTCCACTAGATTCCCATTTGCCAATACAATTGCATGACCATATATGGTCATTTCCTGGCCTACTGATGCGAGAGGAATTACATCACCTTTTTCAACATCGGTAACCGCATGTGCTGTACAGGATGTTTCACAACTAAAGCACCTTTACCTTTTCTCAATCAGATTACAATTTTGACATACAGAATTGCAAAAAACAAATTTCAAATAATTCTTCAAGAAATTCTTCAAGTTAAAATATCCCAATTGTCTTTTCTTGATGTTTACTGACATTAATTTAAATGATCAATTACATAAAATTTGCATACATAAAAAATCACTTCAAAAGAATTCTCGCATCTTGCAATGTTCATTTACAGTTCCATATATCTTGATGTTTCTCTAAAAAAAAATATTACAAACATATTTAAATTAATATTTCTTGCATTTCCATAAAAATAATTCCAGCAGAGTCCAGAGTTCTTATTTCTTCATTTCTTACAATACAAAATATTACAAACAAAAATGAATTCCTGCTGTCCTTTCTTGATGACCAAATTGCAATTCTGCTGTTCTTTCTTGATAATACACCTGCCACACTTAGTATTACATATGTGTGGTGCTCCCTTTTTTTATGCCTTTCAGAGTTTTCTTTCCTTTCTTTAGCTATACCTTCATTATTCAAATAATTTTACGGTATCTCATTCTTTGATAAACATTGAGCAGAGCTCATAATCCTATTACTGTGCTCTTTAAAACAATAATTACCACTACCATCATCATAAGAGTCAATAAATTAATGAACATAAATGAACAACTTGCAGAAGGCATGACAAAGTACATTGCTTGAATACATACAGGGCTGTACCAAATAGGGCAAGACAAAAAAATGTTAGCTGTAATATCAAGAGATCAGACCAAAAAATGCTCATTTTATTGAGGCAGATATCTGTCAGATGTTTCAAGGGTGATAGTTTGGATATTGTTTAAAAGGGCCTTGTAATACTACTCTTTTCTTTTTTATAACTGGCTTTACATCGCACCAACACAGATAGGTCTTATGGCAATGATGGGACAGGAAAAGGTTAGGGGTGGGAAGGAAGCAGCCATGGCCTTAATTAAGGTACAACCCCAGCATTTACCTGGTGTGAAAATGGGAAACTAGGGAAAACCATCTTGAGGGCAGCTGACAGTGCAATTCGAACCAACTATCTCCTGAATGCATGCACACATCTGCACGCCCCTAACCGCACATCCAACTCGCTTGGTTGTAATACTACTCACAAGTGGAGGCCACAGCTAAGGGGTCATCAAATTCATTCAAACTTTGTGAGATTTTGTGCCATTAATCTATTATTTAATGAGAAAATGGCCCTTTCAATTTAACAGACTTCATACATGTTGGCAATTTGGGTTTAAGTATCTCTTGCACCGCTGGTGGTCTGGTGGTCTAGTGGTCAGTGTCCCTGACTTCCACATGAGTATCTCAGGTTTGAGGCATGTCAGCACCTTGTTTTTTACTATTACCCTTTATTTTCTACTTCATTTTTCTTTTATCTTTTATCCATTTTTGTCTTTGTCTGTGCTACAAAATGCATAGATTAAGTATAAGCTGTATCATATACTTATTTACTATCATCTTGTCCTGCTACTCATGGCTTGACTAATCTTCCCTGGTGCTGCAGTAATGATAAGAGATGGAGAGTGAAAGTATTCATGTTTTACAACAAAAAACAGTGGAAGTAAAAAAGAAACACTCATGCTATGAACTGTTTTGAGAAAGTTCTATGTACAGTTTTAAAATTTACAGTTTGCCATATATTTTCTCTTGTCAGTTTCATAAGTCTGTTCATTTGTTGTAAAATAAACCCCTGTGAGTTAACATTGTAAGATATAGCATACCTGTGTGTAACTTTCAAACAATTACCTTATAAATTAGACATTTATTAGAACATGGACATGTTTTTGGTTTGTAATAACTAGTATGTTATACCACATATTTTGTAACAAAAATGTGTACTCCTTAGTGAATACCATTGTTTTTCCAAGTGAATTAAAGTTCAGCCAGGCTGAAAGGGACATGATTATCAGTGCCTACCAATTTGGTTATTCCATCTGTAAGATTTCTGGCAAGTTTCAGATACCATGGTCAATATTGAGTGATGGAATGGTGAAATAGAAACATCATGCAGTTATAAAAACCCCACCTCAACG
Organism: Anabrus simplex; assembly: GCF_040414725.1. NCBI lineage: Eukaryota > Metazoa > Arthropoda > Insecta > Orthoptera > Tettigoniidae > Anabrus > Anabrus simplex. Next base: position 419,243,879 of record NC_090268.1, on the reverse strand, counting down.
AGAAAAGCCAAAACTATTAACAGATAGGGACCGGTGATAGCTTTGACGTGTGGTGAAGTCAGTTCAGCAAACTTCACCAGGAACTGTAGCCACAGACTTTCAACTAGCATCTGGAAATGATGCCAGTATTTGTACTATTCGTGGAGAGGAGTTTGCACTTGGATGCTAAGGACAAGCTGTGAGGTATAAACCTAGGATCACAAAACTGAACCCTCGCTGCCAATTATATTGGTGCAAAATACGTCATCTATGGATTCTAGAACAATGGAAGAGTGTCATATAGAATAAATAATCACATTACATGTTGTGGCAGTCCCATGGATGAGTATGGACCTGGCAAATACCAGATGAGCATTACTTATCAAAGTGCATTGTTCCCACTGTGAAATTTAGTGGAGGAGGCATTATGGTGTGGACCTGTTTTTCATGTTTTTGTCTTGATCTGCTGGATTTTGCTCCCAGAACCATCAGTGCTGATGCCTACCAGGCAATATTGGGGAAACTCTGTTGCCCATCCTGTGGCAACAATTTTTAACTGGACCTTTTTATATTCAATATGACATTGCACCCGCCAGGGTCATTTAGTCAGTTAGTATCATTTGTTTATAACAAATCAAAAACAGAAATTCTTCTCTTTAGTACCTCAAGCAGAAGTTACACTAATTAACGGTTTCCTTTCCATTGTAATTCACTTTCTTTTTTTCATTTGACTCCCAGTCATTCAGCTACATGTGATTTTCCATTGCTGTTACAAATAGTGGCACATGTAAACATGGAAGCAGTACCAGAGCTGGGAGTGTTGGAGAAATCCAGAAAATAGGTACAAGATGACATAGAGAACAAACAAGAGGGACCTCAACAAAAACAACATCTAGCAACAGATGTTTATAACTTACCTGGTGTTTATTCATCCTTAGATGCTGCGAATACCCTGAATTATAAATTGGTAAAATTTGGTCAAAATTTCAAAACAAGGTACACACATCTTCAGAGATGATAGGATGATTTAAACATATGCAAGATCTCCTACCTGCTTCCTTGCTTAGTGGTGGATGACGTATTCTATATATAGTAGCAACAAGGGTCAGAATGTTGGTATATGGGAGGCCAAATGTGCCTCCAGAATAAATTGCACATGCAGTACCATGCAAAATGTAATATTAAGTATACTATTTTGTATCAAAAATAATGCATTGTTTTATTCCCCTTTATGGTGGTTTAATTAATATTGCCATTGATGCTTTCATGGCGCGTACTTATAGACATGTTATAGGCTTTTGGGCTTATGCCGTGTCAAGAAAATAAGGTGAAATTCTTTACGTTTCGCAGAGAACTATGCTCTGCGTCATCAGAAGAAAATCTCGACTGTCCTCGAGAAAGGCTTCTAAAACAATGAACGAGCTTTGAATTTAGACATAACCCAATAGAAGTGGAAATGGTACGTTCATTTGTCACCAGATGGCTCCTTGGACACGGTACATTGCTAGCATTCGAAGCGGAGGCTGATGGAACCATCAGAATCATTCTGAGAGGGTCACATAACATGACAGGCGTACGCACATATGCAGGTATGGCATTGACACAAGTCTGAAATGAAACATCTGGCGATGAGGAACGTACGAATTTGGAAAACACCGAAACGAAATAACAGTAGTGAAGGGACAGGGAAGGGAACTACCTACATAAATCCTTAATGGCTGGCAACCAGGTATTACTTAATTGATAGCCAGGGTCCCTGTTAAAATTGTTAGGATTTCTACGTATTTCCACAGCTTCCCATATAATCCTGGACCTGTAGTGTCTTGTGTGAGTAAGAGCTCGAGCATCTTGGAACATGACATCATGACCCAACGATAGAGCGTGTTCAGCTATTGCTGATTTGTCTGACTGGTTGAGACGAATATTACGTTCATGTTCCTTGATGCTAGTACCAATGGACCGGCATGTTTGGCCAATGTATACCTTGCCACAAGTACAGGGAATTTCGTATACCCCAGGATGTAAAAGTGGGGACAATTTGTCCTTGGTTTTGCCCAGACTGTGAGCAGTTTTAGTGACGGTGCCAAACACTGTTTTTATATTGTGTTTGCAGAGTACCTTGGCGATTCGATCTGTGGTGTTATGAATGTAAGGCAGGTAGGCAGTTCCCTTCACTTCTTCCTTCTGTGAGCTTTGCTTGGTCATTTCCCTGGGATGCAGGGCTCTATGAATCTAAAAATCACTGTAACCATTACCCTTGAACATGACTTTGAGTGCGTCCATCTCCACCTGGATGTTTGATGGCCCACAAATTCGTCTCGCTCTCTTGGTAAGTGTTGTGAGAATGCCTTGTTTTTGTGCTGGAAGGTGGTGAGAATCTGCATGAAGAAAGTGATTTGTGTGGGTAGGCTTACGATAGATGGTATGTCCCAAGGAGCCATCCGGTTTCTTTCTTACTAGAACATCTAAGAAAGGAAGGCATCTGTCCGACTCCATTTCCATAGTGAATTTAATTGAAGGATGTTGCTGTTTTAGGTGGTTTAGAAATAGATGAAGTTTCTCAGGACCTTCTGTCCAGACCACAAATCTATCATCAACAAACCTCCACCATATCATAGGTTTGACGTGCGCCGAAGCAATAGCCTCCTCCTCAAAATGCTCCATAAAGGAATTAGCCATTACGGGCGAAAGTGGACTTCCCATAGCTACTCCAGCCGTCTGTTCGTAAAAATTCCCACCCCACAAGAAATAGCTGGAAGTCGTGCAGTGGTAAAATAGCTTAGTAATGTCCTCAGGGAACAGGTGTTCATTGAGACACATGACCGAGTCAATCGGCACTTTAGTGAACAAGGACTCCGCATCGAAACTCACTAAAGAGAACTCTGAACACCACATCCATGGACTTTACTCTATGCTGACAATATTGTGGTCACTTGTGAATCATATCAAGATGTACAATGTGTGGTCCAACATTGCAGTACATGCTTGAGCAGATATGGCGTATGCCTCAACACTGTGTTTCGTTGGATGTGAAAGGCATATTCAATTTTAAAACAGATCATAGACCTTGGTTTGATTGAGTCCTTCAAACAGAAGTGAAAATTTCTTAATTCAGATGTTGAGAAATGTAGATATTAACTATGATGTGGTCAACATGTTGTTGACTTCACAAAACAGATTCTCTATTTGGATGATACATGTTCTTACAAGAGAACATCGGCAATGGTTAAGTCGCCAATCGCGATGAAACTTGGAAAACACATTGAGGTACACATAAAAAAGATGTCAGCATCAATTTTGGGTGCTGACATTCATTAGGGCGTTAACTAAGAAACCTAAAATTTGCAACAGGTCAAGTTCCGCGCGATCAGCGATGAATACCTGCTGGCCAATGCTAATCTGGCATACTGCCTGCCTGAAGACACACCTCTGCACCTTCCCCCCCTCCAACTGGTTCGCCACCGCACGTTTCCCATCTCCCTGCGCTTGCTGGCTGCTTAGGTGTTGAACAGGACCGGCGCTATACTTTGCTTCTTTTCTTACTATAATTATTATTATTAAGAATGCACACAAGTTGTGTATATATATGCTTCATAAGTTACATAAGTTTTGGCGATACATTTTACCCCGTATTTTGATTGAACACATTTTAATTAAGCACAATAGTCTATCAGGGGTATTACTCGTTTTTTACAAGCGGTAATGTGGTAACGATCACAAGATTGATCCCACAACTCACATACACAGTTATTCCCGGGATCGTGAAAACGCTTGTTCTTGCATACTTTGTGGTGTTACCCATGCACAGCTATTGAGGTCACCAGGTGTCGCAGGTCTTGATTCGTGTTGGCCCAGGATCTATTTACCATGGCTTCTGTAGTATAAAAGTCCAGCCAGATTTCTCTTCGTTTCTTTTGTCTTTCGAGGAGCAGTTTATTCGAGCTGTCGGTAGATGGGAGTCTCATACGCAGTTCTTCTATAAAGAACGGTTCTCTCGCGAGCTCGTATACTAGCCTCGACTTTGTGTGTTTCGAAACACCTAGAGCGGCTTTCAAGAATCTTGATTTAACTGCTTCCAAAGTCATTAGATCTTTTGTTAACTTATCCCAAATAATATCTATTCCGTATGTTGCGATGGGAACTATTTTTGCATTGAATAAGGCCATAGCGGTTGTTAATAATAATCTGGATAATTCTTTGATGTCAAAAATTGCTTTTGTGGCAGATGCTGCACGGGATTTCACATGTATTGTGAAAGATCTGGCGGTGGTTTGCAGAGTCACTCCTAGGTATTTGAAGCTGTTGACTGTCACAAGAGGTTTCGGTCCTAGATATATCCTGTCCTCCGCAGCTTCTCGGCTTCCGTTGTGGAATGTCATCTGTACAGTTTTCTCAGTGTTAATTTCCATTTTGTTTTCCTGTGCCCACTTCTCAAGTTGATTTATGGCTCTTTGCAGGTTGTAGGTAGAATTCAATCCAATTACCATGTCGTCCGCATATATGTAGATTTTTATATCTTCCGTCTCTTGTCTAATCATCTGTACAACATCGTATGTGGCGACATTAAATAGTAGGGGGCTTAATGGGTCTCCCTGTAGGACGCCGTTTGTCTGAGTTATTGTTTTCGATGTGGTTACGCCATCTGTGATCTGAATGAAATTGGCTGTCATCATGTTATGGATCAGTACAGTGAGCTTATTTCTTCCTGTTATTGTTTCCAGCTTCGAGATTAGGATACACCTGTTTACTGTATCGAAAGCTTTGGTGTAATCTACGAAGACTACATGGAATTTTCCTTGAGGATGCCTTAGTGTATCTTCTACTGTATATCATCAATTAAGTTGTTAATGGTGTGGAGAGTGCTCCTGCCTTTTCGGAAACCGAATTGTTCTTCCGGAATCCTGTGTTCTACTTCCTTAGAAATTCACTTTGTGATAATGTGATAATTATTGAAATCCTTTAAATAACATTCAGTTTCACACATAATGATAATAAATAACCTAAACTAATATCCCCATATTTTATTCAAATTTTATATTTTCATTCCTGCTAATTACGATGAGTTGTCACATTCGTGGGTACAACCCCGAGTTAAGCACCATCGGGTGTGGTCAAACGTGGAATGGGGTACTGCGTCCGACCTACGCTTAAATTATTATTTACTTCTAAAACACCGTAAAGCTGCTGGTAGTGTCCTTTAGAGTTGACATACAACGTAATTAATTAAATTAAATCACCCACCATGAAATAAATCACCCACCTTTTAAACAACGTCTTTTCATAGAAAACCAGATAATTCTTGTCTTGACTGATATATGTATTTTTCCTTGTTTATTTTTATCGTCTATCTTGTGTCCTATATGTTTCCTCTAAATGTATACATGTCCAACCCTTGTCCCCTTTCTCTACAGGGTTTGGGTATTGCACCCGCTCACCCTCTGAGTCCCAGGCTAGCATTTATCTCAGAGGTGTTCAATTCTTAATAGATGTCAAAAATAAATCAATATAAAATTTTAGGTGTACAAATAAACAGAGGGATGAATGGGGCATGCAAATTAAGGTAGGGGAAGGCTCATTCATAGACACAAATTAAAGGACTCCATAATAGGACAGGGAAGTGACAACTTAAATTCCATGGGCATACTAGACTAACCACAATAAAAAGATATGAAAATTGTTTCCTATTGAATTTGCAATAAGGAGCAATTTATTAACTTAATTCGCAAACTGCAAGTGATGACAATTATTACATTTTAGAAATTCCATCCTGAAAAAGGATACATAAATTTGGTTTAACCTCACTACTCTGGTAGTGTGAATAACATTTGGTGAATTTGTCCCGCTGATCATTGGGGATCGAAATCACGTCCATATGAGTGGACATTTTACCGCTGGATATCTTATTTCGGAGACATGGGCATGAGAGTAAACTTGATTTACCATCGTCTCCATGTTCCGTGGGATATGAGTCACCTCCCGGGTATTTACATTCAAGTAGGCCGGATTCCCACCCTGGAAATGTTATCGTATCTAAAACGGGAACTAATTGGACAGACGAACTCTAGCCTACATGACCAGATTTACGAACATGCCAGACGTAGCTCGTCAACTCAAAGTTTAACTCAATATTTACATTTGTCAATATGACAATAACGTACGGGAAGTTTACTTGTTTATGCTCGCATAATTATGACATGTGCTGTCCGTGAGTTATTTCGCACATATTGCCAATAATCTCCCAGGTGGAGTACCAATGATGGTTCTGACTAATCCGACACATGACGACTGTCTCTATTATATTTTCCTATGATTATTATATAATTATCAGTATTTATCTGATTATTATCATTTATTTTGATTAGCATCATTTATTTTATTATTATTATTTATCATCCAGGATAATTATATGCTAACCTTCGCCAACATTTCAAACGAAGGGTCGTGTTTCCTTGTAATTAATCTGCACAAATTAATGATCAGTTTATAATAAATTTTTATTATTATTAGTGGAGATCATCATGATCATAACACTGAATCATCATCTATTTAATATTTTAATTTTATTTCACCATTATTATTATTCTCAGAAATAATATTGTAAGTTCTTCTTCTTCTGCAAATTATTATTATTATTATTATTATTATTATTATTATTATTATTATTATTATTATTATTATTATTATTATTATTATTATTATTATTATTATTATTATTATTATTATTATTATTATACGTGAATGGTCCCTTTTGGAACACACGAAGCTTTATTTATGATTTTGTTTGCGGAGGATCCAGGATGCTTTCATCTGTTGACTAAAGATCCTTTTCCGTTCTTCCGTCCACTTGGTACCTGCTCTTTTTGGTACTTCATTCTCTGGAGTAACTTCCCACTTGTCAATTTTCTTTCTATATATATTTCGATTCAAAATGTCTTCAGGTTGAATTTGTGCGTTCTTCATGTCCGCTTTTGTTTGTTGTATCCAAGGGAAATTCTTCAGTTTATCAACTCTTTCAAGAACTTGGTGGGTTAATCTATTTTCTGGAAGCCTCTTAACATGTCCATAAAATTTCAGCCTTCTTTTCCTGAGGTCTGCCGCAATATTAGTTCATTTTTCTGTGGATTTCCGGGTTTGAAGGCGGTACCCTTCTCCCGTGTGTCTTGGTCCTAAAATTTTCCTCATGATTTTTTGCTCTTCTTTTAGGATATTTTCCAGCTCGCCCTTTCTATGAAGCATTAGAGTTTCCCCTGCATATAAAGCCTCAGGTTTGATTACAGTATTGTAATGTTTAATCTTAACGTGGAGAGACATACATTTTTTGTTGTAGATTTCTCTTGTTCTCCCATAAGCTCTTCCGAGTTTTTGGACACGGTTGTTTTGGGCTATTTTCTCTTGTCCGGTTGGTTCGAGAATTTCGCCCAGGTATTTGAAGTGAGGGACTCTGTTGATTTTTCCGTATTTTGTATCGAGACTATGGATGTCTAGTTTTGCACAGAAAAATTCAGTTTTCTGGAAAGAGATATGAAGTCCGACCTTTCTGGCACATTCTTGGAGAATTTCAACTTGCTTTATTGCTGTGACTTCATCGCTGGACAAAAGGGCCAAGTCATCCGCGAAGGCTAAGCATGGAATTTCAAGCTTGTGTTTTCGTGTCCCGTTGTTTACTGGGTTCCAGCTATTTTGTGCTTTCAGTTCTTTTTCCCATTCCCTCATCACCTTATCTAGGACGAGGTTGAAGAGGAGGGGTGACAGTCCATCTCCTTGCCGGACACCAGTTTTTATCAGGAATTCGTCTGAGATTTCTCCCATGAATTTCACTCTTGACTTCGTGTCAGTGAGGGTCTGTTTGGTCAAGTTTAACGTTTTGGAGTCTAGTCCCTGTTCTTTCAGGATGTTGAACAGAGATTGACGATCAATTGAATCATAAGCCTTCTTGAAATCTACGAAGGTACAGACGATTGGAAGGTTTCTGAGGGCCCTGAATTTTAGAGCAGTTTTGAGGTTGAAGATCTGTTCAGTGCATGATCTGTGAGGGCGGAACCCAGCTTGATATTCACCAATCTTATGCTCTAGTTGTTCTTGTATTCTTTTCAACAGGCATGCAAAGAAAATTTTGTAGCCAGCTTCAAGGAGGGAGATTCCCCTATAGTTGTTCACATCAGTTTTGTCTCCTTTTTTGTGAAGTGGGTGAATTAAGGCACATTTCCAGTCTTCTGGGAGATTTTAGTTTTTCTAGATTTTAGGTATGATTTCTGTAAGTTCTTTGAGTGAATTTGGACCAAGATTCTTAAGGAATTCTGCAACAATCCCGTCTCTTCCTGAGGTTCTGTTGTTCTTTAGTTGTTTAATGTGGCTCTGAATTTCTTCCTGGTTTGGTGGAGGTGATTCTGGGTGAGTGAAACTGGATGCTTCTTCAAGAAATCTTTCAGTGGGTTCGGGGCAGTTAAGAAGTTCTGAGAAGTACCGTGCAAGTTCTTGGCAGTTTTTTTTAATTAGTAAGTGCCAGTTTTCCGTCTTGTTTCCTGAAACATAAGTTCTGTGGAATGTATCCTCGGATTTTTTCTGTGAATGTTCTGTAGAAATCCCTTGTGTTGTGGTTTCTAAAGTTTTCTTCAATTGACTCCAGTTGTTCTTTCAGGTGCTTTCTTTTCTCTTGCCTGATGGTTTTGGATACTTGTTTTCTGGTCTCATAAAATTATCGTTGAGTTTTCTGGGATTTTCTACTGTTGTATTTCTGAAACACAGATTTTCTTATCTCTAGGGCTTGGTTGCATGTTGAGTTCCACCAGGGGTGTTTTGTATTCCTTTTTAAGGGTACCATTTCTCGAGCCTTCTGTATGATTTTGATGTGGAATTCTTCCCATGTTTTCGCTGGCTGATTTTCCCATGCTTCTTTTAGATTCGTAACAGGAATCCGTTTTATGTCAAATTTCTGTTGCTGGATTTTCTTGGGGTGGTATTTTCTTGGAGTAAATTTTACTTGAACACTTGTGAGATAGTGATCAGAATCGATGTTTGCTCCTCTTCTCACTTGTACATCATGTACCTCTTTCTGTAGCTGATACGAGATAGCTACATGATCAATCTGAAATTCACCAATGGATTCAATGGGGGACCTCCAGGTTTTTTGTTTCTTGGGATGCTTCCTGAGGGATGTGGACATGATTTTAAGGTTGCACTGTTGACATAGTTCAATGAGTCTTGAACCATTTTTGTTGGTAAATTTGTGCGCCGGGTAGAGTCCGACAGTTTTCCTGTGTTCCTTTTCTCGGCCGATTTGTGCATTGAAATCGCCTAAGAGGATTTTAATGTCATCCTTTGGAATTTTTGACATTACTTTTTCAAGTTTGTTCCAAAATTTGTCCACGTTTTGGGGATTTTTCTTGTTGTTTATATTTGTAGGGGCGTGTGCATTTATTAATGTATATTTTTTATTGGCACACTGAATCCTCATGGTCATTAGGCGATTGCTGACGGAATTAACTTCCTGGATCGAGTTCAATATACTTTTATGTACTACGAAGCTCATACCAAATAAAGGGGTCCTATTTAGAATCTTTTGGTCTGTTTTACTTTTGAATATACGGTAATTTCCATAATCCATGGTGGCATCATCAGTAAATCGAGTTTCCTGCAGGGCAAGGATAAGAATTTTTGGCCGATCAAGTTCTGTGACTAAATTTAGTAATTTCCCTGGTTGTATCAAAGTGTTGATATTCCATTCACGCAGCAGAGACGGCGGCAGCGATAACAGCAGCGTTATGGGCCCTGCGGGACCTCCCCCCGGGCCATGACAATATTACAGTGTTCACGGACAATTCCATCACCTTGTGGTCATTAAGGACAGGCCGAGGCCCAGTGTTACATAATACTCTGTACATTCTTGTATTGCTTATAACATTAATAAAGGAAGCTACAGAGAGGGGTGTGTCCCTCTCGTGGTGCCCCATCTCCTCCGCGGCCAACCCGGCTGACGCTCCTTCTCGGGAAGTGCTTGATTCTCTTCACACGCACCCAGACCTTTTATAAAAGGTGGGGCGTCCCGAGGAGGACCGTCAGTCTGAAGAGTGCTGCGGAGGCGATGGGACATCACATATTGTCATGGCCCGGGGGGGAGGTCCCGCAGGGCCCATAACGCTGCTGTTATCGCTGCCGCCGTCTCTGCTGCATGAATGGGTGCTGGCTGCTGGAAGGCCTGGGCCCATCCCTGGTTATAGTCCGGTGCCACTGCTGCAATTGACCAAGGTGTGGCATCCGAATAGACCGTGAGGGGCCAATGGTGAAGTCCTGTCTGACGAGGAGTGGCCACAAACTCCGGGGTGAGCAATCGTCGGATCCAGAAGGGTTCCCCCGACAACGTATGCTTTGTAATGAAATAAGGCCTACCCATGACGTAGGCCAGCCACGAGAGATAGCCGGCGATCTGTTGGCGACCTGTTTCGTCAGCCCGAGCGATGAGTTGAATAAGCTGAAGAGCGCGTTCTTGAGTCGCATGGTGCAGGGATAACTGCTGTCCTGGTATATCGATCGTTACTCCGAGATATGTTAATATGGTCTGCGGCTCCAGGATGGACTTCCTCCTATTGATGGTGACTCCTACAACCACTGTCAAATACAACACTATCTCCTCCGGCATAGATGGAGTCCACTGCACACTGTAAATGAGCCAGTCGTCCAAGTAGACGATGACGCGGACGGGAAATTCGCTCTCCAGGAGTTCAGCGACGGCTTGGCCCCATCTCTGCATGATCGATGGGGCCAGGGCGTGCCCCATTGGAAGGCGGGTCCAGATGTAGCTCCTTCCTTGGTAACGGATGCCCCATGGATGCTGAGTTCTGGGTCTGATGGGGATGTGGTAAAACCCGCTGCGAAGGTCTATCTTCATTGCCATGGCAGTGGCAGGAATCTTTTGTAGCGCTTGAGCTGGGCCCTGAAGACTAAAGGTAGGCTTTCGGATGTAAGCCGTCCACGGGCTAAGATCATAGATGAGGCGAGCAGTACCGTCATCTTTGGCGACCAGGAACAGAGGAAATGCGGAGGTGGGTTCGGCCTCGGTGATGATGCGGTGTTGAAGAAGGTCCTGAATGATCGTGGTCATGAGCGGAGATGGTCATGTCTTTCGAAACACTGTAGGCGCGTGTTCGGGCCGCGGAAGATGCACTCCTTCATCCATGATTCGAGTTGCGTAATTGCCCAATGGAGTAGGAAGGTAAGGGATAGGGTGTGCTGCCGGAACCGCTACGGAAACATATTCCGTGGGCACTGGCCTAGGTGGGAGAATAGTGGGCCGCAATGGATCATGGGTCTGTTGAACGCGAGGTAATGGCCGTATGAAACTGCCATAGTCGCCCAGGTCGTCTTCTTCTTCTTCCTCGTCCGGGTCGTCGGGGGTGCTGCTGGCACCGTCTTCGCACTGAGGCGATCCCGACCGCTCGCGGCTGCCCGAGCGGGAGCCTGGACCGGACCCGTGGTCAGACATGATGTCCCACGGTGCCGACCTCTGTTGCAGCTCTCCTATATGGGGTACATGGACCTCAGTGGAATAATGTCTGCAGGTGTCCATTCGTCGTCCGATTCATCAGGGTTATATACGGCCCAGAATTCAGCCAGGGATGTTTTTTTTTTTTTTTTTTTTTGCTAGGGGCTTTACGTCGCACCGACACAGATAGGTCTTATGGCGACGATGGGATAGGAAAGGCCTAGGAGTTGGAAGGAAGCGGCCGTGGCCTTAATTAAGGTACAGCCCCAGCATTTGCCTGGTGTGAAAATGGGAAACCACGGAAAACCATTTTCAGGGCTGCCGATAGTGGGATTCGAACCTACTATCTCCCGGATGCAAGCTCACGGCCGCGCGCCTCTACGCGCACGGCCAACTCGCCCGGTCCAGGGATGTCTCCAAATTCTTCGTTGGTTGGAAAGGGGTCCAGGCTCCTTGGGCAGGCGTGTTTCCAGTGTATATCAGCTGATGATGATGCAATATAAAGCGTCGAAACTAGTCCTGATAAAATAAATATACATGTTGTAATTTCATCTTAACAACATTTTTGGTATTGAAAAAGGTGGATATGAATTTTAATAAATTGTAATCTTGGTTCAATACGGACGAATAATGAAATTTATATACTTAGCACCTACAAGGTGTCAGACGCGGACCAGGAAGCCGGTGGATACCACTCAGATGCACCTGGATTTTAAACAGGCTTTTTATTACTATCCCAAAAAGCAAGGGTACCTCCTCCGCCAGTTCCGCCGTACCAATGATCTTCATCTCCGCCTTCACTGCCGTTGAGGTCTTCACTCGTGACCCTGAGCTGGGACCCTTACCAGATGATACACACTGGGTCAGTGTGCTCTTGGACTCACATAGGCAGGGGCGCCACTCCCTGGGCAGGGCTGCCTCCGAAGAGGGTCCCTACCTGCTACCTTTATTATTATTATTATTATTATTATTATTATTATTATTATTATTATTATTATTATTATTATTATTATTATTGTACCGGGCGGTACACCTCCACGCTGCTAATTCAAACATTGCGCCAGTTGGAACTCCTCTACTGGAGGAAGCCTGAACTTTAACAACCATGTTAACTCTAAAGTTTCTCAGAAGAGGTCGCTATTGTAAATTTTGAAGAGTTCTAAACTGTGTCTTTTCTGATTTATATTTGTTTTCTCTGTAGTGAGAAGTGTGAACATTCTCTTCTAGATGGCACTACTGAAGAACTACAATTGTGCACCCTGGTGCGAAGTGAAGGAACTGTTTTTTGAGAAATTTTGTGTTCATAAGTTTGTTCTTTGTTAAATTTCTTTCAGTCATTTTTTGGGTTGGCAGTATAACCCTTCTCTTTCCACTTGTTTTGAATTTAGCCAATCCCGAATTTCTCTAATTAATTTTTGACCAATAACGTATGTCTTCTCCGATATGGATATGTTGCTTGATCCTAGCCAATAAAGTTGTGGGGGGGGGTGTGGGTTCTCATTCATGAAACGTCTCGAATTTTCCGCGAGGATATATAAACTGCTGATTTTCTTGTCTCCTGGCCACTTCAGTAACATCTTTCTTTGTGTGATTATGTAGCAGGGGGCGGGAAGCGCCTCTTTCTTCGGGTGGCAGTTCATCCATCAGGTAATGGCCTTTTAATAACTTCTTTGCTTGCTAGCTCAGCAGTTTAACCCTCGGGGCAGGTTCGAAACTTTTATCATGAAACCTTCCTTTAAAATGTAAAAGACACTTGGTATAAAATTCCGTCTCTTTAACTACAAATCGGGATAGAGAGTGCCTAACCCTCTCGAGCTCCCTCTCATATTGTTTTTGAGGTGACTACGTTTTCACTACCGTTTTTCTTCGTTTCCTAATGTAATAAAGTTGTCTTATCGTGTCACCTCCGTAGTCTGGGATTAGCCCTTGCATAAGCGGCCTAGAGCCAAATAGGTTTAAAAAAAAGGTGTATTAGGAGTGCAAGTTACGCCTCCACTCAAGTTGGTATTTTGGGACCATGTAATTGTCCTGTTTCTTTATGGAATAGGCCTCAGTAGGTTGGGTATCATTACCCCTGTTCTTGTGTGCCCGTAGGGCAGCTTGAACATGGAGTTTGGAGTGGCCTTTGAATTGGCTTGAACTTTGAGAGCGGGTTGCTCTTTCTTAAATTTGGTTTCTGTATGCCTCGAGCAGGCTTTACTGGGTAATTGGGAGCTAGAGCTCCTTGGTATGATTGGGTTTTCTGCCCCTTTGTTGAACCTTGTGTATAAGTAAAGTTGGGCTCATTGCTCAGGGATTGTGATTCTGGGGCTCGAAGCCCAAAAGCCATTAATAAACTGTAATTGTACATTCTTAACTTGTTGATATATATATAACTGAGTTCCTGTTGTACTTGTTATTTCTTGATCTCGAAAAGAAAATATAACCCTTGTTAAATTTTAAATTAACCTTAATTTCGTATATTGAGACCTATTCATCCCAGCACCTTCTTTCACCTCTGCTGATCCACCAAACCACGGTAACAAGTGGTAGCGGAGCGTGGTTGAATGGGTCTCAAATTAGCCCCTTTTGACGGCTACACATTGCTTTGCTCTCGAACTCTGACAATTTTCTCTGTCGCTGGACTTTTCTTTGTCATTTTTCAAAATTGTTAAATTTCGTCACCATGTCCGGCCCTCGTGAGGTTCTTCATCCTTTTTATTTGCGTAAAGAAGAATTAATTTATGAACTATCTCTCAGAAACGTTCAATCTGGAGGCACGGTTGCAGTCGACTCCAATAAGCTAAAAGATTCCCTTGACTTGCCTATTACCATCCCGACTTTGAGAGAGAAAGAGATTGACGACGCTCTCTCCACGATCAATGATAATACTACTGAGCTAGCATCTGTAGTTAGTTTTTTTGAAGAAAACGATCCATCACCAAATCAACTCAAACGAGTACAGGCTAGGTTGAACCACTTTTATAATAGGGTATGTGATCTATTGTCTCTGAAGTTAAATGACCTTCAGGGTAAGGAAGCTAGTGCCCTTGCTGAAAACTTGTCCAAAATGTCTAGTAAGGTTAGTCAGTTGTTATCTGGATCTGCGACTCCCAAAATCGACCAGCCTATGGTCGTAAATATAGTAAATGTGGAGGATTCCTCTAAAGAGGAAGGAAGGGATACTGAGGCGACTACACAACGAACATCTGTCCCATTAGGAACCGAGTCCGATCGTCGCACGTCCATTCATCCCTTTGTGTTAAATAGGGCAACTTCGGAATCTGCTTCTTCGCCACTTAGGCCCCTTCCTACTATGTCACCTGGTTTCCTGGTTGCCCCATCCTTTAGCAATGTTACTTAGGGGTATTTCCAAGTTTTCGGTTAACTCTATTAGTGAGGTAATTTCTTTTTTGAGATTTTTGGTCGAGTTCCAAGACCATGCCCTAGTATTTTCCCTCTCTGCTTCCCAAACTCTTCAGATTATTTATCCATATGCCATAGGTGTCCTCTCAGACAAAATAGTCAGGGCAATTGCTGAACAATCATCTATTGAAGACTTTCACGCACACCTTCTTGCAAACTTCACCGGCTCGAGCTAGGTCATCCCTTATTCAAAAGCACAACTATCGGGTACAGCGTCTGGACGAAAGTCTTGCCGACTTCATCCAGGACATTAAATTTTATACCAGGGTGTTTGCTCTTCATTTTCCTGAAGATCAAATTGTTCATGCTATTGTGGAAGGTATTTCACCATCCTATCGGTCATATTTGTGTTTTGCGGCGTGCCCGCAAACCTTTTCTGAACTTGAAGCGTTGACCGTCTCAGCGGAAGGAGTTAGATACGCCGATACCTTGTGTGTCGCGAAAGAACCCCCTCCATCCTCTATTACTCTTCGGCCTACACCTCGCCGACCATTCTCACCCCGTAAATGTTACGCCTGTGGGTCGCCTGACCATCTTCGGAACAAGTTACCATCAATCAAGTCTAGTGGGACAAGGAATGGAGCAGGGTCATCTCGAGGCTGTTTTAAATGCGGCGCGTTTTCCCATATCGCCAAGAATTGCCCAAATTCGAATAGCACCCCCTCCTGCTCAACGTTTGGCGCAACTTCCACCAATGCCAATAATAATAAGTGACTAGTGGCTTCGGCTGAGTCGGCGAACCCACCTTCCCGAGGCTCAGCTCCAAGTAAACATGTTGAAAGATCGGGGAAATGTCAGTCTTCTAATCTATCATTTGAAGGCCCTAAGGAATGTCTTAGGATTACTGCGGATTCCCCCACCCCCATACCTTTTCTTAAAATTGAGGTGAATAATGAGCCTATAACTGCTCTTTTGGATTCAGGCAGTGTTTGTTCTATTATTTCGGCTGAATGGTATTCGAAATTGAAATCTGTTTGTAAACTTCCTGACTATTGTTTGTCTTCGGTTCAATATGTTTCGGCTAATTCATCTCCATTAGAAATTTTAGGTTCCTTAAATGTCAAAATTCGTATTTCTAAATTTACTTGGAAAGTTAAATTGTTTGTGGCTAAGCATTTGTCTTGCCCCATTATATTGGGAGCCGACTTCATGTCCCATACTGGTCTTGTGCTCGATCTTCAGAGTAGGTCGTGCACTTTCAAATTTGCTTCTAATTGTAAAATCCCATTGTTGAAGTGTAATTCTGTATTGTGTTCATCTATTTCGCCTACCCAGGATGAGATGTTGTTAGACCTTAGACATCTACCTGAGGAGCAAGCTGACAGTATTCGTAAGTTGTGTCAGTCGTTTCCAGAGGTGTTCTCTGATACTCTTGGTGTTACTGACCTTATTGAATACAAAATTGAGGTCACGGATTCGATTCCTGTCCGTTTTCCACCTTATAGGCTACCTCCACCTAAAATGAAGGCGCTGAAAGAAATCATTGATCAGATGTTAAAGGATGATATTATTCGGCCCTCTAAGTCGGCGTATACTTCGCCTATTTTTCTAGTCCCGAAACCCCAGGGTGGCTTCAGGCCTGTGATTGATTATAGGGCTCTCAATCGGAAGGTGGTGTTACAATCTGTGCCCCTTCCAGACCTTCACTCTTGTTTTTCATGGTTTCGGAAGGCTAAGTACTTTACCATTTTGGATCTAAATCAGGCCTATAATCAAATTCCTTTGGCTGAAGAATCCAAACATCTTACAGCGTTTGCCACGGATTGGAATTTGTATGAGTACAACCGCGTGCCTTTCGGGCTCCCCACGGGAGCAGCTGCTCTTACGAGGCTACTAGACAGGGTCTTCTCCAACATCAAATTCGAGTACTTGTACCACTATCTTGATGATGTCGTCGTATTTTCGGAGACATTCGAAGAACATCTAGATCATCTGAAAGAAGTTCTCAATCGCCTTCGTAAGGCGGGGTTAACTATGAAGTTGTCCAAGGTCGCCTTCGCAAAGCCCTCTATGTCATTTCTAGGGCATATTGTGTCGCCCGATGGTGTTGCAGTCGATCACTCCAGAACACAGGCCATCCGTGATTTCAAGCCTCCCAAGGACATTAAAGGTATTGCTAGGTTCATTGGTATGGTGAATTTCTTCAGGAAATTTATTCCAAATTTCGCCAATAGAGCGGCGCCCTTGAACTTACTTCGTAGGAAAGGCGTCAAATTTGAGTGGGGACCTTCTCAACAAGCCGCTTTTGAAGATCTCAAATTAGCTCTGTGTAACGCCCCTGTTCTGGCCATGCCCGATTTCTCCAAGAAATTCATCGTCCAAATCGACGCGTCGTCGTCGGCGGTAGCTGCAGTCCTTCTTCAAGAGACTGAACTAGGGAGGCGACCCATCGCCTATGCATCTAGACCTGAGACAATAGATCCTGATAATATTACAGATCTTTGGAAGAAGGCTAAAGCCAATCTTAAAGTGTCTCATGAAAAGGTTAGGGAAAGATATGATCGTGGACGGAGACCCACCCATTTGAAGGTAGGCGACCAGGTGATGGTCAAGAATTTTGTTCCCGCGGGCAAGCTTGCCCCCAGATTTCATGGGCCGTGTATTATTCTCGATTTCCTTACACCCGTTACCTTATTGCTAAGCAATCCAGCCACCGAGAGGATATTTAGGGTTCACCTGTCGCAGGTGAAACCTGTGTAACTTCCGCGCTAACATAGCTGATTTTATATTTGCTTTAACATTTTTGAAAGAATTCGGAAGGTTATATTTTTTTTTGGTTTCATTTTGAGGCCTTCTGCCCTTGGAGTCAGGTTCTTTGTATTTAAGCATTTATTGTACACCTTCCCCGACCAGTTAAACTGTCATCCTGTCCTTGCCATGGCCATTACCATGCTCCCATCTCCTGCTCACATAAAACTGTGGCTAACTGGAATGAAATAAATATTTCCACGCCGCTGGCCCCTCAGTTCCACCACAAAGCCTGTACCCTAAATTCATTATGGTCCAACAAATTGTGCCGCCGAGATCTTAATGTTTCAGTGCCCCCGCAGCAGCGCGGCGCCGTACCGCCACTGAAGTGGGGGTATGGGCCCGCCCCTCCCCAGTGAGGCCAACCAGTGTACGGCGAGCCGAAGCCCTCCTCGCGGCCAAGGCTGATGTGCGGCGATAACTTGCAACTTGCCCGCGGCCTGTAAACGTTCGCCGCGTGTGCGGCGAGCTTCAACACCACTACCCCTCTCATGGTGCGGGGGAGCGGTATCTCAGGGTACTTGAGGGGTCCAAGCGGTCTCCTCTGGACACATGCAGCGGCGGCTGGTCTGGCCGTCAAACTTTATCAACATTTAATGTACTTAATCAGCTAAATGGACATTTCATATCAACAATTACTACATTTTTGAATTCAATGCAATATTTGGTGGACCTTAATTTTTTTTTTTTTTTTTTCCTTTCAAGAATTAAAAGTTTTCCTTCTGAATTCAACTACTACAAGCATAAAGACATTACATCAAAGTTACTACAAAGCATTTTGAACCTGGATCCAACCAATTTAAGAAAACTTGTTTGTAAATCCTTCTGCAATTTATTTCTATATCAACATCATAACTTGGACCTGGTTTTAAAACAAAATTTGGTGTTCTTCGGTGTCTCCCCTTGGAAGGACTTTTGGGGAGGGAGGTCTGTACCCTGCGGTACACCTCCACGCCGCTAATTCAAACATTGCGCCAGTTGGAACTCCTCTACTGGAGGAAGTCTGAATTTTAACAACCATGTTAACTCTAAAGTTTCTCAGAAGAGGTCGCTATTGTAAATTTTGAAGAGTTCTAAACTGTGTCTTTTCTGATTTATATTTGTTTTCTCTGTAGTGAGAAGTGTGAACATTCTCTTCTAGATGGCACTACTGAAGAACTACAATTGTGCACCCTGGTGCGAAGTGAAGGAACTGTTTTTTGAGAAATTTTGTGTTCATAAGTTTGTTCTTTGTTAAATTTCTTTCAGTCATTTTTTGGGTTGGCAGTATAACCCTTCTCTTTCCGCTTGTTTTGAATTTAGCCAATCCCGAATTTCTCTAATTAATTTTTGACCAATAACGTATGTCTTCTCCGATATGGATATGTTGCTTGATCCTAGCCAATAAAGTTGGGGGGGGGGTGTGGTTTCTCATTCATGAAACGTCTCGAATTTTCCGCGAGGATATATAAACTGCTGATTTTCTTGTCTCCTGGCCACTTCAGTAACATCTTTCTTTGTGTGATTATGTAGCAGGGGGCGGGAAGCGCCTCTTTCTTCGGGCGGCAGTTCATCCATCAGGTAATGGGCTTTTAATAACTTCTTTGCTTGCTAGCTCAACAGTTTAACCCTCGGGGCAGGTTCGAAACTTTTATCATGTAACCTTCCTTTAAAATGTAAAAGACACTTGGTATAAAATTCCGTCTCTTTAACTACAAATCGGGATAGAGAGTGCCTAACCCTCTCGAGCTCCCTCTCATATTGTTTTTGAGGTGACTACGTTTTCACAACCGTTTTTCTTCATTTCCTAATGTAATAAAGTTGTCTTATCGTGTCACCTCCGTAGTCTGGGATTAGCCCTTGCATAAGCGGCCTAGAGCCAAATAGGTTTAAAAAAAAGGTGTATTAGGAGTGCAAGTTACGCCTCCACTCAAGTTGGTATTTTGGGACCATGTAATTGTCCTGTTTCTTTATGGAATAGGCCTCAGTAGGTTGGGTATCATTACCCCTGATCTTGTGTGCCCGTAGGGCAGCTTGAACGTGGAGTTTGGAGTGGCCTTTGAATTGGCTTGAACTTTGAGAGCGGGTTGCTCTTTCTTAAATTTGGTTTCTGTGTGCCTCGAGCAGGCTTTACTGGGTAATTGGGAGCTAGAGCTCCTTGGTATGATTGGGTTTTCTGCCCCTTTGTTGAACCTTGTGTATAAGTAAAGTTGGGCTCATTGCTCAGGGATTGTGATTCTGGGGCTCGAAGCCCAAAAGCCATTAATAAACTGTAATTGTACATTCTTAACTTGTTGATATATATATAACTGAGTTCCTGTTGTACTTGTTATTTCTTGATCTCGAAAAGAAAATATAACCCTTGTTAAATTTTAAATTAACCTTAATTTCATATATTGAGCACTATAGAAGAAACATTCAATCAGCATAAAACAAGAGACTATTACAAAACATTCAAGCAATATCAATCTAAATTTACCCCTCCCACACTTATGTTAAGAAATAAAAATGGTAAAATGGCACACAATAATCAGGATAATGCTAACATTCTTGCAGAATACTTTAAAGAGTTACTTAATTGTGAGGATCCTGTGGAACATTTAGAATTTGATCCTAACCCAAAAAATAAAACTCCATTACAAAAGATTATACCACCAGTTTACAATGAAGTGAAAACGGCAATTAATGCACTTAAAAACTACAAAGCAGCAGGAGAGAATCAAATAGTAGCAGAAATATGGAAGAATGCTAATGATCAGACTATTCAAAACCTACATAAATACATCATTGATATTTGGAACACGGAGAAGCTTCCTGAGGAATGGAATACAGCGATAATCCACCCGCTGCACAAGAAAGGTGATCGCTCCGATCCAAATAATTATCGGGGGATATCCTTACTTGATATTACATACAAGATTTTATCCAAGATTATATACACAAGAATCCAAGAACAACTCGACCAAGAACTTGGAGAATATCAGGGAGGATTTCGACCAGGTAGAAGCTGTCCAGATCAAATCATTAGTTTAAAATGGATAATGAAGCACCAAAGAGTTTGAAGTAAGGGTCTGGTCATCACGTTTGTAGATTTTAAAAAAGCATACGACAGTATTCATCGTGACTCATTATTAAAAAGCCTTAAAGAATTTGGCTTACATCAAAAACTTGTTAACCTCATTAATATGACTTTTAAAAATACGAAGGCAAAAGTTAAATTTAGAGGTGAATTATCAGAATCATTCACTATAAGAACTGGACTTCGACAAGGAGACGGACTTTCACCATTGTTATTTAATTGTGCATTGGAGAAGGTTATGCGTGAATGGAACAAGAAATGCCAACCAACTATCAAGATCAGTAGAAATATTAAACTCAACTGCCTTGCTTTTGCGGACGATTTAGCATTACTTGCAAATACAATAGAAGAGGCTAAATTTCAAATTGAACAACTAGAAATTATAGCTAAAAAAATGGGATTACAAATTTCATTTGAAAAAACAGAAATGATGCCAACTTTTAAAGTTGATTTACCAGTTATTCAGCTGAACAGTAATAAAGAGATTAAAATTGTTCAGAAATTCAAATATCTTGGGGAAATAATAACATGGAACACAAATGAAAAAGAAGCAATAGAACACAGAACAACTAAATTTAAACAAGCACAAAGACTTACCTGGCCAACCTATAAAAAAAAATCTCTTTCGATAAACGCTAAGCTGAAACACTATAATTCCATAGTTAAACCAGAGGCAACCTATGCTAGTGAAACTTTATTCAAATTAAATGTAAAATCTACAACAGACAAATTACAGAAAACTGAGAGAAGAATTCTTAGAACAATTATTAATAAAAAACACCAAGTTGATGGACAGTGGAGATTGTTGCCTAACAACATTGTCTATCGTGAATGTGAATCAATAATATCTACAATGCGTAAAAGAAGAATTTCCTTTTTCTGTCACATATCAAGATTAGCAGACACCAGGATATTGAAACAACTATTCGATTACTTTTTGAAGAATAAAATCAATAATAATTGGTTCAAAGAAGTTCAGGACGATTTGGAAGAATTGGGTATAACTCGGCAACAAATCAAAGACAGAAAAGAGAAGAGGATTTTGAAGAACAAAAGCATAAGTCTCAAACTAAAAGCAGTTGAACGGAAACAATATACTATATCGGACACACAAAGGGCTTCCAGGTCGGAGAGGATGAAAAAGTTCTGGGAGAAGAAGAAGAAGAAGAAATTAACTCAAATGTATTGATTTCAGTGCTCCAATGTGGGCGTAAAATATGTAAATAAATAATAATAATAATTGAGACCTATTCATCCCAGCACCTTCTTTCACCTCTGCTGATCCACCAAACCACGGTAACAATTATTATTATTATTATTATTATTATTATTATTATTATTATTATTATTATTATTATTATTATTATTATTATTATTATTATTATTATTATTATTTTCATCAGTGGAGATCATCATTATCATAACACTTAATCATCATTTATTTAATATTTTAATTTCATTTTTCACCATTATTATTATTATTATTCTCAGAAATAATATAATAAATTCTTCTTGTTCTTCAAATTATTATTATGATAAATTAATTTCACTTGTTACACTGCAGTTATGCCTTTGCTGGCAGGACATAGTGTTTACAGTGCACTATGTCTTCTGGTATGGGCTAGAGCAATATTGTTACTTTCATTGATCTGTCTCAGCTTTACCTTGGCTTTGACAAGATGAAAGTGACTGAGGTATGAGTGATGCTAGTAATGCCATTGCTTATGCAGCCAGTCCCTGTTATGAATGGTGTGAAAATGTTGCTCATAGGGTCAGTTGATGCATGCATTTCAGTGGGCTTGGCAAACTGATATGTAATAGCAACTTCTGGCTCAGTGAGGAAAGCAACGGGAAACTACCTCACTCCTTATTTCCCTAGTACGCCTCTTCAGTGATGCCTAGGCCATTTATGACAGCTGATGGCGGAGCTGTTGAGGATCCAACCAGCCTTCGGGCTGAGGACTAAACATACATACACACTGCAGTTAACTATTATTATGTTTAATGCATAACCTTTTACAATTTCGGTCTAGTTTGGCACTATGCAGTCAATTAAGACATGATTTACTTGGAATATTATTATTATTATTATTATTATTATTATTATTATTATTATTATTATTATTATTATTATTATTATTATTATTATTATTATTATTATTATTTTGACATTTTTATATTTTAATTTCCAGTCTTTAGAATTTAGTAACGTATGTTAAATCCCAGTATGAACCACCAAGATCCAATTTCACATCGGTCGGGACACAATAACGGTATTCGAAACCGCAACCTTCATTTCGTACTGTCGTCAATTTATGGGAACACCATGTCCTCCCAAGACAAATCTCAAATCCCATGGCTCCTCACGGCTGAGACTCTCCACCCAGTCATTGTGAGTGCTAAATTATTCCATCCTTTTCATTTGAAGTCCATTTATTCCACTGGAACTCTTCAAAACAATTCACTAATTAATCCTCGGTGCGTGGACTCTTCTGCCGCTCATAACACCGGAATTGGCATATTATATCGACATAGGCCTCGGGATTCATCTATTTCTTCATTGACATCAGTACAACTCAATTTCATCTCATGCCGCATTTTTGTCCCGCACGAATTCAAATTCAAAAAATGGGTTTAAACCACACTCGGCCTTCAACATAGCATGATCATCATATACAAGTGCCTCTATCACTTCTAAACAAATATTTATGATTATTATAGAGTCCAAAAACGTCAAAACAATTAATGTTAAAATCCAATTTACTGCCCGAATTGAAGTATTTTACGCCACATATTATCTCCGTATCTATATTACTTTAACTAGCAAACTCACAAAGCATTGTTATTATTATTTCACTTTAACTTGCAAACTCACAAAGCATTATCATTATTATTTGAGGCGGTCCATTCCAAAACTCGTCTTATCCATTAAAAAAAAAATGAGTTAGAGGTAGCATTGCCTTCTTAGTGATATTTGTGATAGTTCTATCACAAAATTAAGCACCAAAAGGTGCCTTTTCCCATAGAAATCTGTCACCAAACTTAGGCTATTGTTCCATAACTCTCCTTATCCATGGCGCTTGTCGTTCCAAAACTCGCCTTATACAATCAACCAATAGGAAGGGATAATTTCAGCACGTGACTCACGCTACAATTTACCTGCATTTTATGCCAGTCTTTCCACTCTTTGAGTTGTTCTTGAACTGTGTTAGCCTCTCATGCAGTTTTGTGCTGTGAACAGAGTGTATTAAGATGACGGAAAATATTTCTCTTGTTGCGGAAGGTAAAGGGAGAAGAAGGAAGAGCGATTCTGATTCATGGAGAAAAACTAAGGGGAAAAAAAAAAGGATAGGTATGCTATGAATATTACATCCTAATAGTTTAGTTGAGAGCTGCTACTTTTAAAATACAGTGAAAACTTATAACATGTCTACTGGAAGTATTTTAATTTTGTCTTCATTAGTTGATGATTTAACAATTTCTCTTTTACATCTCAACTTTCTTGTCAGAACACTGAATACACAAACCCATAGGAACAAGGTGTTATAGTATTCACAAACTCGATGAGCTTCAAGGTCAAGCAACCTGCTTGTTATCTCGCAAACTTTGTCCATCCTGTGGCCTAGACAAGAGATCAAGGGAGGTCCACATTCCACAAGGGATGAACAAAGAACGCTTTCAGGGCCGCGTAAAATGTTATCATACCAAGCAATAAAACGTATGAGGAAGGAACAAGGTTTCACTGTAATGAGAAGTAGCATATTGTTCTATTATGAAATCTTAAACATCAGCAATTTTGTGATATACAGTACCTTGATGAGAAATTATTCATTTTCATTGCTGCCATGGTCCTACTAGTCCTCCAGACTACCCACAATGTAGTCACAATGGTCCAAACTTCAAATGTTGTAAATTGCACAGCTCCCTTCACAAAACTTTGTCAGCAAAAGTGCTCACCAAAGTGTTTTAGTGCTTCACAAACAGTAACTGACAGAATTTTAGGTTTTAGTTTTCAGCACTGGACTGTCTGATATGTTGATACCGATAACTCTCTTGTTTTGTGTTTTTTTTTTTTTTTTTTTTTTTTTTTTTTTTTTTTTTTTTTTTTACAGTGCGACATCACCCCATGAGTGTCAAAACCTATTTGAAAACAGTTGGCTGCTTAACACACCCTCAGTCGCGTCATAAAGTTGCAGCTCCCAAAAGTTCAGTGGACCTTCTTCACCGTAATTCAATGTAAAAATTACAAAGGGGAGCTATGAGGAAGGCTGATAGAGTACGCAAAGTGTAGCACCGGTCCTGTTTGACAGCTAAGCAGACGGTCAGGTGCAGGGAGAAGGGAAACGTGCGGTGGCAAACCAGAAGGAGTTGTGGACGGGAGAGGGTGCAGAGATGTGGCACAAGGCAGACAGTGTGCCGGCTAAGCATTGGGCAGCAGGTATTCATCGCTGTTTGCTTGGAATTTGAAATTTCACCATTTTTAGGCCCCTTAGTTAACGCCGTAATGAATGTCGGCACCCAAAATTGATGCTGACATCTTTTTTGTGTGTACTGTGTTCTACAAGTTTCATTGCAATCGGCGACTTAACCATTGCCGATGTTCCCTTGTTAGAAGAATGGATATTTTTTATCTTCTGATTTTCTGCCAATACAGTCCAAATTGTTCAAACAGATGAGTTTACAAAGCAGATGAACGTATGAAAGATGCAAAAGATCTGAGTGTGAGAATAAACATAGATATTAAAGAAATTTACTTTAAATTGCAGATTGGAAACTTACTCAGAAGTTGGCCATGCTGGACTGGGAGTCACCCACAGCGTGTAAATGTGTGACAGTGTTTCAGACAGGGTGTACTCTTCATCAAGAAACATCATCAGTCAATCAGTCACCACTGATCTGCATTTAGGCAGCAGATTTTGTATCTTTTGTTTACATAGTCTTTTCTTAAATAATTGCAAAAAATTGAGATTTATTGAACATTTCCCTAGATAAATTGTTCCAAGCCCTGACTCCCCCTCCTATAAATGAATATATTGCCCCAGTTCGTCCTCTTGAATTCCAACTTTATCTTCATATTGTGATCTTTCCTACTTTAAAAACACCACTCAGACTTATTCATCTACTAGTGTCATAACACTCCATCTCTCCACTGATAGCTCAGAACATACCCCTTAGTCAAGCAGCTCTCTCCCAAGTCTTCCCAGCCCAAACTTTGCAACATTTTCATAACAATACTATTTTGTCAGTAATCGCACAGAACAAATTGAGCTGCTTTTCTTTGGATTTTTTTTCCCAGTTTTCTAATCAAGTAATCCTGGTGAGGGTCCCATACACTGGAACCATAAGGGCCTACTCTGGTTGGGGTCTTACCAGAGACTTATATGATATTCCCTCTCCTTTACATCCTTGCTAAAACCCCTAAATAATCGCATAACCATGTGCAAAGATCTGTACCCTCTATTTTCAATCCCATTTATGTGATTACCTCAATGAAGATCTTTCCTTACATTAACACCTAGGTACTTACAGTGATCCCCATAAGGAACTTTCACCCCACCAATGCAGTAATTAAAAGTGAGAGTTCTTTTCCTTTCAGTGAATCTCACAACCTGACTTTTCACCCTGTTTTTCATCATACCATTGACTGCTTTCCATCTCACAACACTGTTGAGGTCTTTCTGCAGTTGCTCACACTCTTGCAACTTATTTATTACTCTATACAGAATAACATCATCCACAAAAGGCCTTATCTCTGATTCCAGTTCTTTACTCATATCATTTATATAAAAGATCAAGAACTGCCTTGAGGAATTCCCTCTTAATGAAGTTCTCCACTTTCTACAGTTATTCCCTATCAATTGTCACTCATGTTGTTGATCTATCCTTCTTCATGTAAGCACCATCTCACTCTAAATTTGATGCCATATCTCTGTATTATTTCATCTCATGCATCCCACTACTCCTGAACTTCCTCCTCCCTAATTCCTCACACCATCAAATCATCTTTCAGCACTAATGCTTTTATCTGCCATTGTTGTCATTATTCATCTATTACAATGAAGGGTAATGGTTAGAGTACACTTCCTTGTTTGAAACCATTCTTTTGTTTATCCCCTGTAGGTGGGGGTAGGCGAATTAACATCCACAGCATCCCCTGCCTGTCATAAGAGGTGACTAAATGGGGTCCCAGGGACTCTTAACTTGGGAGCAATGGTTGGTAACCATGGAGACCTCAGCTGAGTCTTGGCATTGCTTCCTCTTACTTGTGTCAGGCTCTTCACTTGCATCTATCCTATCAGACCTCATTTGATCAACTCTCATTCTTTTCCAACCCCAACATTATTAGAGTCTTTCATTGTCATGCCCTTTGTGGCCCTCTTTTTTCTTTGGCCAATATCTCCATTTCTCAAAGTGTTGGACTTCTTCAATTCTTTTCCCCTCTGATTAGTGTTCAAAGATGATGGTTGCCCTCTTAAAACAACCACCACTGGCACCACCACCACCACCACCACCACCACCACCTCCTCCTTCCATTCTAGTCAGTCTGTTCTCTCACCTCTAACTTTCACAGAACTTACACTCCCTTGATACAATGCCCCTCATAATTCAGTGAAGAACACAAGCTTCATCAAGTGTAGACTGTTCATAAATCCAATAAGTACAAATGTAGGGCAGGAAAATGGGAAAAAAAAACATTAAATAGGTTGTGGAACATTTCCATTTATTAATAAAATCTTTATGAAAATCTCTCAAAATATGATTACCAAAAGTTAATCAAACCATCGTAAATTACAAACTGAATTCTAAAATTTGTACTGGTGAACTTCCATTAATATTTCCAACACTTGAATTTACTTTAAAGTAATGAATTAATTAAACTAAATGAATTAATTAATTAATGTGACATAATAGAAAGTTATAATAAACTAGCCAGCTCATGAAACACCAGTGCCACTGTAATGCACTGTGAGGAGAGAAGATTCACATGAGGAGTACTTCATTAATGTATGTTGTAACATTTCAATAATTATTAGAAGAGTGGACACAGCTTATAACATAAATGGTTTTACTCTTCATAATATTAATCTACATAGATAAACGCTAAATACCACTCACTGATCACTATATCTACAGATCCAGAAGACCTAGAATGCTGAAATTAGGAATATAGGTTCATCTTCTGCCATGGAGGTGCACTAAGAAAGGCTTCTGTAATAGATTTAGGCCCTTTGTCCAGTAGCGTAGGCTAATATGTGGTGGATGAAGATGGTTTCTGTTGCACCACATCCCGTGAAGATGGTTGCTTCAATCGTGTTACTATGTAAAGACTTCACTTGCAACCTGATGCCATTACAAAGCTATAGAGATGTCAGAGTATAGGTGCTTCAATTTCCAGACTGAGATTGTGAGGTGAAAAATCTGGTGAATTAAAAGTGTGGAGGAACCCCACAGGGTAGTGGACCATGTCCTCTATCTCTACCACGGTGTCCAGACGTATATCTTACCATGTTAGCAGGAAGTTTCTCCAAAATCAAATCATTAATGTTGCTACAGTGTCGTTCTTAGGCGTGAGAATAGTTCTCTCCATAAGCCAATTCGGCCAGCAAGTCAGTGCCATACATTAAGTAAGATAGGGAATAGAATCATTTTTTGTACAAGTTGCTTTACATCACACCAACTTAGATAGGTCTTATGGTGATGATGGTACAGCCCCAGCATTTGCCTGGTGTGAAAATAGGAAACCACAGAAAGCTATCTTCAGGGCTGCCGACGGTGGGGTTCGAACCCACTATCTCGCGAATGCAAGCTCACAGCTGCACGCCCCTAATCGCACAGCCAGCTCACTCTGTGACAACCTTCATGATGCCAATCCTATATATTCACTATTATGTGCTTTTTCTGTTGTTGTTTGGTAGTGTGGTTTGTGGTGTAAGGATGAGAGAACTGTATTAACCCTTAACTGCCCAAATTATTTTAATTTCTGTAGTGAATATGTTTCATAAGCAGCTAAAATAATGTTGGAAAGCAAGATTTTATTTTCCTGCCCCATACTGGGTCATAAAGTCAATGTGTCCATATGGACATGCTGGGCAGTTATGGAGACAAACAGTTCAACAGACATCAAAAGAGTTTTCTCATACTATACAAATTACAACAATGTGCTTCACAAATCTTCTTCACTGGTGCAGACGGTACAGTTTAAAACACTCAACACTCAGTCTTACATCACATTTTCCACATTTAGTGCATACTTCTGATGTTTTCTTCACACAATACATTCCTGCACATTTCCTTTTCCATTTTCTGTACATAGTGCTTGTAGCAATCATATCTCGCATCACATGGGAAACACGACTTGTATGTTAGTATACTAGTGGATGGTCTTCCTGCTCCTTT
Source organism: Anabrus simplex (assembly GCF_040414725.1). Lineage (NCBI taxonomy): Eukaryota > Metazoa > Arthropoda > Insecta > Orthoptera > Tettigoniidae > Anabrus > Anabrus simplex. Next base: position 419,214,813 of record NC_090268.1, on the reverse strand, counting down.
AGTAGGATTTGTTTTTTTTGTCGGGTACACCTGCACAATTTCCCATCAGAAATCTGACTGTGTGAGCTTTGCACCTGTTCCTTTCTTCAGTTGCCATGTATTGTGGATATCGATAAGCTATGCGAGCAAAGCCTAGTACCACTTGTTTCGAATATTGATCCTGTGCATAGCAAGAGTTTTCATCCACTCTGTCTACACCTCCCATAATCCCATTATATTTGCCAATGTTGTGAGGACGATGAATTTGAATGATCTTTTCTCCTTTAATTAATACTTTTTACCATGGACACAGATTATACACCAACACAGACTGATGCTGCGGTAACAATCGAGTTACTTTTCCTCTTTGTTACACTAATGCCCCCCTTTGGCTCTTATTCTGTCCATGTTCTATGCTTACTTTTATTCAGACTGTTTAGTTTTCTATGTTCGGTCTCTATTTTTTATTACTAGACTGATTATCACATCAGCTAGAAACTGGCAAATTTAGGTTTAGATGCCTCTCTCATCTTCATCACCTGAATCTTTGTCCGTCCAAATAGCTGGATCCAGTGGTGGTATTTAAACTGTCAGATTACACAAAATGGCGTCAGCGAAGGATGTAAGTGAAGATAGCTCCCAGTTCTCTTGCAAAATAATCGGGAATAAGTGTGGTGTAAATAAGAAGCGAGTGAAGAATGGTATCCAGTGTGAAAAGTGTTTAATTTGGTACCATTTTGAGTGTATATGTAGTGCTGGTTTCGCTAAAGTGAAGATACTTGGACATGTGTGAGCTGTGGCGAGAGCGATTTGAATAGCGGTAACAAACCTAGGCCTACAACGGTCAACGAATCGCTGGCGTCTCATTCCTTGGAGGATGGAGGTAATGATAATGTACTTGGTACTTGTAATTCTCTCCTTATTGCAACAGGATTTACAAGCATTAAAAGTGGACAATGAGATTTTAAAGGAGAAGGTACATTTACTGGAATCGAAAGTACCGTTACCAGTAAACACTCAGAACACAGGTGGCTCCGTGAATTCTAGCGCGTGGTGTCAAGTTGCTTCAGATTCTAGGAGGAAAAGTGAACAGTTAAATAAGGACAACTTTGTAATTGACAACAAAAAATAGATTTTCAGCCCTGAGGGAAGTAGGCGATACGCAAGGACTTATCCGTATGGGAAGCAGTCAAATGTATAGTGCAAAATCCGTTACGATAAGTGGCAAAGTTAGGCCTAAAATCCCACACAGTGCCCCGGAGAAAGTGTCGAACATTCTTATATTTGGTGATAGCCAGGCGAGGGGAATTGCGGAGAAAATGAACAATGAAGATATTGCAGCATCAGCCGTCATCTATCCTGGGGCCCCAATCAAGAAGGTATTGGAAAACACGGAACAGGCAGCAAGAAATCTCGGAAGTCGTGATGCAGTAGTGATCATCGGCGGGACGAACGACGTAGCTCACAACAGCGATAAGATTGTCATTTCTCAACTTAAATGTACACTAGGTAAGCTGACTCACACTAACACCTTTGCAGTGAACGTCTCCCACAAGCATGATTTGATTAGAGACTCGTGTGTGAACACTGAAGTGGACAAAGTTAATACAGATATGGTTAAAATTGGTAAACATTTTCGTAATACACAGGTAATTGATAGCAGCAGTTTCGAGAGACACTGTTACACAAAGCATGGCCTTCATCTAAACAATTCAGGTAAACGAAAGATAGCAAATATTGTTCTAGATTTGATTAATCTTTAGATATGTACTGTAAAAAAGGCAACTCTCTTGAGTTATAATACTGACCAGGAAAACTAATAGAAAGAGCCAGCGGTACTTCAAACTGGCTCAGTCAACTAGAAAATGAAACTCAGGAAAGTAAGGAATTTCAAGTTACCCAATTGCAACAGTCAAGTTTTAGGGAGGAAGGGGGTCTGAGATTGCTCTTGGTAAACTGTCAGAGTGTAGTAAATAAACAATTAAAATTCGGTACATTGATGGAATCTTATGAGACTGATGTGATGATGGGAGTGGAATCGTGGTTGAGAGAAGGGGTGGGTAATAGAGAAGTATTTCCAGAAGGGTACATAGTCTATCGTAGAGACCGAGGAGATAAAAAGGGAGGGGGGGGGGTGTTTATTCTCGTGAAGGAAACTTATTGTTCACATGAATGGTTTACCGATGAAATATTAGGGATAAAATTAGTTTGTGATAATATGAAGGAGGTGGGAATTATAGGAACATACAGGCCTGGAAGAGAGGAAAGAGACATGGAAATATTTGAGAAAATAATAGATTATACTCATAAAAACAATAATAATGATATGGTAATAATTGGGGGAGATCTAAATTTGCCTGAAGTTGAATGGAATGGAGCTGCAAGTGAAGCCCATGAACAGAAACTGGCAAATAAGTTAATTTGGGAGGGAGGATTTACACAGGTAGTACAAGAACCTACTCGTCTCAGTAACTTACTAGATGTATTCTTGGTTAAACCATGGGAAATTGTTGATAAAACTAAGGTAATTGAAGGAATAGGTGACTATAAGGCTGTAATAATGGATGTAGGACTGGTACTAAAAAGGCTTAATAAGAGGGTCACACAAGACAAGAAATTGTACAGAAAAACTAAAGTTGATGAATTTGGGACTTACCTTAAATCACAATTCAGTTGTTGGATAAGTGAAGGGAGTAATGTGGATACTCTTTGGGCTAAATTGAAAGGAATCATTTGGGAAGGAGAGAAGAGATTTGTACCTGTTAAGAAGGGTAAAATGACCTCAGACCCTGTTTATTATACAAGGGAAATAAGAAAATTAAAAAGAAAATGTAGAATAGTAAACAGGAAAATCAAAGAGGGTAGGGAGAGTAGAGAAACTAGAAAACAGCCAATGAGGAAACTGAATAGAGTGAAAAAGGAAGCAAAAGAGAATTATATGAATCGCATACTTCAAGAGGGTAATGACCACAAAGGGAAATGGAAAAAGCTGTATTCATATATCAGGAATCAAAAAGGAAAAGGAATCCAAATTCCTACAATGGTGGGAGAAGGAGGTGAACACTATTTAACAGATAGCGAGAAAGCAAACCTATTTAGTGGGGAATTCAGAGATTCAGTAGATGATTGTCCGGAGTTGGAAACTGAAACAGAAGATAGAGAGGGAGAGACACAGAGAGAAACAAGAAGCTTCTCATTCACAAATGAAGATATTTTCAGAGAAATTCAACTGCTTCAGCAAGGAAAAGCAGCAGGAAGTGATCAAATTACTGGGGAGGTGTTAAAGACAATGGGGTGGTACATAGTGCCTTATTTAAAATTTATCTTTGACTATGTCATAAATAATAGTGTAATACCAAAGGAATGGAAGGAATCTATAATAATACCAATTTACAAAGGAAAGGGTGATAAAAGGAAACGAGAGAACTACAGGCCAATCAGCCTGACCAGTATAGTTTGTAAAATACTGGAGAGTTTAATACCAAAATACATCAGAGGGATATGTGATGATAAAAATTGGTTCATGAGGAGCCAGTATGGATTTAGAAAGAAATTTTCTTGTGAGGCACAACTGGTGGGATTTCAGCAGGACATATCAGATCAGTTGGATTCAGGAGGCCAGTTAGATTGCATAGCCATAGATCTTTCCAAAGCCTTTGATAGAGTGGAACATGGAATATTATTAAAGAAATTGGAGGGAATAGGATTGGACGTAAGGGTTACACGTTGGATAAAAACATTTCTAAATTCAAGGGTTCAGAAAGTCAAAGTAGGAAATAATGTATCGCAGGAAGAGAAAGTTTGTAAGGGAATTGCACAGGGTAGTATAATCGGTCCGTTACTTTTCTTAATATACTTAAATGATTTAGGGAATAATATAACATCAAAAATAAGATTGTATGCAGATGACATAATTGTATATAGGGAAATAAATAACATTGAGGATTGTTCAGAATTACAAAGGGACCTTGAGAGTATCCAACAATGGGTTGAAGAAAATAATATGAAGGTTAATGGAGGCAAATCAACTGTTACAACATTTACAAACAGGAGTTAAAAGTAGGACTATTAGGCAGTACCATATGGCTGATAAAGCAGGCATGAGGCAGTTTCTAAAAAGTAACTATGATCGGTGGAAAACGGTAAATAAAAATGTAAACAGACTCTGGGATGGGTTTAAATAAATTGTTGAGGAATGCGAAAGCAGGTTTGTACCTTTAAGGGTGGTAAGGAATAGTAAAGACCCACCTTATTATAATAGAGAAATAAAGAGACTAAGAAGGAGGTGCAGACTGGAAAGAAATAGAGTTAGAAATGGCTGTGGAAGTAAGGAGAAATTGAAGGAACTTACTAGAAAATTGAATCTAGCAAAGAAGGCTGCTAAGGATAACATGATGGCAAGCATAATTGGCGGTCATACAAATTTTAGTGAAAAATGGAAGGGTATGTATAGGTATTTTAAGGCAGAAACAGGTTCCAAGAAGGACATTCCAGGAATAATGAATGAACAAGGGGAGTGTGTATGTGAGGATCTTCAAAAGGCAGAAGTATTCAGTCAGCAGTATGTAAAGATTGTTGGTTACAAGGAAAATGTCGAGATAGAGGAGGAGACTAAGGCCAAAGAAGTAATAAAATTTACATATGATAACAATGACATTTACAATAAGATACAAAAGTTGAAAACTAGAAAAGCGGCTGGAATTGATCAGATTTCTGGGGATATACTAAAGACAATGGGTTGGGATATAGTACCATATCTGAAGTACTTATTTGATTATTGTTTGGTCGAAGGAGCTATACCAGATGAATGGAGAGTTGCTATTGTAGCCCCTGTATATAAAGGAAAGGGTGATAGACATAAAGCTGAAAATTACAGGCCAGTAAGTTTGACATGCATTGTATGTAAGCATTGGGAAGGCATTCTTTCTGATTATATTAGACATGTTTGTGAAATTAATAACTGGTTCGATAGAAGGCAGTTCGGTTTTAGGAAAGGTTATTCCACTGAAGCTCAACTTGTAGGATTCCAGCAAGATATAGCAGATATCTTGGATTCTGGAGGTCAAATGGACTGTATTGCAATTGACCTGTCTAAAGCATTTGATAGGGTGGATCATGGGAGACTACTGGCAAAATTGAGTGCAATTGGACTAGACAAAAGAGTGACTGAATGGGTTGCTATATTTCTAGAAAATAGATCTCAGAGAATTAGAGTAGGTGAAGCTTTATCTGACCCTGTAATAATTAAGAGAGAAATTCTTCAAGGCAGTATTATCGGACCTTTATGTTTTCTTATATATATAAATGATATATGTAAAGGAGTGGAATCGGAGGTAAGGCTTTTTGCGGATGATGTTATTCTCTATACAGTGATAAATAAGTTACAAGATTGTGAGCAACTGCAACGTGACCTCGAAAATGTAGTGAGATGGACAGCAGGCAATGTTATGTTGATAAACGGGGTTAAAAGTCAGGTTGTGAGTTTCACAAATAGGAAAAGTCCTCTCAGTTTTAATTACTGCGTTGATGGGGTGAAAGTGCCTTTTGGGGATCATTGTAGGTATCTGGGTGTTAATATACAGAAAGATCTTCATTGGGGTAATCACATAAATGGGATTGTAAATAAAGAGTACAGATCTCTGCACATGGTTATGAGTAGGGCCCGGATTTCCATGCAAATGCATGTTTTTAAATAAGCTAGCTACACTTCTCAAACTTTACAAATATTCGTTTTACGGCTTAACAATTCCAAATAACCGTTCTTTTTCCATGCATGTTTGCATGTTTTGGCATTTTTCGGAGAAAATTCATGCATAATGCATATTTGGAAGATTTTGGATTTAATAGCGCATATTTGGACGTTTAATATTGCATAATATGACTTTTATTCTGACTTTGACGCATATATATTGTTAACTTGCATCAGTGCATTTTCTGAATGTTAGTTTGCAGAATTTGGGACAATTTTTCATGTTGTAGGCTACAGTATGTCTATTACTGAGAGACGGAGAGAATGTATTCCTGGCATCCTATGTAACAACCATAGTTGGTAGCCTACATACGGTACAGGTCCTACAGTATAATGCAATTAACCAAACACTTTCTTATCTGTTGCTTGAGTAAACAATGACGTAAGTCGGAAGGCCCCACGTCGAAATCTAATTCTTAGGAATAAGGTGTCCCAGTTTTACAGTTGTACATTGCTATAAATTGAACCGTAAATTGTGCATTAATCATTGACGGCTCATTTTTCGTCTGTTAGACGAACAAAAGAAACCTTGTATCGCACTTGTGCGGTGCCGCGTGACTGGGATAGCAGCTTACAAATTCTGGTTTTTCATTGAACCCTCTACCGTTGTTATCCTGGAATGTCCTACCCGGAACTCTCAATCGTCACACGTCTGTGTTATCGCAGCAAGCAATCGTTACCACTTATTGAGGACATTCAAATGTGTCTGCAATCATCGAATGGAGAAGCAGCTGCCGCAGATAGAGATAAGTTGAACAAACTAATTCGTTCAAATCCTGATTTTGAATTCGTCAAGCTTATAAAAGACGCATTGTGGTGAAAATGCAAAAGACGTACAATTTGACCTCACTTTGTCCAAATGCCTTCATTGAATTATGCATCTATCACTTCTCGTGACGTAAAAAGATAATTTTCTGTGCTTAAGTATGTGCTGAATGATAAACGGATGAGCTTAAATCAAGACAATTTTGAGAAATTAGGGTAGTTTTTGTTCATGTTTCAAAAGGAACTGAATTTTGATAGTGCATATTTTCTAGTTTATTGTGCATGTTTTGCCATATGATAGTGCATGAATGCATGCATATTTTGAGATATGATTGTGCATGGAAATCCGGGCTCTAGTTATGAGGATGTTTAGGGGTTGTAGTAAGGATGTAAAGGAGAGGGCATATCTCTGGTAAGACCCCAACTAGAGTATGGTTCCAGTGTATGGGACCCTCACCAGGATTACCTGATTCAAGAACTGGAAAACAATCCAAAGAAAAGCAGCTCGATTTGTTCTGGGTGATTTCCAACAAAAGAGTAGCGTTACAAAAATGTTGCAAAGTTTGGGTTGGGAAGAATTGAGAGAAAGAAGAAGAGCTGCTCGACTAATTAAATTTATGTAAATCATCCAAGACGATTTTGTATTGATTAGGTGGTCTAATAAATAACTTAATGTTATTATTTCAATTAAGTGGTATGTTCCGAGCTGTCAGCGAGAGATGGCGTGGAATGACATTAGTAGACGAATAAGTTTGAGTGGCGTTTATAAAAGTAGGAAAGATCACAATATGAAGATAAAGTTGGAATTCAAGAGGACAGACTGGGGCAAATATTCATTTATAGGAAGGGGAGTTAGGGATTGGAATAACTTACCAAGGGAGACGTTCAATAAATTTCCAATTTCTTTGAAATCATTTAGGAAAAGGCTAGGAAAGCAACAGATCGGGAATCTGCCACCTGGGCAACTGCCCTAAATGCAGATCAGTATTCATTCATAATTCATTTAAAACTGAATTTGAATATACTTTGGATGTGGTGGTTATCCCAAAAGATGGCAAGTTCAAATACTTAGGTGTGAGATTTGAAAGTAATTTGCACTGGAAGGCTCATGTGGATGACATTGTTGGGAAAGCATACAGATTGTTACATGTCATAATGAGCCTCCTTAAAGGATGCAACAAAGAATTAAAAGAGAAAATTTACTTAAGTATGGTTCGTCCATTATTGGAATATGCAAACAGTGTTTGGGATCCTCCAATTTCTTTGAAATCATTTCGGAAAAGGCTAGGGAAGCAAGAGAGAGGGAATCTGCCACCTGGGCGACTGCCCTAAATGCAGATCAGTATTGATTGATTGATTGATTGAAGAATACCTAATAAAAGAAATAGATAGTGCGCAGAGGAAAGCAGCAAGATTTGTAACAGGGGATTTAAGGAGAAAGAGTACCGGTAGTGTATCAGAAATGTTAAAGGAACTAGGGTGGGAAACTTTAAGTAAGAGAAGGGAGGAAACTAGATTTATAGGATTATATAGAGCCTATACAGGAGAAGAAGCATGGGGAGATATCTGTGAGAGGCTTCAGCTGGAAAATAATTATATCAGCAGAACTGACCACAAATATAAAATTAGAAGGAATTTTAGCAGAAGCGATTGGGGTAAATTTTCATTCATTGGGAAGGGTGTGAAGGAGTGGAACAGTTTACCAGGGGTAGTGTTTGATCCTTTTCCAAAATCTGTACAGATATTCAAGAAGAGAATAAACAGGAACAGAGAAAATAAATGAAGTGTTGCAGGGCATTCGACCAGTGCAGGTTAATGTAAATAAAAAATGTGTGTGAATAAATTAATTCCATCCCCTGGTCTAAGGAGTTTGGACAGCCAAAGTAGGGGACTGCCTGTAGGGGTGAAGTACAGTGGGGACTTTGAGGGCCCTGGGACCGCTACGGTAGCTGTGAAGGCCCTTCAAGAACTCTGAAAAGTGGTGGCAAAAGGGGCTCTGGTTAAGACGCAGCAGGTCGTTATGCTACTTAGGTTCCAGAATGGGTAAAAAAAAAAAAAGTAAATAAATGCAATGTAAATTTTAATCTTATACCAGTTGTATAGTATCATTTGAAGTAATTCCACATACTGTATATCAGTTGACTATATTTGTAAGTAGTACAGGAGATATTATAAGTAGAATTTTGTAAACAATATAAATTTATTAAGGATGAGCTGTTTGTTTAATAGAAAAAAATTGTTAGCATAAATTGTATAATATTGTGTTATAGGAAAATTTTCTTCTTGTTAATTTAGTATTTAGGGCTTGACAATAATGTATTTTAGTGTACCATTTGCCACTGAGGTAGACACCTCATTTGCAAATAAATAGATTTTGATTTGATTTTTTGATTTGATTTGCATCTGCCACATGAACACTATTATCATCTTGCAAGAGTATGTCCAAGGGATCCTTAATACTCAGATTGGGGGTAATGCTCTTGAAAAGGATCTAAAATAAGAGAATCATTACATCCAAAGAATGTAATAAAAAGAGTGCATAAAATTAACCTGAATCCATAACTACCCAGCATGTCCAACAGCATAACAGCATGTTACAACAATGTGCCAAGCAAGAACTTCTATATGCATCTGAGACAAAGACCAGAGTCTCCTTAAATCTATACAGGCATGCCATTGTAAAATTTTGTCACAAATTTTCACAGGAGCAACTGAAATAAACCTTACATACATGCTGGGCTGTTAAGGGTTAAGGTGAACACAAATTCCCAGTTCCGACGTCATAGGAAATAACCATATGAAGTTAAAATTCCTGACCAGACCAGAAATCCAAACCCAGGGCCCTCAGAACTAAAGGCCAGTATGATGACCATGCAGCCAAGGAGCTGGACTAGATACACGTATTAATATCTACTAATTATTGTGTACTATAACAACATGATGGGTTTATCCTGGTCACGGTTAAATTTAAAAAAACTGAGTTTCTGTTATGGTGGTGGAGATGACAATAACAATTTGTTGTTTTAATGGGTCAAATATTGAAGTCGTCATCTCTATTAGGATTCCACTGTAATTATCACGATCATTATCAAGGAAGTTAAAAATCTTGGTCTACTGTTTCTAGAATTCTGTGTGATATTCATTACCATCTTGTCTTTTTGAAGTGAGAAAGAACTTCAGACTGTGAAACGCAAGCTGTCTCGTCCTCCATCGGTAAATGAAAGTGGCCACTCTTCCAATTTCTTTTTGACACCAAGTACTCCAGCATCAAGCAAATCCTTGAATAATTCTCCACATTTCCCTGGATTGTCTCCTGAATCTCCACGTTCACCTTCTCCTCAGCATTCACGTGTAAGTTTTAGCTATAATTGAAGCCATGAAATCAAAATACCATTCAATTACATTGCTTCAAGTTCTGAGAAAAATGCAAAATACATGTTTTCTGCTCTTCTAATTAATACCTTTACAGGAATATTTTTCTAGATAAATTAGAGAAAAAATACATTAACATGTCAAAGTTATGTAAGTGCCAGAAAATACATTTCAAAATTGCAGAAAATTAATAGTTATTGCTCTCTCCAGTGAAGTATTTTTCAGAGGAACTGTTTTTATTTTTAAAATACCAAAAATACAGTAGTGATATATTTTTCTACAAGTTTGATCATAGTGAGTAAACAATAAATGCAATTACGAATATATTGTTGCTCAGTCTGATATTACAACTTGCTTTGCTACACGGAGTTCCAAACCTTCAGTATCACTCTCACTAGTTTTACCATTTTCTTCATATGCTGTCAGACAATCAAAAGGAGATCTGGATGGATGATTTGGAGATATGCATTCCAGATATTTCTTCATTTTCTTGATGTATTTCTTGATATCAGCAGCTTTGACAGGTTTTTAGTTTCAGTTCTTGTGTATAAATGTAGGAAAGATTACCCAAGTTGGAATCCTACTTGTACATTTTAAATATGTATTTTGTATAAATCACAGCTTGTAGTTGAAACTATGTGACTTTCCCTTTAAAAATATGGTGTTAGCAGGTGTTTATAATCCTTCAGAGCATGGAATTGAAGCATGGTTAAAGTCAACACTAGAGATTTGAGTGGTTTTTGAACACAATACATGAAGGCTGCTACCTGATAATTAGAGCTTGGAATTTTAGGTGCAAAATTTGGGGTAAAAAAGGTGCAAATTTTAAATTTAAATATTCGTAGAAACATCATCATAACCAGTTTTACATCTTATAAAAGGATACAAAATTCATTCATGTTATCATGTATTAAAAATTGCCTAAAACAAATCCCAGAACACAATGTTATTAAAATCAAACTGTCAAAACAGATAATATTTAACATTTCAGTGTTGTTTACAGACACCGTAGATCTAGCCATATGATAAATAAATTAAATAAATAAATAAATAAATAAATAAATAAATAAGTGGAGTTGCATCCCCAGTCACTAAGTAAATACTTATACATAGAAAAGAAATATTCAGCATGAACAGACACAAGTGCTGCATATTTTGTTTGCAGTCATTATTAAATGTGTGTTTGTTGCAACATCCTTAACATCAGGGATTTTGGCTAAGCTCTGTTCTAGTATGTGCTTTGCAGTACCCTCCAGTGCATCCTTCACATCCATCACAACAGCCCATTTAAGAAATTTCATATAGCCTTAAAACGAAACATCATCATCATCATCAATGTCCACTCCAGTTGCCCGGGTGTGGTTACAAATAAACAATGCAAGAATTTGGGAACTTGGAAGAGAATGTCCTGTATTTTCAACATACGTTTGTTTCCTAGTAGGAGTCTATTTTTAGAAACTGCTGAACACTTGGTTACACGCACCGGCGGGGAATCGCCGCCAGATAGGAAATGTGATTTCAGCAGTTGTGTGATGTGGAGCCATGGCACTTTAGGACATTCTGTGTGCACACAATTTGCGCAGGGTGGGAATATAGTTAGTTCGCTATGGGATCTCTCTAAGAGTGGATTCATTTTTTCTCATTGTTTGGAGCAGGAATTCGCTGCCTGTGCGTGTAACAGTGCTAGCGTTGTTGTATTCTCTGCTTTGTTAGTGTTCGTTTATTGTTTGGTAGACCATGGACTTCAAGAAAGTGCAACAATGCAAATGAGAACTTTTTGATGACATGGTAACGACTTGCAGATTAACAGAAACCTACTTGCGGTAAAAGTCATGATGGCGGGGAAACGCCGCCAATGCGTGTAACGACATCATAGTTTACACCAGACCACCCGAAAGAAAATTAGATGGTAAGATGTATATAGTTTCTATGTTATACTGTAATTAACAGCAATAATAGAGTAGGACCAATATAAAACAATAACACTGTGACATTTATCTTGAAAAGATAAGACAAATAAAGCTTCTAAATGAACATGAAATTAACAATTTATATAAGGTGAGGAATCCCCGCTGTGCATGTAACTATGTTATAATTTTTGCACGTGTAACCAAGTGTTAATGTAGAGACAGAAATGTATTTGCATATGAATGCTTCACAAATTCAATGTAGTGCTTGTGCAATGCAGGTCACATGCTTTAGATTGCATGTAGGTAAATGCCAATAACTTGTAGAATGCTTGGTCCCCAAGTACTAGCCACACTCGATCATATTGTATTCCTTCAGGCCACAATACAATATATGCATCATTAAAACTTTGGATCACACTGGCATTGATAGTTTAATTCAGAATGTATATTTTCAATAGCATGGGTTTCACTTGCTGTCCATCTAGGGGTGCTATTAAAATGTCTAGAATATATTGCCTGTTGCTGGTTTTGTCAAGTATTACTTGCCTGTCATTTTTCTTCATGCAGAGGCTAAATATATGATTTTCAAAGGGTGCTTTAATCTGGACCAAGACTTACCAGTATATTTCTGCAAATATGTTTTCATAATAGGATTGTTAAGCTTGGAAAGAAGCATTCCACACACCACAAATGTCTTTGCTGTCAGCTTTTTTTCTTTTCCTTCCTGAATTTTAAGAAGCCATTGTGCTTCACCAATGAATTGTTGTTGCACTCCATCCTTACTACTCCTTACGCTTCACTTGTTAAGCGCTAGCTATATGCTGCATAACATGATTATGTTGGTGTTTTTCAATCAATTGTTATTGATATACCACAAACATTTTACCTCAGAACAGACCCATCACTCTGAATACCATTTGCACTAAACTGTTAAGCACTATCATGTATTTTCTCGGCATTCATTTTCTGTTTCAGCATACTTAATACTGGTATTATACTGGAAACATAGGACAGTGGAAGACACCACACACAGTCAAAGTTTATTCTGAACCATCGCCTACGCAATACTAACAAGGCCAGCAGATAAGCAGCTAACAGAGGGCGGCAAGCTAATAGTTCAAAAATCGCCGAGTACGTACTTAAGCTCCCGATAAGTGCAGTACAGGGAGCCTATGATTCTAATGGCAAATTGAGGAACTACAAAGAACCAAGCTTTACAGACAAACTGTTAGGTATTTTGGTTTAATTTCTTTAGGACTAAAATGCATTAAAGGAGCCAAGAAAGTATTAAACAAGTGGGAAAAGGTGCTGACTTTAAGAAAAGGTGCAAAAAAGTTTTCTTTGCAAGACAAGCTAATTTGGGCATTGCAGTAGCAAAAAAGAATGAAGGTGCTCTACTTATAAACAAATTCTTGAATAGTTCGTTAACTCATTGGAGTGCAGAGGAAATAAAATATTCAACTGTACAGATATCTCAAAATAAGGACTTGCATGGTTTTTGATCTCATGGCTTCAGTTGGAATATTGCATTCTGAGAGAGAACTCTAGTATTCAGCTTTCACATGAATCGCAATATTTTCTTCGTCAATTTTAATATAATTATAATTAAATTTTTATATACTTAATGTATTGAAAGCTGGGGTTGTACATTAATTAAGGCCACAGCCACTTCCTTCCCAATGCTAGCCCTTCCCCATCCTTGCATCTCCAAAAACTTTCAATGTGTTAGTGCGACGTTAAACCACTAGGAAAAAAAAAAGCTGAAGGAATAAAATGTAATTTTATGGATGAAAAATTGTGATTTTGTCATGTAAGACCCAGGGTAGCTAGCCTTTTTCCTGTTCCTCAAGCCTATGTGGTATATCTCCATCTTATTGCCAATCATTACCACACCCTACTGGCAACAAGAGAGGATGAATTTTGAATTTTTGCTTTATATATCTTCATAATTGATGATAAGCTCCTTGCCTTTAAAAGAGTAGTGCTGCGGGCTAGCCATTCTTTTCTTCTCTTGACTGTGGCATGATCACAATATCAAAATTCACATAAAACACGACAAGCTTGATTTCTTTCTTTCCTCAGTAACTTCCACCCAAGCACCCACTTACCATGTTCACATACTCATTTTAGCTTCTTTCCTTGTGGCCATGACTAATACTCATAACTTGTAGTATGGAGTGGGGATCACAGGTTGGACATTTGTTCTATCTATTCCCTTCTTTTATGAGTCTTCTTTTTCTTCTTCTCCTTGTGCTTATATTGTACATAATATGTTACTTACTTGCGGACTGACTGCTGTGACTAATGATACTGTAATTGGAACAGTGAGTCTTGTGTACGAATAGGCCAGCCACTGGATTTTTAAAGCTGCCAAGCTGTGATTGTAAAGGGCAGTCCCTCCTTGAGCCACTAGCTCACTGGGACATTCTATACCCAATAAATAAATAAATAAATAAATCTTACAGAGAAGTTAGACAGTGATTTTAAATGTAATTCCCAGAAGTGTGTTCTTCCAGCAAAGAAGCCATGTAAAAACCTGTAAATAAATTTAGAGAAAAGGGTTTGCTTCTTGATAAGAAGGAAAGGGTAAAGCAGTGCGTTCTTACTGGAGCAAAAGTGGCCGAAGTTGGAGAATGATTACAACATTCTCCACAAAAATCTTTGGAATGGCTGTCTTGGTAACCACTATTTCAAGGAGCTCTGCATGGCAAGCTACCAAACTCTACAAATTGTAATCATACAAGTTCACTGTCATCCATGAATTTGCTACAGCATGATAATAAGAGTTGGATACATTTCTGTAACTGGATGTAGAGGAATTGGTTGAGGATTGATGGGGTAATTGATCCAATTTTAATAATCTTCTCTGATGAAGTATGGTTCCATTTACACTGCCATGTTTTGATTCAGAAACCAGTATTGGAACTAAGATAAATCCATATTAGTGCAGGAAATCCCCCATTACATGTTGAGAAAATGGAGGTTTGGTGCACAGTAAATGCATACAGAATAATAGAGCTAACATTTTTTTTTTTTTGGAGACACCATTAATGAAAAATGTTATGGGAATAATATACACCATTCTTTGAACTTCTGACCACCGAGCTCGATAGCTGCAGTCGCTTAAGTGCGGCCAGTATCCAGTATTCAGGAGATAGTAGGTTCGAACCCCACTATCGGCAGCCCTGAAGATGGTTTTCCGTGGTTTCCCATTTTCACACCAGGCGAATGCTGGGACTGTGCCTTAATTAAGGCCATGGCCACTTCCTTCCCACTCCTAGCCCTTTCCTGTCCCATTGTCGCCATAAGACCTATCTGTGTCGGTGCGACGTTAAGCAACTAGCAAAAGAACTTCTGACCGTATTGAGTGTCGGTCTTGATATTTCCAGCAAGAGTCTGACACCATGCATACAGCTGCAGATTCATAAAATTTTTGAAGGTAGCATAATTAGTTGTGGGTTATGGCATGTAATATTTCTTTATGGGAGAACTTGAAAAATAAAGTGTATAGGTCAAACCCCCACATGTTAGAAAACCAGAAAGGAAATATCAGGAGAGAAATTTGCTCTATTTGTAACTGTAATTGTGAGAATCTGAATCATGGCAAAGTTAGTGGTGCCAATTGCATTAATATTGTACCCAATTCTTCATTTTCTGCCTGGCCTTTTCACATTTACCTGGGGTAGGCACTTTGTGTAGATTTAGCTCATTTTTACAGGTGGAAGCCTTTCTCAATATCAACCCCAAATGGAGGGATGTATTCACAATTGCATGTTACTGTGGTGTTTTATAGTGTAATGTTTTCTGTGTAAATGAAGATGTGTATTATGATAAACACAAGCACTCATCCCCCAAGCAAGAGGAATTAACCAGATAAAGTTAAAATTCCCAGCCTGGCTAGAAATCAAACCTGGAGCATCTGAACCGAAGGTCATTACGCTGATCATTCAGACAAGAAGTTGGACACATATTGGACACATATTGTATCCAATTGTTTGGCCAGCTAATTCTTACTTGAAACTTACTGTACTTGGCCTCACCAGCACACTTCCACCATTTATTTATGTCTGATGAACATTCCATCAGGCCCATCCTTCTCACATCTTTCCAGATTTGATCCCACCTTCTTGTTTTGGGTCTTTCTGGAGGCTGCCTTCCCTCTCGTATACTACATCACTGAGCAAGTTGGCTGTGCGGTTAGGAGTGCGTAGCTGTGAGCTTGCATTTGGAAGATGGTGGGTTCAAACCCCACTGTCAGCAGCCCTGAAGATGGTTTTCTGTGGTTTCCTTTTTCACACCAGGCCAGTGCTAGGGCTGTCTGTGCCTCAATTAAGGTCACAGCTGCTTCCTTCCCACTCCTAGCCCTTTCCTATCCCATCATTGCCATAAGACCTATCTGTGTCAGTGCGACATAAAGCCAATTGAAAAAAATGTATACTACACTACGCTTTTTTGATCATGGTGCTCTCTTTCTCATGACATGGCCTGCCCATCTCAATCTCCCGCTCTCAACCTCTGCCACAGTATCAGGATCTTTAAACAGTTCTCTGAGCTCTCGGTTACACTTTATTCTACCTGTTTGTAAGTTGGTGCAAAAATACCTTGTTTACAAAGGTTATAATCTTTCTTCCTTTTTTTTTTTTTCAAAATCCAGTTCTCTGTTCCATATGTTGGTACTGGCCATACTATTGTTTTTACACATACAGATTTTGGTGTGGTGATATAATAGTTCAGATTTCATGAACTTCTTACAAATATGGAGGCTGTCTCTTCTGTATTTTTTCAGGATATCAATACTCCTAGATAAGTAAGTACATCTATATTTTGGATATTGTCTTATTCATCACATAATACACTCTGTGACACCCAAAGCAAAGTGTAGCTTCCACCGAAATCCCAGTCCCATCCATGGCGGTGACCATATGGAAGCCGCTGGGGTATGGGTAGTGCTGAGTAATGACATTCAGAGCACAACCAGTATGTCTGAGTGTTATGAAAGGTGTTGCTCATAGGGTTAGTTGTGTTGCAATAGCACTGTCTGGCCCAGTGAGGAAAGCAATAGCAAACTACCTCACTCCTCGTCTTGCATAGTTTGCCTCAGTTTGGTGCTGCCATTACTTTTTATAGTGGTTTTCCTATAACTGCATAGCCTTTGGTAGTGCTATTTGAGGATCCAACCAGCTTCTGGGCTGATGACCTAACAGACAGACTGTACACTCTGACTGCTTCTGCTGCTTCTCCTTTGCCAGTTCTCGTAAATATCAGGGGCGAATGCTGGTCATGAAAGTCAGGCTTGCTCTTCCATTCGTGGAAGTTGGTGGGGTGGGACATGCATATTTCTGAATGAATAAAATTTATAAACCCAATAATCGCTAAATCACATGAACATTTTAATCATCGGTTACATGAACATGCATTCAAACTGGTTATGTCACACCTACAAGAATGGCCAAAAGAATAACAATCAGACACATTTTATAATTATTAACAAATCATGACAAGCCAGTGAACGTCAAACTATGTACACAGAAAAATTGCTACTATTTATTGAATCTTCCTACTTGAAAACAAACTCTACTCTGCGGCTTCTCTTTACAAAACCATCAATAACTTCATCATAGAAAGAGGACTGTAATCTAATTTTTGCAAGCAATCCTTTTTCAATTGACAGCATAGCTAATGATGATATCCTCTCCTGGCATTGAGTCGATCTGCAATATGTATTAATGCGTCTCAGTGTTCAAAAAGAAAGTTCTGCAGAGGATGTAGTAGCAGGAATTGTTGCTACAAGTTTGATGAGCATGAAAATTTCTGGCATACCCATGTACAATTTATTAGTATGCATAAACTGCATTAAGTCTGAAACACTTTTCTTTTTAAAATCAGAAGATGAATACATCACACTTAATTCTGTTTTTAAGCGAACAATGTCGAAAAATGACCCATAGGTCTTTTCTAGGGCAGTAACATCACTGTCTGGAAACCTATTTCTGTGCTTCTCAAACAAATCACAATCCAACAGCAAAAGAACACAAATTTCTTTATGCATTTAAAACGCTCTCCTATTTGGACAAGTGCATTGTCAATAATTTCATTGAATAGACGTTTGTACTTTGATTTTTCTGGTTCATCACTAATTCTTCGATTTTTAGAGCTCAGCTGTCCTCCATAAACATCAATTTCAGTGTCAACATGTCCATACAAACTGTCAACTATCTCTCATAGACTGGATATTTAAAAAGAGCTCCTCAACCTTCTTGCCACAGTACTGAATATTCAGACTTTTTTTTTTTTTTTTTGTAAAATACTGAACACAGTATCCGAGAATGAAAAAATCTTGGAGAACACTGCCAGCAGAAATCTAGTGTTGAACTTAAGTAAGAAGAAGAAAAATCCTTGTGCTTTCAATGTAGTGTCTTCATCCCAGTTGTCTGAAGTATCCTGTACATGTTGAAAGAATTTCACCAGCGTATCATAATATTCCTTCACAGTATTAATAAGACGTGAAGCAAAATTCCATGTCGTTGGTGCTACTGTTGGCAACTTCTTCTGAACAAAATCTCGAAGAGCAGCTGTTCTCTTTGTAGACTTTGAAAGAAAAAGCAGCAAGTCCTGACATTGTTTGGAAGAAAATTGTACATTCTTTGATTTTTGAAGCAGACTGCTGTAGTGTGAAAATTCAATAGGTGGCTATAACAATGCACAAATGTCGCATATGGATACTGGTCTTGAAGTAGTTTATTAAACCCATTCACATGATCGGCTAAGACAGCAGCACCGTCATATGTTTGAGCCACAATCTTTTCCTCACAACTGAACTCTTTTAAAATAGCACGAACATTATTTAAGAGAGCTCCAGCAGTGCGATCTTTACTAACGTCAGCAAAACCAAGAAACCTCTCTT
Organism: Anabrus simplex; assembly: GCF_040414725.1. Lineage (NCBI taxonomy): Eukaryota > Metazoa > Arthropoda > Insecta > Orthoptera > Tettigoniidae > Anabrus > Anabrus simplex. The sequence continues at coordinate 419,196,134 of NC_090268.1, read as the reverse complement.
GAATGTCACCACTTTCATCTACAAAAGGGAGTAAAGTAGAGAGTTGTGACTTATTAATAATATCGGACGTTTCGTCCAACATTATTGCCACAAAAGTTGCTTGTTTAAGCTCCTCCTTTATTCTTCTCACAATTACTGAACTTATTTCTGCTATTAAATCATTTTGGATTGCAGATGACGTCCCTCTAAAAATGGTGGAGTCTTTCAGATGAGCTGCCAGAAGAGGATCATATTCACTTATTATTTGTAGAAGTTTGATGTAATTCCCTCTGTTTACGGAAGTTGCAGACTCGTCATGTCCGCGAAATGGTAGTTCCTGTTTTGCTAAAAAAACACACTGCATCGATCACTCGTTTAAGTATGTCATGATTTTTCTTTACCTTTTCATTATGAAGTTGGTCACTGATGCGTTTCTGTTCATCCAGCTGGTGGTCGATCCTTGTACGCCCAAAGCCCAAAGAAACACTTCATATGGTTTGCAGATTTCTCATGCCTTGTAATGGACAGTGTCAAGGTGTTCAAATTGTCAAAGCCACTTTTACACCATACACCGTTATCAGCAGAAAATAGTAAACACGGCCAGCAAAATAGTCTATTCAGTTTCTTGGACCCTGTCAACCAGTGCGTATTATTATATTGAGATACAGAGAACGAACGTACATATTCTCTATTTTTCTCCCTGTGCTATGTCTTTAAATCTGGCAGCACCTGCCATTCTTAATAATGTCTGTTTTCTCTTGGATAGTCCTCAGAGAAAATGGATTTGATAACAAGCTGTCAATAATGCACGGTTCTGAACCCATTGCAGCACGTCAAATCATTCAGAATAGATGGTCAGGAACTTACAGTACACTACTCACTGACACAACACACTAGATCTGTAGCTCTCAGACCAGAGCTTCCAACTACACATTATAAACGTGACAGCTTGCAACCGGCCTTGGAGAGAAGAAACCTGCGCGCGCATACATTTCTCGCTGTGTCGACAGCTCCGCTGAAGCTCCTAAGACACGAGCAAGCCTCACAGGACTCGCCAAGATATATGCAACATGCGATTTGTATAATGCAGATCTATTACAGATACGATACATATTGTATTTTTTTAAACTCGCCCCTGGTGAATATGTTTCTTAATTTATGTTATATAACCTGCAAGCTAGTGTTTCTGATACAATTTTATATTTATGTATCAGGCTCCTGACAGTGAAATTAGTTTTAAAATGTTACAGAAGTTTATTAGGATCAACCTATTCAATAAAGTTGGGTTCTTAAAACTAAAATTTACATCTTGTTATACTAATTTGATGAGACATGTTTCAACCATTATATGGGCATCATCAGCCATACTCTCATGCTTAAAAGATCCTGATTGATTTAGTCAAAATGTTACATAGAGAAATGTTGGTATTATAAAAATATGTGAAATTGTGGTGAGCTCTTAAATGAAAATGTACACTATTATAACTTGTTTAAAAATGTTTGTGAGAAAAACTAATAATGTTGGTGCGATTTCACACTGACAATTTAAAACATTTTATAAAAATAGTCGACTAGTCCATATTTACATAGATAATAAGAAAGTCTATAGCTAAAGTTGAGGTCTTGGGTTAGTGTCAAAGTGAGAGTGGAATCTAGTTAAAGACAACCCAATTTGAAGTTGTAGAAAAGGTTAAAATGAACCTTAAGTAGCTTAATTATTTAAGATGACATTGAAACTTTCTTGTTCAGAGCTCGTAGTGTTAACATGTCGTATGACGCTGTGTGCATGATAGAGTTGTTGTTGGATGCCGGGCTGAGTGGCTCAGACGGTTGAGGCGCTGGCCTTCTGACCCCAACTTGGCAGGTTTGATCCTGGCTCAGTCCGGTGGTATTTGAAGGTGCTCAAACACGTCAGCCTAGTGTTGGTAGATTTACTGGCATGTAAAAGAACTTCTGCGGGACTAAATTCCAGCACCTCAGCGTCTTCGCAGACCGAAAAAGTAGTTAGAGGGACGTAAAGCAAATAACATTATTAACATTATTAGAGTTGTTGGAACCATTAAACTCGTAATTTATGAAGTGAGTCCATAGTCTTCTTATTTTTATTGAAGAAGTAATGAAAGATTCACAAATGAGTGTTGCCGTGTAAGTCTCTGCTAGCTAAAGTGATGATTTTCTCTTGTACTGATAGTCAAATGGGAACGTTCTTGCTTGTAGTTGGCTGTAGCTTGAAAAGTAGAAATAATTGAAGGAAGTTTGGTAAAGAATCTGTAATGCAAAGAGGGTAGAAAGATTTAAAGTTTAGAGAAAAGATGGCTGTGTTGACGGGAATGTTAAGTATTCATTTACTTACCCTCTTGATTTTTGTGGTGTGAACTGATTAGCATTGTGGTGTCAGAACGAGTAACAGTTGCATTTCTTGTATTGTATCTGTGTGGAATTGAGGGAGGGGGCTGGGGTGGAGGAGAGGAGATGGGCGCAGTGTATGTATATATGTAAATATTTTCTAGTTCTTTCATTAATTTCCCTTTGCTCACTATTTTAATGATTGAAAGGTCCTGCTGAATAGTTTTAATTGTGTAAATTGTCATTTAATAGCTCACAACAATTTCACATATTTTTATAATACTCACATTTCTCTATGTAACATTTTGACTACAGCAATCAGGATCCTGATCTTTCTTTTAAGCATGAGAGTACAGCTGATGATGCCCATATAATGGTCGAAACATGTCTCGTCAAATTAGTATAACAAGATGTAAATCTTAATTTTAACACGTTCAGTACCTGCTTCTAAGCGGGACACTTGAATGCCTGGACCAGCCATTTTCATGCCCGGCCCTCTTGATGTGCATCACGTAATACAATTTAAAATTACTCCTAAACTACAAATGTTAGAAAAATGATACTTTGTGCTTACCTCTAGCAAATATTTAGGGTGTGATATCTGGTGTCACAGGTTTCAAAATACGTCTAATTTTATACAGCCTATCTGTATTTTCGGCATAATGATTACTGTCACCGAAGTCAAGAAATGAAAGAATATGAAGGAAGCGTATTCGGAACATTGTTTTAGAAAATATCGGAGTATGAAAAACGGGGTCTTCGGTCCAGTACATTTTTATATCAGGATTTTGGACTAATCGGTTTCCACGATTGCATGATCGAATTCCTTGTGAAAGGCCGGGGCACCTCACTTATCACTTGTCTCGCTTATAGATTGGTCTGCTCATACACATATTGATAATATTCGTCGTTCTTGAAAATACTCACGTAACTCAAAATATCCTGCTTATTTTCTATTTGAACGTTTATACCTGAAGTCTCTGTAAATGGTGGAATGGGTGGACAATAACTAGGATGATATGTATCAGGCACTTCACTTTTCTATATAGGCCTATCGAATTCGGGAATCGGAATTTCCTCGTCACTCTCACATTCACTGTCTGAGTCTATTTCAGGAATAAGTTCATCACCAGAATAATCATTGTGAACAATATCTAAGAATTAATCTTCCGTAAGAAACTGTGTTTTATAAGCCATTATACTACACTCAGTAAGAACGACACGCGCTGTATTGGAATCTCAAGTACCGACTTGACGCGCGAGGAAGTGCTGAGATATTCCCGCTAAAACAGCTAAGATAAACATGAGCCCACTCAACGCGAGGGTTATCTCAAAAAGATCAACGAACTTCCTGCTACAACCAGCAATGCCGACTAAGGTGTAAGAATGCATAGATGACGAATATAAACAACATTGCTTCGTGCGGAACATTAAACGTCTTACGCCGTCCACGGCCCGCAGCATAGGAGCAAGCTTAAATGTCTTACGCCGTCCACGGTCCGCAATGAGTTAAGAACTCAACTGTGGGCCGGTTCTACCACCTACTGGTAAAGTAGCGCGTAACTTGTCCTCCGCATAAAAGGATGTTTCCGTTCGACCACCCCCAGGTAGCGCTATCGGCAGCATAAATTGTAGTTACCCGGCGTGTAATTTATCGGCCCCTTCGAGGGCCCGATAAGACTTTACCTGCTGGGCAAGTTTTGAGAGTTGAACATTATTAGCTGTATTTCTGGCGACATACAACTTAAATTAGCTTAGTATACTGAAAAAAAGCATGATACTGTAACAGTGGCCGATATTGTATTGCAGGATCTTGAACATTAATGCTTCCCTTGAGTTGCAACGGTCACACCAGCCTCTCGCATCGGTAGCTTAGGGAACACATTTTATACGTCAAGCTTTCGTAAAGAAACTTTAAAAGGATAAAAATCAAAATCTATTTAGAAATCATTTCAAATGGGCTTTAATTTCCTACTTTTACAGTTTTCAGACACGAGGTATAAGTTAATGTATGTATCCTTACTATTTCAAGCGTTTTCGTAGCGTAATGGCTAATACGCTAACTTCATAATACGAGGTATGCAGGTTCGAGTCTTTACTATGATGAATCTTTTTTTATTTCCATTATTAGTGTTGTGTTAATCTGTATGCCTCTTTTCATACGTTCTTTTGTTAATAATATATTTCATTGAAATATTTAATCACAATATTATGTCTACTAGGAAATTGCTTTATATGTATGCTACTTATAGAAAGTGATGTTATGATTAATAGCACTTAGAACTGTCACCCAGGTAGCAGATTCCCTATTAGTTGTTTACATAGTCTTCTTGTAAATTATTTCGAAGAAATTGGAAACCATTCTATTCCCGAATTCCTCTTCCTATGAAAGGATATTTATCCCGATTAGTTCTTTACATTTACATTACCTTCCAACTTTATCTTCATAAAGTTAAACATTAGAATGAAATGCTTTATCAATAAATGGAAGCATGTGGAACTAAACGAGGGCACAGAGCTAGTTGCAAATAGAGGATCGTGGAGATACTTAATCAATTCACAGAAGACTGCAGATAGAATGCTCAAAGGCAATAAGTCCGTAAAGATGATGTGTGTGTGTGTGTATACATATATGGAAGCGCGTAAAAGAGAGTTAAGAACAACGGCAGGGAACAAAAATACATTTTAAACTGTAAATTAGAAAAACGATGAAAACCTGCATACCTTCTATTACGGAGCGAGCGACTTGACCACTCTACTACGAGAATACTTTTCAAAAACACTGCCGTACATGACAGGTTATAACTGGCGTAAGAAAATGTAATCTCGAGATTTTAATCCCAATTAGGTATTGATCTTGAAGATCATAGATTAAAATCACGAAAGCTTGACACAAATCATTGTCTATAACTCTTAAGACTCCCCTTATTAGGCTTTTTGGTGATAATCAGCAGACGCAAGCACAGGGAAATAAGACAATCGAAATGAGTTTCATGCATCTGACGACAGATAGCAGCACGCTCGAAAGCGAGAAGTCGCTGAAAATCAATCTAGCCAACTTCGTATTGCCCCCATCATGCTGGGCTCAGCTCGGCCGGTGAGCGAGAGTCTCAAGTGTAGACCGTTCGCTAATCGGCTGGGCAGAAAATTTTAAAGGCAGGGATAGATTAAGGACTAGCGACAAACAAAGGGACATTAAAATAGGTTTTATACATTTATTAAAACTACCACTCTTCCAATTAACAACAAAATTTTACAAAATCTAGGTAATGTTCGCGTTAATTCTTCTCTTCGTGCTTTCATCTACAAGGAATCTTGGTCAAATTAAAGGTCAGCAGATATTCGTGTCTGCAACGATAATAATGAATATTAGTTTACTTTCAACTTGATTATAAAATAAAATAATATTTGAGATCACTTCCTCAGATAATGATAATTAAATTATTTGAAACTCAAAAATATTCCTTCTGGATCTCGCCTAATTTTACTAGAAAATGATCATTTTCTTTCTCTTATTAAAAATACTGAAAAAATTTTAATTCATGAAATTATTGTTGGTATGTCTTCCTTAGACTTTCATTCTATCAATTAACTTCCTTTTATAATTATTTACTGACTAATCTCTTCATAATTAATTTATCTTTAATGTCATGTCAATCTAAACGTTACTCATTTTTACACGATAAAGGACTGTGCAATATTTACAAATTTGATCTCGTGACATCAACCCACTGACATAGCTTTTACTTATGCATATTCTTTTAGTAAATAAGATCCTAATTTACCTTAAAATGCATTAAAATCTACTAAAGGTTCATATTCCGTCAAATAACGAACACGCGAAAATGATATAAATCGGCCAAAAGTTGACGCGCACAGTGGAAAACATCATCACAAAAACAGTCAAGAAAAATCACAAAACACAGAATATGGTCAAATTACACATCACACAATTACACACAGGTACACGACAATATTAAAAAATATTTACACGAACACTAACCTTTTGATTATTAATTTTTAGATTTAATCTAAATCAGAGAAATTATTCTCAAGATGACAATATCATGAAAAGTTCCATGTGTCGACTTGGGATGTGATAGAGTTGAGGTTATCACTTTTATGCAGAAATTAATTATACAACGATGTTCAAGGGAATATTCTGAACAGAAATCATCCGAAATCATCAAGTAAACATACCTATAGCACTGATCAAAATATTAAAATACGCGCTTACGGTACATGTGTTGCAGCATTTATTTTTATTCTCCTACTATATCGTGGCTCTCAATTAATCTGCGCTCAAGTTTGAAGAAGTTATGTCCAACAACATATTTTCTTCTCAAAATGACTCTAATGGATGCATAAATTATTACTCAAAACATAATGTCCATCTACAAGTCACATTCACTATAATAGCACAGTAAAATATACACAATCTCATCACATGCTCCGACAGGAGGCTGCCATGTTCCAGGCCTACTTTACACAAGTGAGCACACATTAATTCCATTCAAGAATAAACAGTATTAAACCCATGACCTTATTCAAGTTTTAGCCCGTAATTAGATTTATTTATTATTATTATTATTATCATTATTATTATTATTATTATTATTATTATTATTATTATTATTATTATTATTATTATTATTATTATTATTATTATTATTATTGACCGCGCCTGGTCTCACTTGCAAAGACTATCGTATGATAATACTCAGATGACTATTAAAATTCAAGTCCATAGAAACATCGTAAAATCGTAGAGTGAAATTTGACACAATGAAAATTACTAAAATACTGTCCTAATTTGTTCCAATTAATTTATAAAATATTTCAAAATCATTCAAGATTAACGTGGAGGTCATTTTAATTTTATTTCTCCTGCCGTACTGAATTTTTAGGACAGTCGATATCTCTCGATGACACTCATACAGATATCTAACTAATAGAATTAAATACACATCCATTCATGAACACAAACTACCTCCCACCAAAGAAAGAAGAATGGAAAATCAAACTACAGCAATACTAATAGATGTAATCTATATGGATAAGTAAACGCTATGTGCACAAAATTTATACAGAAAGACAGAAAGATATATATTCTTCAGGGGTATTCATGTGGCTGACGACGGCTGGATTCTGACTGATGACCTAGTACGCGGTCTCCTCACCCTCCATCGAACTGAGTCTCGTCCATGTCCGATGCCTTACATAATTAGTGGTTCATTGAGGAGGTGAAAGTGCACAGGAAACAGTAGGACTCATCTTGGGGAAGGATATTCATCTTGAAGCGAACTCGAACCAGCGACCTTCCTTCTTCTGAGTTCTCCTCGTGGAAAAGCTGAAACTAATAAATTGTCTTAGCAAAAGTCCAAGACATACACTCGATGTTTAATAAGGTGGAATAAGACACTTATCTTTTGAAAGTCATGAATTAATCGTAGATAAATATTTAGAATGTCTGAATTGCAGTATGCGAAGTTCTCAGTGCCTTCTCTAATATAAAATCTCCCAGTGAAGCAAAAGACGTCTAGTCTCGACCGTAGCTGCGTTCAGAGTAATGCTCGGGTAAAGTGTTCAGAAGTAGAAACCCCAGAATAAAATTTCCTTTGGAATTACCAGTAATTCACTGTCTTAAGACGGGGGTGTGCCTCTTAATTTCGCCTGATAGGTTGACCCATTGCATTCCTGTGAAGGTCGTTGTTTTTATTGGCTGCCACAGTTTCACATCAGACGACCTTGGCATTATTGATCGCCAACACTCACACTTCTCGTCTAGTCACGTGGCACACACAGCTGCTATGAAGGACACCTAACAGGAATTCCAGCCTGCTTCCTTGCTCTCTCGGCTCGGTGGAAAAACCGGTTCGCAAGTGGCTTATTCACGCTGGCACGGAAGTGTAGCAACTCGCCCTCCTGGCTGTCGAAATAATATTCCAACTCACTGTTGTAATATCATTCTCCTTTAATAAATATTACCACTTTTGAAGGGGACAGTATATTGGTGTCTAGCTCCGGGTAGCTACCTAGCGCTTGCGCGGAGGTGGTTGGACGCAAAGCCAAAGTATCAGCCGATTTACACCTCCAGGTAGTTTACCTCACGGGCAGCTGCCAGCCACTTTACCAGCAGATGGTAGAACCAGCCCTGTATTGAATAAGTTGATCCTAATAAACTTTTGTAACATTTTAAAACTAATGTACATTTCAATACGGACCAATCATAAAATTTATAACATGTAACAAACAGTGGAAGCCGATGAGGTTTTCCCAGTTATTATTGAGTAATCAGCCCGAGGGCTGGTTGGATCCTCAACAGCTCCACAATCAGCTGTCTCAGATAGCCTAGACATCACTGAAGAGGCATGCACAGCACTACTTGCAAATGGAAGATTGTGGAAACACTTCATTCTTTCATAGAAGCTTTGCAATCTGAACACAAATATTCATACTAATCTAGTATGTATGTATGTAATGGTATGTATGTATGTAATGTAATGTATGTATGTATGTATGTATGTATGTATGTATGTATGTATGTATGTATGTATGTATGTATGTATGTATGTATTACAATAACTCCAAAACATTTACCACATTTTCATTTTTACAAATCCAATTTTTTAAATTCACATTATTCTTTCAGTATATTTTAGATTCACAAAGCCACTTCTTTACATAATCTTCATCCCTTTCAACTGCCTTATGCCTCTCTAAATGAGTACATGTATCAGTCAATCAATCAACCAATCATTGATCTGCATGTAGGACAACCCATGTGGCAGATTCCCTATCAATTGTTTACCTAGTCTTTTCTTAAATGATTCAAAGAACTTGGAAATTTATTGAACATTTCCCTTGATAAATTATTCCAATCCCTAATTCCTCTTCCTATAAATGGAAATTTGCCCCAGGTCATCTTGAACTTCAATTTTGTCATTGTACCATGATCTTTCCTACCTTTAAAAGCTCCACTCAAGCTTATCTACTAATGTCATCCCACGCCATCTCTCCATGGACAGCTCAGAACATTTAAATCTAAGAATTTCATTTTTTCCTAGACGTCACTGAAAACCTCTATATTCATTTAGACCAATATTTCAATCCCAACCTAAACTTAAATGATATCTCAGAGAAACCAAAGATCCTATTCGACTTTCTCATTGAATTTTTCAAAAACATGAATATCCCGAAAAACAGATCTGTCTTTCACATTATGCATAATACTTTGTCACGCCACACACTTTCACCACATCACCCTCCATATTTCCCCTCCTTCCACTCCTCCTCCCCTACCGCTCCTTCCCTCTCCCCTCCTAATCCAACAATGGCCGCTCCCCAGACCTAAACTATCCAACACGCTCTGTTCCTCTTCATCTCGCGCCATAGCTTTACCGCCTTAGGTCCTGCAATAAACATCATAGAAACCTGCCCCCACCCTACACGTAACGCTGCAACAATACACCACAAATACTGGCACAGTCAACCTCCAAACTGTCAGAGGAACGTATTCCTTAATACCAATTTTATATTCTTGTCGAGCTGAATATGTATACTACACCCTCAACAAAGTGACTCTTTATCTGCCATGTTCATCTCACACTTGGATTCAAATATGCATTTGTACCAGTTTGGATATGTTGAGCCCTGTCTCATACTTACGCTGCGCTTGACCTATATGGCACCTGATGAAGAAATCCTACAAAATTTTTAATTCTTTAACTGCCAATTTCACCTTGTACTACGAAAAGTTGAATATGTTATCTGTATTTGAATATATTATTTAATGAGTCCTAACTCGTATGATATAGCTTTTGCATTCACCCTTCATGGACTGTTTTGAATTGACATTACTAAATATCTACAATTCGAACCTTCACTGCCAAGTTCATCTCGCACCAAGAGTTCAGATGTCACGTGCAATTCTAAGTGGCTGTTAAATCCTACCTCACATTTGAACTACACTCGCACCGGTGCCATTCAATGAATGATTAAACGCAGACCTTTTGTGCCAAATCCATCACGAACCTACATTTTTGAGTGTGTTTCATGTGTTTTTGCATTTATCGAGTCCAAACTCACGCTTGTGCAATTCTTGTCTAACCCTTCACAGCTGTTTTTTGAATTGACGCTTATTGAATAAGTGATTTCAATCCCTAACTGCCAAATTTCATCTCAACCCAAATATTTTATAATGTTATGTGCATTTTTGAGAAGATTGTGTTTACTGAAATATAACCGATGTTTTGTACTACACTCGCGGCAGGCAACATTCAATGGAAGAGTGTCTGAAATAATTTGAATCTCCAATACCAATCATCTTGTACTTCCTCATGGTTTTGTTACAGTTTATATGTTTATATGTTTATTGTTTAAGTGATTATGTTATCTCATGTTTATACAATTTTGACTCACCCTTCATGACCACTTTGAAACTGACATTGTACTTTGCGTCTTCATGTTCCCTCATTTATTCACACTGATGTAACACCTTGTGTAATATAAATGTCTTCATGCTAGCCTATTTCCCACATTTTGGCTGAAGATGACGCCAAACAGCGTCGAAACTAGTTCCAAGTGTAAATATATGTTGTAAATAAACTATAACATTTATTTGTATTGGAAAGGTGGACCCTTTTAAGTTTCCTATCTTCCAGCTCAGAACATACCGCTTAGTCGAGCAGCACATCTCTTTACTTCCAAGCCTTCCTAGCCTGAAGTTTGCTACATTGTCATATCATTACTCTTTTGTTGGAAATCACTATAACAAAATGTGCTGCTTTCCTTTGGATCTCTTCCAGTTCATGTATCTTGGTGTGGGTCCCATATACTGAAACCATACTCTAATTGGGGCCTTACTAGAGACTAATATGCTTTCTTCTTTACATCCTTACTACAACTGCTAAATGTCATCATAACTATATGAAGAGGTCTATAACCTTTATTTACAACCTCATTAATGTGATTGGCCCAAAGAAGATCTTGCCTTATATTAACACCTAAGTACTTACAGTGATCCCCATGAGGTACAATCACCCCATGAACACAGTAGTTAAAACTGAGAGTAAAACTTACAACCTGACTTTCTGTCCTGTTTACCATCATACCTTTGTCTGCTGTCTATCTCAGAACATTGTCCAGGTTTTTTATGGTTGCTCACAATCCTGTAACTTACTTATTACTCTATCCGCAAAAAGCCTTATCCGTGATTCCAGTTCCTGATTCATATCATTTATATACTATGTGGACAAAAGTGCGCAGACACCCCTTTGCTGTCCTCTACTCAGAGTTATTGGTTTTAAGTTCCACTAACTGCTTTTATGATTTTAAGAGTGATTACAGTTAAGCGTGTCAGAAGACTATACAGGAAGAGAAACAGAACTGCTAGGAAAACTTCACAGAAAACTTGTAAGATGATGTTAAAGGAAGTAAGAAAGTGAAAGTGTTGTATGGATTGGTTAAAAGTAAAGTAAACAGGAGAGAACATACACAATTTGCAAAGACAGACACTGGACAAATTTTGTCACAAATAGAGGATAATATCCTCCAGTGATGGGAGGTGTAGTTTGCTAAATTAATATCAAATTCAAAGAACTGGAGGAAGAGGAGGAACATGAAGAAGAAATAGTGGAAGAAAACCGAAATGTTGATTTAACAATGTTGGAAATAAAAGGAGCTGTAAAGAAGGTGGAAAAAACCGAGCTCGAGAGCTGCAGTCGCTTAAGTGTGGCCAGCATCCAGTATTAAGGAGATAGTGGGTTCGAATCCCACTGTCAGCAGTCCTGAAGAAGGTTTTCCATGATTTCCCATTTTCACACCAGGCAAATGCTGGGGCTGTATCTTAATTGAGGCCACTGCCGCTTCCTTCCCACTCCTAGCCCTTTCCTGTTCCATCGTTGCCGTAAGACCTATCTGTGTTGGTGCGACGTAAAACAACTTGGAAAAAAGAAGATGAAAAATGGCAAAGCATAAGGTGTGGATGAGGTGGCTACAGAGATGATGAAGGCAGCAAGTCCACTAGGGTTACATTGGATATATAGATTATTTTGAGTGATACAGTAGAAAAAAGGAAGTACCAGAAGATTAGAGGAAGGGTCTGATAATCCCAGTAATCAAGAAGGGTGATAAGAAAGAAAGTAGCAACTATGGGGGAATCACCCTCATTTCATATGTAGCAAAGATCTTTGAGAGGATATTAGAGGAAAGACTAAGGATGAAAGTAGAACAGGAAATGGAGTTAGAACAATATGGATTTAGAAGAGATAGAATAAGTTTTGCTCTAATTTTTGCATTAAGGAACAAGATGGAGGTAAGTTGGAAGTTGAGGAAGGGCTTATTGATGACATTTACAGATATTGAGAAGGCATATAATGGTGTACCACGGCAAATGGTCGGGGATGCATTGATAAAAAAGGTGGTCAGAGTATAAGTTCAAATGATCAAAGCCATGTACGAAAAGTGTGTAAGAAGTGTGAACACCATGATTGGATAAACAAACTGGTTCAATGTAGAAACAGAACTTCGACAAGAAAGTGTATTATCCCCTCTACTCTTCATTACAGTCCTGGATGAAATCCACAAGAGTGTACAACAAAAAATTGGAAGAAAAGAGAGAAAGGCCTTACTCTATGCAGATGACATAGCAACATGGGGAGAAGATGAAATGGAAGTACGAGAACAAGTTACTGTATGGAGATAAAGGATTATGGAATGAAAATAAGTGCAGAGAAGAATAAGACAGTAGTGATGACAAGAGGTGATGAAGAAGGAAAAGGGAGCATTGAAGTACATTAGAAGTTGTGGAAAGCTTCAAATATTTGGGAAGTATACTTGCAGACGATGGGAAAATAAACAAAGAAATTGGAAAGAGAATCCAAGAAGCCAGTGGATTTTATCAATATGTGAGGGTACAATGTGGAAGCAGGATGTCGTAGGGAAATGCAAGGAAATTCTGTACTCAATTTATTACACACCAGTTTTGACATACGGTACGCGGCGGGCACATGGACAACAACAAAACAGGATGAAGGCAGAATTCAAGCAGCCAAAATGAAATTCCTTAGAGGAATAATTGGGAAGACATGAAGGGATAAGATCAGAAACATAGAAATCAGGGAGAGAATTGGATTCCTTAACCTGCAGGACAAGATGGAGACCAGTAAGCTGAAATGGTATGGACACATGATGAGAATGGAAGTGGGTAGAGTTCTTAGGCGAGTATTTACAGAGAAAAACGGGGAAGGTCCAGAAAGAGAGAGATGGATGTGGTGGAGGAGAGTATAGAGTATAGAGGAGAGAGGAGTAAAAGTATCAGATGTCTTTTTTTTTTTTTTTTTTTTTTTTTAAAGAATTTGCTGTATGTTGCACCGACACCGATAGGTCTTATGGCGACGATGGGATAGGAAAGGGCTAGGAGTGGGAAGGAAGTGGCTATGGCCTAAATTAAGGTACAACCTGGTGTGAAAATGGGAAACCACAAAAAGCCATCTTCAGGGTTGCCAACAGTGCGGCTCGGACCCAGTATCTCACAGCTGCGTGATCCTAACTGCATGGTGGCCAACTCGCTCAGTAAAAATAGAAGAAATATTGGAGGAAGGAAGGGAGTGGTGGAGAGATAGACAACTATGGAGGTCCTTGATTCACAACCCGACCCAGAAGACAGGAAACGGTAAATTAAGAATAAGAAGAAGAATTAAGAGAGGATGGTTGTCCAGTTATACTCCATCTTAACACAATAAGTAGCACCACCAATGCAGTTCTAGTCCCTTATAATGTCTCTTAATTTGTGGTGGGAGGAGAATTGAAACCTTGCATACAGCCAGGAGGTCACCGTATTCAACTGGAGATCACGACGATGAATTTCTTATAAACTAAGCAGAGGGAACTGCAGAAGATTGTCCGGCTCCTTGGCTGAATGGTCAGCGTACTGGCCTTCAGTTCAGTGGGCCCTGGGTTAGCTTCCCAATCAGATCGGGGATTTTAAATTTTATCTTCATAATTTCTCTAGCTTGGGGACTGTGTTTTGTGTTCATCAGAATACATATCTTCATGTACATACAGTCACATACAAATTAATTGCAACATGGCAACATGTTTTCTGCACTTATTCACCTAGTGCATACTTTTAATCTTTGCTAATTGCAAGTATGTCCTCCTTTTTGTTTTGTAAGTCACTTTACATGATTTTGCATAGATTTCACAAGCTTTGAACACATATTTTTGTGGAACAGTCAAATTTTGTGAGTCCTTTTGCAAACAGTCCACAAGTTTTCTATTGGATTAACCCCTTAAGCGGAGAGCTCGGTTCACACTAGCTCACTCCCAGGTGGGGAGTGATTTCCCTGATTGAAGAAAATATTTAATTACTTGATTAAAATCAATCTTAGACTAAAATGAACTATTGAAGGGCCAAAAGGGAAATATTTACTTGAATATAATATATTTAATTGTTGAAAAATTCGATTATTTTAATTTTTCAATACTTTGTGCAAAAACGTACTAAGTGCTTTCACACTGTGAAATCGAGATTGCTTCTTCCTAACAGCAAAATGCTGGTTTTTGTTTATACAGTAACTTTCACCTGAACATTTTAGGCAGTTTAGTATCAATCTCTGCCTGTAAATAAATGTTTCTGCATATGTAAATTGTAGATTTACAAAGTTTACATGTACTTAAAAGATGTACAATGGAATAAATTATAATACTCACAAATTTTTCTGTTATGTTGATTAGCACTTTCGAGGGATCAAATTCATATCGCCTCCCTAAAATTCATAAGTGACATAAACGGACTATATTACACTACAATACCGGTAATATTTACAGCATTTACAGTATTCACAGTGTTATGTCTTTTACAGCTGTTCATTATGATACAAACGGAAGCAGGTCATATAACCTGTCTCGCCTTCGCATAATTTATATAATTCCATTCCGAAACGCGATCTTTTCTTGTTATGTAAACTTTCCATAGCAAGAGGTTGTCATCAATTGACATTTTGCCACCAGGGATATAAGCTTCCGAAAATGTTGGTAACAGGTGGTCAAATACTGGATTTATCTTGTATATTTTGGGAGGAAGTTGTGCATTGTTCACCTCATTGTCAGAGATATGTAAAAAGCTGTGGAGGAAAATCTAATAATAATAATAATAATAATAATAATGTTATTGGCTTCACGTCCCACTAACTACTTTTACGGTTTTCAGAGACACCGAGGTGTCAGAATTTAGTCCCGCAGGAGTTCTTTTGCATGCCAAGAAATCTACTGACAAGAGGCCGACGTATTTGAGCACCTTCAAATACCACCGGTCTGAGCCAGAATCGAACCTGCCAAGTTGGGATTAGGAGGCTGGCCAGGCCACTCAATCTGGCGAGAAAAAAATCTCTTCTGTGTCATCAGCTCATAGAAAGTAGGCGTAGTGAACAAGCGATTGAGAGAAATGGTGTCCTAATTTAGGTTTCTCTAGAATCCCCTGCGGCAACAGTATGGCCATAAGAAGCTTTATTTCGTCCTTATTTGTCTGGACATGGTCTTGATCTCGATTCCTTTCTTTTGTCTTACTAAACTGGGATTTATGTGCGATTTCCTGCTCGGTATCTTTGTCTGTTCAGCTATGTTCTGGCATATCTCGTCATAAGAAAGTAATTAAAATATTTTGCTCAGTTTTGTTTTCCCTAAAAACACTCTTTTTACATCACGATGGAAATTTGGATCAAAGCGGGAATTTCTTTGACCATTTTCAGTATAAGTTGACGAAGAACTTGCAATGGTTGGATTGTAATCAGTATTATTGTCACAACTGTCACTGTCATGATCGCTACTTGAACTGGATGATGTAGATGTTGATTCCCATAGGGAACCTAAAATATTTGTCCCGAATGAGTAAATTTATTTACCAATATAATGGTCCGTTATTGGACATTATAAATTTTCCAGCTAACTCATTCTTGGTTGCCTGCGTTTCGCCCTCGTGTGCTAAGTTAGGCTCGTCAGTTGGGACTTAGCACACCACCCAAGACGCAAGGCTAGTGCGTACCGTGAGGCCACTGCATAGGCTACTTGAAGCCACCAGCAGTGCCAATGCACTATGAGAGCTATGTGTTATCTCTTTTGCGACTGCTGAACATTCTCATCAGCTACACCCAAACCCTGTATATTCGAGCTTGCAGTACTTTTTCCAGGTAAATTCCTGTCACGAATTCCCCTTCGGCAGAACTTACTTCACTAATATCACAATTCTCCCCACTAAATTCCAACATTTTGCTTATCATGACCCATAAATCGTCTTCCTCTAACAGTGGGGGCCAGTAATTCGTTATAGATATTTAGCGGAAAAAATGTAAGAAAGAGGATCGAAGAGAACCCTGGTCTCAGCAGTTTGGACGGAAATCAAGAAATAGGACTGTATTACGTATGCGTGAGATAATAAAATGCTGTGTGACTCGCGATAAACACACACTCCAGTTGTGAAGGATGAACTCAAGACTGGGGATAATAAATCAGGTCACAGTTCTAAAATGTCATAAGAGAAGTCTGTTCAGTGTCATAATCTCTAGAAATCCCTTGTACAGCAATATTATTACATCCAAGGGATGATTAGGCGATGAGCTAAAGCTTCAGCTCGGAGCTATTAGGCCTTAGGTCGTTCTTGCCCGGACTCAGCTGCGTTCTTTATGTTGCAACTCGTGGATGACACATTGGTATTGGGAGAACATAATTGACAAAAATCACATCAGAGGGGAGACTCATCCAGAATACGCCGCTAAAAAGGAAATAAACCTCTGCAGGCAGGCAACTGAGAAAAAAATATAATTCGAATCGGCGGATATATCCGCGTTCCCCACCGAACAAGCGACTTGTAGCCGCGGATCTCGTCGCATCGCCCACCGAAGGGGTTAATGGCAGCAGAGTTCCTTGATCACTCAAAGATATGAATATTGTTTTCACTCTTTCTGACATACGAATGGAGAGAACAATAGCATGCTTGTTCAAAAAGGACTTTGACTATTCAATGCCTTAGAGGATTCTGAGTAAATCATTGTTCTGTTCTTCTCATCATCCTTTCACAATATGCCATACATAAGTTGAAGTGAGAGAGTATCCCACTAGGAAAATAACAGACAGGGAATCAGACATCTGGTTGACTGCCCTAAATGTAGATCAATGTTAATTGATGCAATGCTCTAAGGTTACAAGTTTGATTGGTAGTGGTGGTGATAGTTTCAAGAGGAAGTACAACTAGGCAACCATCCTCTGTAAGGTTGGTTGTGATACCTGAAAATACTTCTCGATATTGTGGTATGGCAATAATGGCTTTTACTGCTGCATCAGGTTTACTTTGTTCTTAGTTGCAATGTGACTGTCCTACTAATCTTTTGCTCACGTTGACCGTGCGGTTAGAGGCGCATGGCTGTGAGCTTGCATCCGGGATATAGTGAGTTCGAATCCCACTGTCGACAGCCCTGAAGAGGGTTTTCTGTGGTGGTTTTCCATTTTCACACCAGACAAATGCTGGGGCTGTACCTTAATTAAGTCCACGGCCACTTCCTTCCAACTCCTAGGTGTTTCTTATCCCATCATCGCCATAAAACCTATCTGTGTCGGTGCAACGTAAAGCCACTAGCAAAAAGAAATCTATGATAAAGCAAACTGTTACCAACCTTACTACATTTATGTTGACGGAAAGGAGGGTAATGTTAGAAAATTGCACCTAGTGGCTATAGGCAAAATATTATATACTGGTATTCAATCTAGCCGACAAATGGTGTTGTCCGAAATTACCTCAGCCATGCACAGATTCACAGGAAACGTTACGCAGAGTGGAAGGTGTACGGATAAATTTCAGCAAATCTGAACAAATTTTAGACAATAATTACCATCAACTAGACTCTTCTAGTACCTATCTACAGTAAGAAGTACCTTTAGCACTTGAAAAGGCTACAGTGAAACTGGCAATAAAGACCTTTAACATTGATTCATTATGCCCAATTAAGGAGTGTGTTTGAACTTACTTAGCACGATATTTCTAATCACTAGATTGCGTTTCAAACTGTGGATTCATTTCCAAACCTCTCCACAGTACTTATATGGAATGACGGCATATGATCCTGTTCATGGTGATTCATCTATCGGATGGAGACGTTAAGCCTTGAGTAGACTCCTTGGAGCTATTCGTCACGAGTAGGATATGTGCTGGCACCAGGGTTCACTCCTCTCCCTTCCTACTATTGTATATCACATCATTCATTTCATTTCATCCCATAAACTCCTCTGATCAGGTTGATGTCAGGAAGTGCATCAGGTTGTTAAATCTTGCTTCATACCTAACCCTATGGAAAAATGGGACAAGGGTTGGTCATAAATACATTCAACTTTCAGAATGAAGGTTATTAAAGCTTTGTTCGCAGTACAGTTAGTACCTCTTGCAAACTATCAGACGTATGTGCACATTCATTTCTGTTTTTGTAGTAGCGATCATCAGAGTACCTGACTATTAACGTTTTGTTTGCACAATGTTTTCAAACTATTGGAATCTAGCAACAAACCTTTGGAATAATTTCTGGTACTAGATGAAAACATTTTCAGTCAGAGGTACGTGCATATGCAGTGCCAACTATGTTCGTTTCATAACTGTACCAAAAATTAGATCACGGCCACGATTTGATATCATATTTACCTGTCAACCGTGCAATTAATGAAGTAGTCTTGAATTCTGTTTCTGAAGTAGTTTAGGATAATAATGTCCGATATTGAGTCCAGTGATTCAGATGGGATTTCCAGAGAATTGAGCTCAAGTGAAGATGATTTACAGCTGCTTTTGGAAGTGAGATGACATCCAAAAAATGAAGGTTATCTTGAAGGTCAGCATTATCAGTTTACAGCTCCAGTTCCCGGATACTAGTGGCAAGCTCTGTTGTTAATGACTTCCTCCAGTGTCCTTCCCCAATCTGCAATGTCCTTTACGATGTCCATCCGGTATGTTCTTGGTTTTCTCACCATCCATTTTCCTGCCACATGTCTCTCCAAGTTAACACAAGCTGTCCTTGTGGCTCCATGCACATTACGTGCCCAAACCACCTCAGTCTGGACATGCTGACCCGATCTAACAATAATGTCTCAGTCCCAGTTTCCTTTCTAACCATTTCATTCCTTAATTTGTCCAGTTTTGTTTTTTGAATTGTGACCTCAAGAAGACAGACATTTGTGGAGCAGCAATTGAGGTATGCGGGAAAACTAAAGCAAAGGTTAAGGGAAAGGAGACACGGTGGTGGAGAGACAAAATAAAAAAAGAAATAAAAGAAAGGAACAAGGTGAAGAAAGAAATAGATAAGGAAAAGCAAAAAATGTATCAGAGGGATAAGAATAAGATAGTAATGTTACATGTGGAATACAAAAGACTGAAACTACAAGTAAAGAGGAGTATCAAGGAAGAAAAGGAGAAATGTTGGGGAGAGTTTACCAACAAAATTGAGCAAGATAGTCAAGGAAATCAGAAACTATTATACAGAGTAATAAAATCGAAAAGAATAAATCAAGAAAAAATCAAGGCATTAGAGAGAGAAGATGGATCCATAGTATGTGATGAAAAGGGTCTTCAGAAGGTGATGGATGGCAAAGTATTTTGAAAAACTTTATAATGAGGAGACTGTTCAGAGGAAGAAGGAGATAAGAAAATGGAACTAATGGATGGAGGAAAAGAAGAGAACCCGATAACATGGTTGGAACTTGAAAGGGCAGTGGAAGCAATGACCAAAGGTAAAGCAAGTGGAAAAGACAAATTCAATGCTGATATGATTAAGCATTAAGGCAGCTGGAAGCATTGAACTACAGTGGCTATACAGGGTCCTCAATGCCATATGGAAGGATGAAAGGATACCTAAAGATTGGCAACAAGGAAGCATTGTACCACTGTTCAAAAAAGGAAATAGGAAGAAATGTGAAAATCATAGAGGTATAACCCTGTTATCACATGGGCTAAAAAAAATGAGAAAGTCATAGACAAAAGACTGAGGGATATAATAGAAACACAGTTAGAGGAAGAACAATATGGCTTTAGACCAAATAGATCAACCATAAACTTGATATTTACAGTGCAAACAATAATGGAAAAACATCTGGAAAGGATCAAGGAAATCATCTTCGTATTTTTGGCTTTAGAAAAAGCTTATGTTACAGTTAAGAGAAAGCATGTATGGGAATGCCTTCTGAAAAGGAATGTACCAAAATCAATTAACAAGATAAAAATGTTGTATCACAAGAGTAAAAGCAGTGTACAAGTGGGAAGTGGTGATTCTGAAACATTTTATACAAAAAAAGGTCTCAAGCAAGGAAGTGCACTCTCACCATTCTTGTTTATTATATTGATGGATGAAATCATAAAACGAGAAAAACAGAGTATCGGTAGTGATGAAGTGAATCCTTTGGTATTTGCAGATGATGTGGTGATTTGGGGAAAGGGAGAAAAGGAAGTACAAAGGATACTGGACATTTGGGATGAAAATCTGAAGGAGTTTGGAATGGTAATTAGTAAAAAAGGAGAGCCTCCATGGTTCGGGCGGCAGCGCGTCGGCCTCTCACCGCTGGATACCGTGGTTCAAATAAGAGACAAGATAGTAAGATCCAAGTAGTAGAAATGAAATTTTTAAGAACATTGGTTAAAAAGACAAGAAGAGGTAGAATTCAAAATATAAAAATCAGAGAAGAGTTAAATATAGAACCGTTAGTACAGAACATACAGAAAGCAAGACTGAGATGGTTTGGACATGTAAAAAGAATGGGAAAGGAATGGGTAGCAGGAAGGGAATTAGAAAGGGGAGTTAAGGGAAAGAGACCAGTTGGAAGACCGAGAAGAAGGTAGATGGATCAGATTTGGAAGGACATTAGAGAAGCTGGATTGGATGTGGCAGTAGTAATGGAGCAGGTAAAGTGAAAGGACAGAAAGGAGTGGAGGAGACTTGTTAACCACACCCAGATGACTGGAGTGGGACATTGATGATGATGATGATGATGATGATGACCTCGGGAACTTCATCTCGAATGCTGGCAACCTTAACGAGTCCTTTGTAGTGGACAAAAGCTTGTCATGATTCAAACTAGTTGTCAACCGTACATGCACATATGGATGATAAGTCAAACTATCGCGTATTCATTCTATGAAAAAAGTTTAAATAATGAATGTTTTATTTTTGTTGTTTCTGTACATCACGCCAACACAGACAGGTCTTATGGTGACAGTGGTATAGGAATGAGCTAAGATTTGGAAGGAAGCATCTTCTTCAGTTCCAAATCTGTTTTTGCCTTCATGGGTTTTTCATTTGGCTTAAATAACTTCAAAATATTAACAAAAACATTTTAGCATGTTTTGCTAGATCGCTTTATTACATTTAGCATATATGTTACATCAGGACTAAGAGGTGATTTTCTTACTGTTCCGGGATTTCTGTGGAACAGCAGAGGTGAAAGAAAATGCCGGGATGAATGAGTCTAACTACAGAGTCAAAGTTAATTTAAAGTTTTAACAAAGGTTATATTTTCCAGAAAACAATAGAAATTTGATAGCTTTTCACTTTAGGGAAATTACAAAGACATAGCAATCGAAAAACAAAACTTAGAAGGATCCAAGAATTTTAACTCTCTTGGGCTACAAGCTCCTAGTTTTACAATTTCGAGCTCCTAGCTCAACGCCCAAATTTGTTCAAGGGCAGAATTCCCTAATAACATGGAGCACTTGCTCCCACTTTACAATGTCAAGCCTCCCAGAGGCATTCTTACAACAGTAGAAAAGAGCTGACACGTTCTCAGTTTTTTCAAGCCTATTCAAGGCAATATCAGACTTTACAATTACTTGCCATCAAGGCACAACTTACACAAATGAAATGGGGGTATCTCGTACCCAACCTACTGGGCCTTAGGAGAAAACACCAAGTTGAATGGAGGTGTGTACTTGCACTCCTAAATATGCATTCTTAAAACCTAAAAGGCACTAGACCGATGAAACAGGGGCTATTCCCAAACTATGGAGGTGACTCGTATAAGAATAATTTAAGACATTACAGAAAGGAAGAAAACCAGTTACAGAACGTAGTCACCTCAAACCAATGTGAAGGGGAGCTCGAGAGGGTAAATCACTCTCTATCCCCGAATTACAGTTGCAGATTTTATGAAGTTTTTACATAAGCCGGCAGAAAATTACATTTTTAGAAAAGTAGGTTACATGGTAAAAGTTTTGGACCTTTCCCGCAGGTTGAACTGCTGAGCTAGCAAGAAATAAAGATGTTAAATGTCCATTAGCTTGCTGAAGAACTATTGCCTGATGAAAGAGGCACCTCCCGCCTCCTGCTTCACATACACACACTTAGTTAGATGTTGATCAAATGGCCAAGAGACGTGAAAATCTGCAGTTTATAAACCCTCGGGGAAAGTTTGAGACCTTTCATGAATAATCAAATCGAAGAAGCCGGTGATTGGTTAGAAATTAATTACAGAAATTCTGGATTGGCTGAATTCAAAACTGGCGGAAAGAAAAGATCAATATTGCCAACCCAAAAATGAATTAACATAATTTAGTAAAGAACAAACTTATGAATACAAAATTTCTTCAAATAAATTTCCTTCACTTTGCACCAGGGTGCATGATCATAGTTTTTTTTTTAGTGACCTCTATGAGAGAATGTCCAAATTTCTTGATGAACAGAAAACAAAAACAAGTTGAAATACACACAGTACTGGAAACTTCACCATCACAAAATTAAGGTAGTGACATCATCTGAGTAAAAGTTTAAGTAGGTCTAGTTCCAAGTTCAGTGTTTCACCTGTAGAGGATGTTTTAATTGGCACAAGATTTAAATGTGCGGCGTAGAGGTGTACCTCCCGGTACACTTACCATTATAATTTTTTTCTTACATTGTATTGTATGATTGTAAGTACACAAAACCGCATGTAGAGTACTGGTATATACTACCTACAGACTGAGGAGGTTAACTGAGTTATAACCCCAGCATTTGCCTGGTGTGAAAATGGGAAACCACTGAAAATCATCTTCAGGGCTGCCGACAATTGGGTTTAAACCTATCATCTCATGAATACAAGCTCACAGCTACATGACCAAAAATCAAGTGGCCAGCTTGCTGGCTTAAATAACTATATTCAGATTATTGTTCTGAAGATGTGCTTAGCTTAATTTTTGTAAATTATTCACTTACATGGGAATACTGACAATTTCATTCTTATTCATAACAGGTAAGTTCTTCCAAACCTTGGATAACACCAAATAGATTGACTCACTCACCATTCAGTGCAGCATTGCCAGGAGGATGGAGTCCAGATAATGAGAAGGCACATATGAGTAGAAGAACATCAGTTCCGTTGAGTCATCATGGCAGAAACTTTAGTACCCCTCCATACAGGTAACACTCTTCTTCCTTATGTTAGTTTAACTATGGTATGTGGTACATACACCCTTGACTATGTTATTGCCTGATAGCACAGTAACAGTGATATCCTTATCACCAAACAGCAAGTAATGTTGACGATTGCTGCACAGATGACAAATTTCTACTCTGTCAACTCAGAATCTCTCTCCACTGTAAAACACTTTGGCATTTCCAGGACTGATCCACGCAGAAGTTTGACACTTTTGAAGTTTAAAGTTCAGAATGAATCCATATCTGAGGTTTATCAAAATATTATCTCTGACTTCAACCAAGCATAACTAAAAGTTAAGTTGCCTGTTTCCACCTTAACAAGGGAGGGAACTTGTAGTTTACTTTGGTAGCACCCTCCTCTGCCACAACTGATATCCTGAGTATATTGATGTAACCTTGCGCAAAACACTGTTATTCACAGAATATCTACTCATGAATGCTGCCAAAATTGGACGGCATTATGCATTAACCGGCTAAGCGCCAATTTTTGGAAATTGTGATTTTGAGCACCATCTAGTGCAGGCTCGGCCAACTGGCTGGCGTGTGATGTAAGAGAGACCGTGTGACGTCGGAGAGACCATGTGACGTAAGAGCGCAGAAGGTGGGGAGCCGCTGTCGTAGACTGGAGATGAAGAGACAGCCTCGCTTTGCAGTAAACACGTGAAGTGCCATACATGCTGGTGGCTACGGCTTTTATAGACACTTTTCACAAAAAGCCACACAAATCCTTCTTATTTAAAAATTTATCTCTTAGTTCTCTATCACACTGTACATCTAATAACTCTAACTGTAGGTCTAGATCAACGTTATCTGCAACAACTGAAAATGGCGTGGTTAAAAGTTTGTATCACGCTGCAGATTATGATCAGTATCAGCGTTCAGTCTGCAAGCCTCTGAGAATTTACTAAACGTCTCCACAATCCTCGATTTGCAGCTAGTGTTGTGGCCTCATTTAGTTCTATACCTCTTATCTTTAAATCGTTAGAAACCGAGTCTAACCATCGTCGTCTTGATCTCCCTCTACTTCTCTTACCCTCCATAACAGAGTCCATTATTCTCCTAGGTAACCTATCCTCCTCCATTCGCCTCACATGACCCCACCACCGAAGCCGATTTATGCGTACAGCTTCATCCATCGAGTTCATTCCTAAATTAGCCTTTATCTCCTCATTCCGAGTACCATCCTGTCATTGTTCCCACCTGTTTGTATCAGCAATCATTCTTGCTACTTTCATGTCTGTTACTTCTAACTTATGAATAAGATATCCCGAGTCCACCCAGCTTTTGCTCCCGTAAAGCAAAGTTGGTCTGAAAACAGACCGATGTAAAGATAGTTTTGTCTGGGAGCTGACTTCCTTCTTACAGAATACTGCTGATCGCAACTGCGAGCTCACTGCATTAGCTTTACTACACCTTGATTCAATCTCACTTACTATATTACCATCCTGGGAGAACACACAACCTAAATACTTGAAATTATCGACCTGTACTAGCTTTGTATCACCAATCTGACATTCAATTCTGTTGAATTTCTTACCTACTGACATCAATTTAGTCTTCGAGAGGCTAATTTTCATACCATACTCATTGCACCTATTTTCAAGTTCCAAGATATTAGACTGCAGCCTTTCGGCACAGTCTGCCATTAAGACCAAGTCGTCAGCATAGGCCAAACTGCTTACTACATTTCCACCTAACTGAATCCCTCCCTGCCATTTTATACCTTTCAGCAGATGATCCATGTAAAAAACGAACAGCAAAGGTGAGAGATTACAGCCTTGTCTAACTCCTGTAAGTACCCTGAACCAAGAACTCATTTTACCATCAATTCTCACTGAAGCCCAATTGTCAACATAAATGCCTTTGATTGATTTTAATAATCTACCTTTAATCCCATAGTCCCCCAGTATGGCGAACATCTTTTCCCTCGGTACCCTGTCATATGCTTTCTCTAGATCTACGAAACATAAACACAACTTCCTATTCCTCTCGTAGCATTTTTCAATTACCTGGCGCATACTGAAAATCTGATCCTGACAGCCTCTCTGTGGTCTGAAACCACACTGGTTTTCATCCAACTTCCTCTCAACGACTGATCGCACCCTCCCTTCCAAGATGCCTGTGAATACTTTGCCTGGTATACTAATAAATGAGATACCTCGATAGTTGTTGCAATCCTTCCTGTTCTCTTGCTTATAAATAGGTGCAATTACTGCTTTTGTCCAATCTGAAGGTACCTTACCAACACTCCATGCTAATTTTACTAATCTATGAAGCCATTTCATCCCTGCCTTCCCACTATACTTCACCATTTCAGGTCTAATTTCATCTATTCCTGCTGCCTTATGACAATGGAGTTTATTTACTATCCTTTTCACTTCCTCAAGCATAATTTCACCAACATCATTTTCCTCCTCCCCATGAGCTTGGCTGTTTGCAACACCACCATGATGATTTTCTTTTACATTGAGAAGATGTTCAAAATATTCCCTCCACCTCTCCAGTGATTCCCTGGGATCTATTATGAGTTCACCTGAATTACTCAAAACACTGTTCATTTCCTTTTATCCTCCCTTCCTAAGATTCTTTATTACTGTCCAGAAAGGTTTTCCTGCTGCTTGACCTAGCCTTTCCAGGTTATTACCAAAATCTTCCCATGACTTCTTTTTGGATTCAACAACTATTTGTTTCGCTCTGTTTCTTTCATCTACGTACAAATCCCTGTCTGCCTCAGCCCTTGTTTGGAGCCATTTCTGATAAGCCTTCTTTTTACGTTTACAGGCTGCTCTCACTTCATCATTCCACCAAGATGTTCGCCTTTTCCCATCTTTACACACAGTTGTTCCTAGGCATTTCCTTGCTGTTTCTACTACAGCATCCCTGTATGCCACCCATTCACTTTCTATATCCTGAACCTGCTTACTGTCTACTGTTCGAAACTTCTCACTAATCATATCCATGTACTTCTGTCTAATTTCCTCATCCTGGAGATTTTCTATCTTTATTCGTTTGCAGACAGATTTCACTTTCTCTACCCTAGGCCTAGAGATACTTAGTTCACTACAGATCAGATAGTGGTCTGTATCATCGAAAAATCCGCAAAAAACTCGTACATTCCTAACAGATTTCCTGAATTCAAAGTCTGTTAAGATATAGTCTATTATGGATCTGGTACCCCTAGCCTCCCATGTGTAGCGGTGAATAGCCTTATGCTTGAAGAATGTATTCGTAACAGCTAAACCCATACTAGCACAGAAGTCCAGCAAACGCTTCCCATTCCCATTAGCTTCCATATCTTCCCCACATTTACCAGTCACCCTTTCGTATCCTTCAGTTCTATTCCCAACTCTCGCATTGAAATCGCCCATTAGCACTATTCTATCCTTGCTGTTGACCCTGACCACGATGTCACTCAATGCTTCATAAAACTTGTCAACTTCATCCTCATCTGCACCCTCACATGGTGAATACACGGACACAATTCTTGTCCTAATTCCTCCCACTGACAAATCTACCCACATCATTCGCTCATTTACGTGCCTAACAGAAACTATGTTGCGTGCAATGGTATTCCTGATAAAGAGCCCTACCCCAGACTCTGCCCTTCCCTTTTTAACACCAGTCAAGAACACTTTATAATCTATCTCTTCCTCATTATCTCCCCTTACCCGAATATCACTTACTCCTAGCACATCCAGATGCATCCTCCTTGCTGACTCAGCCAGTTCTACCTTCTTTCTTCCATAAGCCCCATTAATACTGATAGCTCCCCATCGAATTCCATTTCGTTCGCCAAGTTGTTTCCAAGGAGTCCCTCGCCTGTCAAATGGGAGTGGGACTCTATTACTCCCATAGGTCCGAGGCTTGCTTAAAGTGTTCTGAGCTCGGTAAATTCATGAAGCAGGATGCTGCCCTACTTGCACATAGTCCAAGTGAGGATCTCTCCTCTAACGGGTTATGGACCACCGGTGAATTGTATAGTTCTAGCCTCCTGAGCACAAGGAGGGCCACGACTCAGAATATGTCCGAGATGCCCACTCCCATTCCATAGCAACTGGTATCCCGACTCTCAGGACCACTTACTAGGCCACTCAGCCGTTGCCCATGGTTCACGAACTAGGACGTGACTACAGTAACCCACAAACATGAACCATGAACAGAACTAAAAGGTAAAATAAATAACCATGTCGAGCATTCGATCAGTGAGTCAGCAGTTCGACTGAGTTATAAAATTTCATATTTACTTACAAAGAAACTTAAACTGTTCAGTGGTGGTGAATTCGTAAAGGAATGTTTAATTCTAGCAGGTGAGGAGTTTTGTCTAAATATCATTCAAGAGTTCGAAGCTACCAGCTTGTCCGCGCACACAGTGTCGACAAAAATTGAAGACCTATCTGATGATGTCCACCTACAATTATCAGAACTGACAAAAATCTTCCGGGCATTCTCCTTAGCAATTGACGAGGCCACAGATATTTCTGACACGGCCCAGCTAGCCGTTTTCATACGAGGGGTTGACAAAAACTTAACAATTTGGGAGGAAATACTGGATTTAGTGCCTATGAAGAATACCACGGAAGGCATCGACATTCTCAACTGCATTGTAAGTGTTGTTGAAAATGCTTCTTTGCCATGGAACAAACTAGTTTCAATAGCAACAGATGGTGCACCTTCTATGGTAGGGCTCAATTCTGGAGTAGTTGGGCTCATAATATTAAAAAGAAAGGTTTCCCCGATTGTATAGGTTTGCAGCGGGAATGTTGAGTATATAAGGTTCCACGTATGCCTGTGAACGAATCTTTTCTATTTTAAATCAACAAAACCAAAATATTGAAGCCAGTTGTCAGATCACGATTTGAAGAGTGCTCTTAAACTTAGTGTTTCCTCAAACATTAACTCCAAATATTGCAAAACTAATAAACGAAACAAGACTACAAAAATCAAAGAAACCCACAAGTGGCAACTGAGTATCAATATCATGAGATAAAACGTATGTTTCGAGTTTACAGATTACTCTCTGTACTATTTTTGTCGTAAAACTGTGCTGTTTGTTACTATTAGCACTATTTTTTACAGTGGGTGATATTGTAAAACACAGCAATTTTGTGTTCAATATCAGTTCCGAAGATTCACCGGAAAATGTTAGCTTAGTTTGTATATGTAGAAATAAAGTTGCTTTATAACTTTTATATTAATTCATAACAAAGTTATGTTACAATAAATTATGTGGAGAGAAATATGTACTACACATTCCGCATTGTACTACCTGCAGCCCTTGGGCCTCCCTCTACGAATGAAGCTGCATTTCCCCTCGCCCCTCTAGCCTTCACTTCTCAGTTACAGTACTAATTACTTCGTTTCACTGCCCGAGCAGAGTGTGTGACGTGTTACCTGACATCACACGTACTCGCAGTTGGCTGACCCTGATCTAGTGAGTGTGGTCAGGAACTACAAATTTCATGTACACTGATGTCCTTTCTTACAATGTTAACATTAATATTTTAGTAAAATCTAAGTGTCATCCCATTTATCTGGGGTTAAGAGTTTCGCATCAATCGGCTATGAGACAAAACTCTGAAGTTATTCTTACAAACGCCATAACGAGTTCTGCATGAAATGGCTAAGTGACAGTTTATTGTCCCTTAGACTCCCAGACTCTGTTGTTAGTGTTACATGATACAGTAATTGGCTATGTCCCAAAATATCTGTTCTCTGTTGCTGTCTTTAATCTCGCGTGAAAATATTCCGAAAGTACTGAATGAGTGTGTGTATGCATCATGGCAAGCAGAGTGCAGAAAATTCTTTCACTTCTGAAGAAGTATCAACCTGAGGATTCAGACATTTCACATGAATACAAGGTCTTTAAGATTACTTTTTATTTGTAATACATGGTAACTCAACAGTGCATTTCATCATGCAAATATCTAATGATGTAACTGATTTTATTCATAACTATTGAAACCTGTCTAGACATGACGGTCAATGGGGTAAATATTTATTGAAGGATTTCCTTATATACGACTTTCTTTGTAGTTTATTCTTTTTCAATTTTCTTTACATCACACGGACATATTGTAACCGTAAAAGTTTGTTTTGATGGCTAGCTCGAACATAAGACTCGGCCCAGGTGGTGACCGGTCACTATCTGAATGGTTACAGAGGAGAGGGAAGTCAGATAAGTATAATGGAACACTGATTGGTTAAAAAAAGTTTATTCATGAAAATAAAGTAATATTCCAACATCACCTCAGTGTAGCAGTTATAATGAGTACTTCTCCTTGGAGTGGAATTGGCCTTGATGCATTGCGGGTCACAATGTCTGCTTAGGATGCCATCATTTTCCGAGTCGATCTGGAAGATCTCGAATATCTCGGAGGTCTGGATGGTCTAGGAGCAACTGTAGTCGTGGCACTGGGCATGAAATAGATCCTAAGTAACTGGTCTGCACAAAGGAGACAATAGTAGTAGTTTGCACTCAACTGACTTCACGGTGGGATTCACAAATAAACACAGTCATTGCCGATGGCTTGAATTGAACTCAAAATCACATCCGTTATCTATCAGCCACAGATGATAATAAGTCACTTCATTAAAATTAAATATGAGAATTTCGGCTGAATAGTGACATAAAAATAAATATCCCACTTCCAAACTTTACACAGTTCAAGTTCGAAATAAACGAAACCAAGGAATTTTGGTCCGGGATGAATCTAGTCCCGTTCACGATTAAATAAAGAAAACACTGTCTTTTCAAGAACCATCCTGGGTTCGACACAAGAAATGTTAACTGTACCAGCTTATTTAACCACAGTTCTAAGGCTATGTTCTATCGTGAATATGGTCACTTGGAAAATAAATCCTAAGTTCAATAACACTGTTAAATTCAACTACTTGTGTCAGCAGCTTGTAACATAAATGCATAGTTTGTCGAAATGTTCTAACACCTTGGTAGAGTAACACTGTCAAAAAATTCAATCACCTGTACAGTTTGAAATACTGAACTACGTCTCACTATTTGCACAGGTTTATCACTTGTTAGAGTTAAATGTAAGATTATGCACAGTTTGAACGACAAAGTTGTCTCACTCAATGTTAAATTACTTTGTGAAGTCTAAACACTGTCATTCACATTCTATCATCTCTTGTAATTTAAATATAATTACGTCTGAGCACTTGGTAACGTAGTATCGTATTAGTTTGAATCACACTGTTCCTGTAAATAGTTAAACACTTAACTGTTCACGTCTCAACTCGTACACAACTTTTATTACCACACGTAAACGATACTGTAATATTTCTAAGTCTTGTAGATGCGCCTGTAGAATCAGAGTTCAATAGAACACGAACTTGGACTTCCATCTGAGAGTCAAACTGGTGACTAACATCACGGCAACAGCATGACCAACAGCCGACTGACTGGCCTCGACTGTGGCACAAGGTAGACTGATCTGACAAGCGGAATGCTTGCCTATTTATTCAGTACTCCCTGGGAACTGTAATTGCTAATATCTTTCGTACATTTTAACGGATCTCCATGAAACTTAGGGATTATGACTATAAAAAATTAGGCTATGCAGTGATGTTCTTCGTTTTTTCATATCATTAATCCATCTGAAAGAAATTAATGATGGAAAAAATGGAACATTCCATCTGACGTAACACAACCTTGGTCATGTTACTCAGTCGTGACGTTTCACTTCCCCGCTGCTCGCAGCTGACATGGTCGCAGGGGAGCGTGTTCAGCGGGTAGCATAACTCAGCATACATCAGGACTTTGATTGAGAACCGTGTTACGGGTATAATATATAAGTCTTACGGCAATGATGGGAAAGAAAATGGCTAGAAGTGGGAAAGAAGTAACCGTGGCCTTCATTAAGTTACAGCCCCAGCATTTGCCTATTGTGAAAATGGGAAACAATGGAAAGCCATCTTCCGGGCTGCTGACAGTGGGGTTCGACCCTACTATCTCCTGAATGCAAGCTGATAGTTGCGTTACCCAAACCACACAGCTCCTTGCTTGGTACATTCCTTGTACCTCAAACCTTGTACCTTACGGACCTATTGCAACTTTAAAATATTGCTCTCTTGACATTGCCACATTTAAGTGGACAAGGCTGAAAACTGGCTGAGGTAAACAGAAACCTTCATATCCCTTGAGGTTTACTGAATGCGATACAAAATACCAAGCGAATTGGAAACTGATGCCTCTTGGAAGAAAATGGAAGTGTTTTATTGGATATTTTTAAGTCAATTCAAGGGATGAGAGCTCTCTGTCCAGCTTTATCTTCACTTATTATTTCCAAATGTAAACCATTTCTGTACATGCTTCTTACAATTAGGCCCTAATCTGGTTCTGTTTTGGAGCTGTTGGAAAATGTTCAGATTTCAAAGGATGTAACAACAGCTCCAAGTAATAGAATAATGATATGTGGAGGCAAATCATTAATTCAAAGGAATTCAAGAAATGTAGGAAATTGAAGTAGCTAGCTTTCATCTTCAGTATTAATCTCTTGAGCTAGTCTATGGTTTTCAAATACCAGGCATAATCCCAATTACTTTCAAATTAATTAAGTAATTACGAATGGACACTTTAGAGAAAATGATATCTTTCGCAGAAGTGAATGTTTTGCTATAAATTTCAATTTAAAAAATTCTGGCTGGTAGTTCAGTAACATTTTTTTTGTTGTTGTGCTAATTGCTTTATGTTGCATCGACACAGATAGGTCTTATGGCAACGATGGGACAGGAAAGGGCTAGGTGTGGGAAGGAAGTGGCCGTGGCCTTAATTAAGGTACAGCCCCAGCATTTGCCTGGTGTGAAAATAGGAAACAACAGGAAAACCTTCTTCAGGGCTGCCGACAGTGGGGTTCGAACCCACTATCTCCCGAATACTGGATACTGGTCGCACTTAAGCGACTACAGCTATCGAGCTCGGTCAGTAACATTTGATCCATCACCATCTTCAGAGTGGCAGTCGCTGTTACCGATTTCTTGCAAAACAAACCAGCGAATTCCACTTGTTATGTGGTTTTGCCTGCATGTTTTTATGTAAATTAAGTGGCAAATTTTGAAAAAGGTTCAAAGAGGAGATTATTTAATACAATTATAAATAAATACGGTCTAGAAAACCAAGAATAATGGCCGATAGCGTGACAAAATGACAGCTCAAGTTTTCAAAAACTGGTTTGGGTCTCATCTTCTAGAGAACCTACCACGTGACCGAAAATGTGTAATCGTGATGGACAACGCAAGCTATCATTCACGGCAGCTGATTAGGTTTCCTTCCATGAACACTAATATTCAGGACATTAAGTTCATGGAGTACAATAACATTCCCGTGCCAAAACCTATACCCATCAAGGCAGTTATGTTGCAGGAAATCAAATCAGCCAATATCAGTAAAAGGTACGCTGTAGACGAGATTGCAGCCTCATGTGGACACGAAGTTTTGCGACTCCCTCCATATCACTGTATTTTAAACCCCATAGAAATGATCTGGTCTCAGCTGAAGGCGTATGTTAGGAAAAATAATGTTACGCCAACTTTGAGTGCTAATGTGTGTCAACTTCTGCATGAAGGAGCTGGAACAATCAGTCCTGAGAGGTGGTCTGCTTGAGTTCGAAGCACCATTAAGACAGAAGAGAAGTACATGACCGGGCGAGTTGGCCGTGCGCGTAGAGGCGCGCGGCTGTGAGCTTGCATCCGGGAGATAGTAGGTTCGAATCCCACTATCGGCAGCCCTGAAGATGGTTTTCCGTGGTTTCCCATTTTCACACCAGGCAAATGCTGGGGCTGTACCTTAATTAAGGCCACGGCCGCTTCCTTCCAACTCCTAGGCCTTTCCTATCCCATCGTCGCCATAAGACCTATCTGTGTCGGTGCGACGTAAAGCCCCTAGCAAAAAAAAAAAAAAAAAGTACATGAAACATGACACGGATAGCAACCAAGATAGATTTCTAATTCACCTAGCAGACAATGACGAGGACGACGAATAGAGGTAAGGTAAATACTGCATTTGTTTTTAAAATAGCTAAGTTTGCTGACTGTTTTATGTCCGGAACTACATACTTCGATATTATTATTGTTGTTATTATTATTATTATTATTATTATTATTATTATTATTATTATTATTATTATTATTATTATTATTATTATTATTATCCCAGTCCCCAGTTCATGATTTTACTTTTCCGTTGTCGGGCGAGTTGGCTGTGCGGTTAGAGGTGCGCAGCTGTAAGCTTGCATCCGGGAGATAATGGGTTCAAGCCCCACTGTCGGCAGCTCTAAAGATGGTTCTCTGTGGTTTTCCATTTTCACACCAGGCAAATGCTGAGGAAGTACCTTAATTAAGGTCACGGGCACTTCCTTCCCACTCCTAGGCCTTTCCTAGCCCATCATCGCCATATCACCTATCTGTGTCGGTGTGACGTAAAGCAAATTGTAAAAAATTGTTGTACTTTTCCTTTCTTTACTGAAAGCGAGACACTGATTATTAGCAGCATAAAATTAATATTTTAATAGGCCTACTTTGTTATAAATTTAAGTTTAGTCTTTGTTGAGTTTATTTGCCAATTCCTTCTTCCCGTTTTTTTTGTTCTTTCTTTCTTTCTTCTAACATCTGTGACCACCGCACGAGTTTAGCACAAAACAAATTATTCTGCAATATTGGTTTGTGCTGTGGTTCATGATCAGGTTTTTATATTTATATTTTGACTCTAGAATAAATTAAATGTGTAACATGTTTAAATTTTCGATGCAAAATATGACAACCTTGCTTTTGACAGTGCTCACTTGCCTTTTAAACAACACGCGCCCGTTGTGTCGAGAGCAAAGAAACCGACTGACAATCCTCATTATCACTAGGGCGGGCAGACTGACAACCCTTAGTATTACCAGGGTGGGCCAAGTTTTGAGATCAGAAGATACTGCATGGGTATGCGTTCAGCATCAGGACTGTATCAGTGTCACTCCTCTGTAATTTTCACATCGCTTCCTGTCTCCTTTCTTGAAAATTGGTATAATGACCCCTTTCGTCCACTCTTTTGGAACAGTCTTTTCTCTCTATATCACTCTGAAGAGTCTATACAACCACTGTAGACCAGCGACTCATACTGCTATTATCATTTCTGTGGTGACCTCATCAATTCCAGCTGCCTTGCCTTGTATCATTCTTTTAGTGGCCCACTCAATCTCTGCCATGGACACCTCTTCCATCTGCACTAATTCTGGTTCTTCGATTTCTCCTTGTACCAAGGTATTTTGCACGTTGTAAAGCTGTTCAAAGTATTTTCCCCACTTTGCAATATATCCTGCTTCTGTGTCATCACTTCCTCCTGTTCATTTTTAATGAAGTTAGCACTTTCACCTGGGTTTTTCTTCTTTTTAACCCACTGGAATAAGATCTTTTTGTTTCCGGTTGTATCGTCTTGCAGAGAATCAGTGAATTTTTGCCAGCATTTCTTTTTCCCTTCTTGAACCACCTTCGAGCACTCCTTCTTGCAGTGCCTGTATTCTGTTTTGCATTCTGTTGTCCTGTTTCTCAGCCATCTTTTCGAAGCTTGTTTCTTCTTTTTAACTATATCTTTTACCCTGTCATTCCAGCAGGGCTTTTCTTGATCTTTCTTCCTTCCCGATACTCTTCTACAGGTCTTTTCTGCGGACTTGACCATCACTGTTTTAAAGTATGCCCATTCTTCTTTGACCCTT
Organism: Anabrus simplex; assembly: GCF_040414725.1. Lineage (NCBI taxonomy): Eukaryota > Metazoa > Arthropoda > Insecta > Orthoptera > Tettigoniidae > Anabrus > Anabrus simplex. Next base: position 419,160,670 of record NC_090268.1, on the reverse strand, counting down.
CCGATGTCTTCCTCAGGTATACATGTTTTAATGTGTGTCTGAAACTCTTCACTTATTTCCTTCTGCAATTTCCACACCCTTAGCTTTCTCTGCCTAATCTCAGTCATCTTTTGTATCTTTCCCATCTTTAACTTGGCTATCACAACTCTGTGATCTCCTTCGAAAGATTCACTTGGGAGGGCTGTTACGTCTACCAACATTTTCCTGTTACATTTCTTGACCAAAATGTAATCTATCAGAGTTTTGATTTTGTTATCCCAACTATATCTTGTTATCTTCTGACTGGTTTTCTTTCAAAACCATGTGTTACCAATGATCAGCTCATTTCTTCTACAAAAGTCTACCAAAATATCTCCAGCATTGTTTCTCTTCCCATATCCAAATGGACCTATTATAATCTCTTCATCTCCTTTTCTTTCCTGACCTACGTGGGCATTCATGTCTCCTATGATCACAACTTGTTTGTCCTGTATATGGTCTTCCAGATATTCAAGGTATTCCTCTAGATCCGTATATGTATTTCCTTTTTGTGGAGCATACCCTTGAGTTTCAAGTCTCAATCTGACCTTAATCAACCTGTCATTTATGTTTTCCACTAATTCTGGATATTCCTTTAGGTCTTTTCTAATTATGAGAACTACACCATTTTTGGTTCTCTTCCTCCACTATAGTATAAGGCGTATCCTTTCTGGAGTTTCCTCTTACCTTTTCCTTTCCATTTGGTCTCACTGATTCCCAGCAATGCTATACCTTTGTCAACCATAAAATCTACAATTTCTTCCATTTTCCCTGTTAGTGTCACTACATTGATGGTAGCTATCTTGATGTATTTGGTTGCTGGTTGCCCATTTCTCACATTTCTCCCAGCATCACAAGAATTGCACGTCACTTGTCAGGAACGCCCTAGCATTTGTCAGGAACGCCCTAGCATTTTCTGAGGCTTCAATAAACTTGTCACAATGGGTTCACCACTTCCAAAGGCATTTTAGAGCTACTGCCAGCCAAAACTTGTAGGCCGCTCCTAACATGGAGAACAAACATCTTTTGTAGCCGCTCCTCTGGAGTACAGACACTACAGCTGATGAGGGGTTTCAGTGGCATTTCCTCAACTGAGGGCCCATTACCCTTCTATAAGAACTCCTCCGCCCGTAGCCATTGGTCCTTATAGTGGGTCAGGCTATTTACCGCCGCCCAACACTGGGCGTGGGGACACTGACTGTATGGTTTACTCCATTACCATAGCAGATTAACTGGCCAGACCTGCGGATAAAAACGAATATGTAAGGAAAACAAATCAACTTTTTAAAGATAGCTCATTCTCTACAGTAAAGAAGGACCCTACCCCGACAATCCAATATCAACTTAAGCAGACTCTCAAGTATACTTCATATATATTGACGTGTTGTTGTTGAGTCATCAGTCCATAGACTGGTTTGATGCAGCTCTCCATGCCACCCTATCCTGTGCTATTCTTTTCATTTCTAAACTATTGCATCCTACATCTGCTCTAATCTGCTTGTCATATTCATACCTTGGTCTACCCCTACCGTTCTTACCACCTACACTTCCTTCAAGAACCAACTGAACAAGTTCTGGGTGTCTTAAGATGTGTCCTATCATTCTATCTCTTCTTCTTGTCAAATTTAGCCAAATCGATCTCCTCTCACCAATTTGATTCAGTATCTCTTCATTCGTGATTCGATCTATCCATCTCACCTTCAGCATTCTCCTGTAACACCACATTTCAAAAGCTTCTATTCTCTTTCTTTCTGAGCTAGTTATCGTCCATGTTTCACTTCCATACAATGCCACGCTCCACACAAAAGTCTTCAAAAACATCTTTCTAATTCCGATATCAATGTTTGAAGTGAGCAAATTTCTTTTCTTAAGAAAGCTCTTCCTTGCTTGTGCTAGTCTGCATTTTCTGTCCTCCTTACTTCTGCTATCGTTAGTTATTTTACTACCCAAGTAACAATATTCATCTACTTCCTTTATACTTCCTTTCCTAATCTAATATTTCCTACATCACCTGCCTTCGTTCGACTGCACTCCATTACTTTTGTTTTGGACTTATTTATTTTCATCTTGTACTCCTTACCCAAGACTTCATCCATACCATTCAGCAACTTCTCGAGATCTTCTGCAGTCTCAGATAAAATAACAATATCATCGGCAAATCTCAAGGTTTTGATTTCCTCTCCTTGGACTGTGATTCCCTTTCCAAATTTCTCTTTGATTTCCTTTACTGCCTGTTCTATGTAAACATTGGAAAGGAGAGGGGACAAACTGCAGCCTTGCCTCACTCCTTTCTGGATTGCTGCTTCTTTTTCAAAGCCCTCGATTCTTATCACTGCAGACTGATTTTTATACAGATTGTAGATAATTCTTCGTTCTCGGTATCTGATCCCTATCATCTTCAGAATCATAAATAGCTTGGTCCAATCAACATTATCGAATGCCTTTTCTAGATCTATGAATGCCATGTACGTGGGCTTGTCCTTCTTGATTCGATCCTCTAAGATCAGACGTAAAGTCAGGATTGCTTCACGTGTTCCTACATTTTTCTGAAGCCAAATTGATCTTCTCCCAACTCAGCTTCAACTTGTTTTTCCATTCTTCTGTAAATATCAAGAAAAAATTAAATTAATTAATATAAACCCAGGTTTACCCACTGCCAAAAGGCCACCCCAAGACACACAAAACAGGCATCGCCATTCGCCCGATCATTAACTATAGACCAAGTCTGTTATATAAAGCATCACAATTCATTCAACGACTTTTAAGAAGGAAGTATAATTTCTTGTCGAACAAATCCATCAAACACAAAAAGAATTGATCAATAAATTTAAAAAGTTTAACTTTCAATCCAATCATTCTCTCCACTGATTCAGTATTGTAAACATGTATCCTAGGATACAAATCTCCAAGGTATACCCCATCATTCAAAACAATTAAGCAAATACAGTGGCCTAAGTATATTAGAAATACAGGATTTCATGTCTATGCTTAAATTAGTTATAAGCAACAATTATTTCATTTTCGATAATGTTATTTATCAACAAGAAGGATTGGCTATGGGATCGCCGGCCTCGGGTATCTTAGCTGAGATTTACTTGGATTTTTGGAACACACCAAAATTGATAATAATAATAACTTTGACAACATCCTTTTCTGGGCAAGATATGTAGATGACATCATAGTAATTATGGATGAGAGCATCACAGACGCTGCTACCACCCTCATTAATCTAAATAACGTTGACCCGCATATAAAATTCACACTTGAATCTGAAATTGAACAGAAAATACATTTTTTAGACTTAACTTTATCAGGCACCCAAGCTCCTTAAAATATAAGATTTTCAGAAAATCCACCCAGACAGTCACTACGATCTGTCAGGATTCTTCACATCCCCAAATTCACAAACGAGCAATGTACAACAGCACGGTGTACCGAGCCTTCAATGTTCCAATGTCTAAAAGAGACCTCATAAATGAGTTGAATACCATTCGTAATATAGCTGAATCTAATGGATACAACAGTTTCTTCATTTAAAAAATAATCAATAAATATAAATATCACCCCTCTACCACTTTGAGGAAAAGATAAACAAAACAACTCCTCCCTTTCTATCTTTACGTTCAACGAATAAATTTACAGTCACCAACATCTTTAAAAAGCATGATGTAAAAAGTAGTTTTCAAAACCAACAATAGGAATGCACAAGTCTTACATAATGCCACATCCATAAACAAGTTCAATATTTTTCAAAATCAGGAGAATACAGGATTATTTGCAACAGTTGTAATTCTTCTTACGTCGGACAGACTGGGAGTAATTTTAATATAAGGTACTCGGAACACGTCAATGCCCTGAAATACAATAAATTTGCAGCTGTAGGACAGCATATGCATGACTATAATCACAAATTCACAGACATAAAACAAGATATGGAAATTCTCAAAATCATCAACAAAGGACCCCTCCTGAACATTACTGAAAGCTGCTTCATACATATAGATCAATATTTTAACCCTAAATCATAATTTTAATGACATTTCAGAAAAGCCAAATATCCTATTTGACCTTCTAATTCCCATTTTTCAAAACGTCAAATCAACAAGTCATAATTCAGTTTTTCATAATATTCACAGCATCTTTCCTCAGCAGCCATCTCTTTTCCCACACCCTTCGGCCTGCCTTAATTCCGCCCCTTTCCCTCCAACCCCCCTCTTCTTTCCCAACCTCTACCCTTGCTCCACCCCCTCACCCCTTGCCCCGCCCCTTTCTTTTCCTTTGAATCTCACAACCGTTAGTATGAGGCACACAACAATAGGCCACGCACCACATGCCGCAATGAGAGGTAAGTCTCATATAATCTATGCCATTTGACTAACACGCTCTCTTCTTCAATTCATTAATTTTATCTAATTATATCTATCATTTATTCACATTAACTTCATGGACACCGCAATGAATTGCGAATTTATACCAGCCACAAATTAAGAATGTGTCAGTTTTAACCATATCCATCCTGACAATAACCAACAGCGTTTCAGCATGATTTTAACAAGCACTATGGGAACATTTCATTTTATTTATGGTGGTTGATGTGGAAACACCATCTAGTAGTTCTGCATCAGGTGGTGGTTATTTACAGTGGCATCCAGTGGCTTGCTACTGCTAACACCACTCAAGTAGATTTGGTGATTGGTGATCTGACTACAGAATCAACATTTACCAGTTCCCGTTTTGCAATTGAAATTGTAATGCTTAGCAGTGATGGAACTAACAATTCTATGAATATTAATGCAAGAAAGAGTCTGGATGATGAGCATACTCCAGATGCTAAGAATTTAGAGCCTAATTTATTTTTCAAATTTTACACATAGTTCATCCCAGATTTTAATGTCAGTTGTGTGTTTGTACATTTTTTTAAATGTCAATTGTGTGTTTTACACTTGTTTACTTATTAGATATATTACATTAAGGCTGAAGATGGCCAGCCAAGGCCAAAACTAGTCCCTAGTTTAGTAATGCAATTCAAAAATATTGCATATTATAGTATTGAAAAGGTGGATCATTACAACATTTATGTAATTATTATTATTGTGATCACAATTCAGTACAGGTCAAAACCATGAAGTTTATATCCTATGAAAGTGAAATGAACAGATAGAGTGAGAAATGAGGAGGTGCTGAGCAGGGCAGGAGAGGAGAGGAAGATGGTACAGAAGAGGAAAACATCTTGGATTGGTCACATATTACGTAGAAATTGTCTACTACAGAGAATCATGGAGGGAAAAGTTGAAGGAAAAACAGGGAAGGGAAGAAGAAAGTTTGGAATGCTGACAGATGTGAAGAGAGGAAGAAGTTACAAGCAAATGAAGGAAGATACTCAGGACAGAGAGGAATGGAGGACATCCAGTTGATACCTGTCTAAGGACAGATTTACTGAATAATAATAATAATAATAATAATAATAATAAGAAGAAGAAGAAGAAGAAGAAGAAGTTCTAAAGGCTAGTTATGAATGGTACAAAATCATTTTAGGTGAACATTTATTAAAATGTATTTAAAAATATTTATCAGCCTAATAAAGCACACACAGCATAAGGAATACATTTTCTGCCATTTTGTTTAGTCAGTCAAATGGCTAAGATTCATCATCACTTACTTCTTTATCACTATCATCATACAGAGCATTGTTTTATGTGCCATTACACCCATTCAACTTCAAACACTTTTTAAACACAGATCGATGATTTGTGGTGAGTAGTATGAAAATATTACACCAAAACTCTCAAGTAAGGCAGTGGAAGCCAGGAAGAGGAAAGCGACACAGTGGAAGAGACATATATCAAAAGTGCTGAAACGAGAGGATAACTGAGGGTAGTACAAAGAGGAATAATAATAGGAAATAGAAATGAGTACGTATAGATTGGAAAATAGAAGGACATTAGAGGATAAACAAGAATGCCAACATCAGTTGAACAAATAGATGTTTTCAGACACAAAACAAGTTACCAACACTAAAGCACCAGACAAAGTAGAACATCACATCACATATCTTGGTAGATTACAGAAGAATTTTCACAAATACTCATTACAGATAATACACACCAGTATAACTTGTATTTGATCCAAGTAGATTTCTCAAATACATACATGAAACAGGACAGATGTTTCCCAACCAACTTGCACATAAGAAAAATTTAGGAAATACAGGTAAAGCCATAAACAGGACAATGTAAGATCAAAGTAAAAGATTAACAAGAATGCCAACATCGGTGGAACAAATAGATGTATTCAGACACAAAACAAGTTACCAACAGTGAAGCACCAGACAAAGTGGAAAATCACATCAAATATCTTGGTAGATTACAGAAATTTTTCACAAATACTCGTTATAGATAATACACAGCAGTATAAATAACTTACATTTGATATGAGTAGATTTATTAAATACGTACATGAAACAGGACAGATGTTTCCCAACCAACTTTCATATAATGTAAGAAGGAATATTTAGGAAATATAGGTAAAGCCATGAACAGGACAATGTAAGATCAAGGTAAAACATTAAGATACTCCAAATTTGCATGAAGGATAAGGTATCCACAAATTAAGATGAGATTTATACAAAGTCAGGGCATACCATAGGAATAGAGGTTACTTGAAAATAGTGCACAACAAATTACTTTTAACAAAATTCTATAAAAAAAAAACAATGTTGCACAGATATATTTCACCCATATAGTTCAAAACAAGGCATCTTCACAGTAATGAGATATAAACAGCGTTGAAGTACGAAAGGTTTCAAAAATATTGAGAGAAGAATGTTCATTTGCCCATTAATTCAAGCAGTATTCCATGTTAAAGGAATTAGAAATCTACACGCTCTCCTATCGATAATAATCAAGTACAATCACTTGAGAACATTTAGTCACATGAATGTGAAGTGCACAAATATTAAGTTTACAATACCTCATGGTGCAATCATAAAATCCTATACTGGTATGAGAAATAAGTAGAAATTTACACCAGCTTAAAACAAAGATGACCGGGTGAGTTGGCTGTGCGGTCAGGGGCAGGCGGCTGTGAGCTTGCATCCGGAAGATAGTGGGTTCGAATCCCACTGTCAGCAGCCCTGAAGATGGTTTTCCGTGGTTTCCCATTTTCACACCAGGCAAATGCTGGGGCTGTACCTTAATTAAGACCATGGCTGCTTCCTTCCAACTCCTAGACATTTTCCTGTCACATCGTCGCCATAAGACCTATCTGTGTCTGTGTGACGTAAAGCCAGTGAGAAAAAAAAAAAAGTTCCTCTCTCTGACAGTCGAAGTACATCTCAAATTAGGAGGCTGATAGAGCCAGTTTATATTAGCAAGTTACAGAGAAGAGAGGCAAAGGGGAGGTTATGAAACATTTGCACTTGCACACGCCAAGAACTTACTCGAAGTTAGGAGTAGAGTCTAGCGCCAATGACGTCATCCGGCACTGGTACAGATGATCAGCTGGCAGTATTTTCATACTCGTAGTGGAGTGCGGAGGCAAAAGGCTAGGAAGAAGTGAGCAGAACGTGATGAATGAAGCGGAGGTGAGTCAAATCTGTTACAGATTTTTCATGTAATGTTTGGAGACCTGTGCATATCTTTGTTGGAGACAATGCTAGAATTTCAAAAGCTATAGTTAATAGAAATTTGTGCAGAGTTTCTGCAGCAATAGCATCCATGAAAAGATGACTTAGTATTTCGTTCAGTAGAAGACCACGAACTGATTATCTCTGACTTCTGTGAAATAGCCTATGCTGTTTTTGCACCCATATGAGGACTATTTTTATTTCATGCCAACTTTGCTCAGGGATAGGGTACATGTTACTCACCTCAGAAGGGGTGATAGGTCATCTGGATAACCGAATGCATCAATCAATCAATCAATCAATCAATCAATCAATCAATCAATCAATCAATCAATCAATCAATCAGTACTGATCTGCATTTAGGGCAGTTGCCAAGGTGGCAGATTCCCCATCTGTTGTTTTCCTAGCCTTTTCTTAAATGATCGCAAAGAAATTGGAAATTTATTGAACATCTCCCTTGGTAAGTTATTCCAATCCCTAACTCCCCTTCCTATAAACAAATATATGCCCCAATTTGTCCTCTTGAATTCCAGCTTTATCTTCATAATGTGATCTTTCCTACTTTTAAAGGCATGCCCCAATTTGTCCTCTTGAATTCCAGCTTTATCTTCATAATGTGATCTTTCCTACTTTTAAAGGCATCACTCAAACATATTCGTCTACTGATGTCATTCCACGCCATCTCTCCACTGACAGCTCGGAACATACTACTTACATGTTATAATTCTCATGCTAGGTCCTATTGAAATGTACGTAAATACAAAGTATGCTACAAGTGTTATTTTAATATCCACCTATTCAATACAAAGAGATCTAGTAAATTAAGAATTAAATTTTGTCATAAAAGGTTACAAGGGACATGTTTCAGCACCCAAAATACACTTAGAAAAACTCTCAAAAATACTTCTGTACATCCTAACTCCCATAAATTGGCCACTTTTCACATTTTAATTTACAGGGCTTTAAAAATCCCTCTAACACCCATGAACCTTAAAACAGAACTAAATTATGTAAAGGATTTAGCAAACATCAATGGATATAAACCCAGTGGCAGCTGGTGCAGAAAATCAGTTGTGTGCTGTAACCCATCCCCACTCCAAAAATTAAAAATATTTAGAAACATACTGGTGTGTGGTTTTCTTTTTTTGCCATTTTGCTTTACGTCGCACCGACACAAATAGGTCTTATGGCTACGATGGGACAGGAAGGGTCTAGGAATGGGAAAGAAGCGGCCGTGGCCTTAATTAAGGTACAGCCCCAGCATTTGCCTGGTGTGAAAGTGGGAAACCACGTAAAACCACCTTCAGGGCTGCCGACAGTGGGATACGAACCCACTATCTCCCGGATGCGAGCTCACAGCTGCACGCCTCTAACCACACGGCCAACTCGCCCGGTGGTATGTGGTTTTCAAGGAGCTCTCCACTGAGTTTTCCACACTGAACAAACACGCAAACAACCCCAACACATTTACACATTCCTCATAAAAAACTATAAACCTATATAATTAAACACACAATAACACCTGCAATGGCAAAATATTCACCAACTCAAACACTTGGTGTGAGCGCGCAAAAACGTAACTTCTTAATGTTACCAACATCATTGAAAGAAAACCAGCAACATCATAATGCAAAATTACATGTTATGTTTTTATATTGACATTTATAAACTAGAGATTTTTAATTAAAGAAAATCACAATATCATGTCCTTAATTTGACAACATAAAAAGTACAGTTTTTATAGTTCATCGATTTACAAATATGGCTATGGAATAGGCAAGTTGGTAGTATTCTATCCTCTTTGGTATTAAAAGACCTGGCGGGAACAGCTCTACAGTATTTTGTTTTCCCGTTTGCTTTGAGCGATCCCCTCTTAAATACTACAGCTGAGTCAAGAGGGTGTCAGCTGCCTCGTTCTCATATCGGTCGTAATGCAAGTGTGACTAGTGCTAGTGCTGCCTCTCTGTGGTCGAACGAAGAATCGCTGTGAAGTGATGTCTTGGCTGTTGTTTCCACAGCCTGTCGGAACACATTCTCTTTGTATCGGAAAAGTTGGGCACGCATGCGCAAAAGGCAGAGTTCCTGGTTTCTGGCTAAAAGCTTAGCTCTCGCTGAGCTGTGACCCCACAGCACCTGGCGTGGAGCGCACCAGTAGTTACCTGGTTGTGAGGGGAGTTGAATAATTTCTTATTCTTTGGCTGATGTCTTTTCCAATGCACTGTATTTGATTGTAGATAATATTTTTAAACTAATTTATTTTTCCAACAGGCAATGTGCTGCAGCACTTCAGCACATAAAGTACGGCCGCCCCTGTATCAACTTGAAATGATTAATCGTATAATAAATAAGGTCAAATTCAAATTAACAACAAACCTCATCCCTGACAAACCCAAAAAATCCAAATTTGTTACCTTCACCTACAACAATCCAAACTTTCACCAGGTCTTGAACCCCATAAAAAACAAAAATACCAGTATAGCGTTTAAGACAACAAACACTAAAAAAAATATTTTTAAATCACAACACAGTCAATTCAAACAAAAACATTTACTCAGGCTCAGGCATATACAGGCTCACCTGCACACAATGTAACGTCTCTTATATTTGTCAAACAGGCCGGAGTTTTCAAACCAGGTACTTAGAACACTATAATGCTAATAAACACAACAAATTTTCAGCTATGAGCTCCCATATGAAAGAAACAGGACATCACTCCACAACAATAGAACAAGACCTCCCAATTATTAAAAGAGTAGACAAAGGAAAGTTGATGAATGAACTTGACTTGACTGATTTCCTGTATCTCCTAAGTGGAGCATAGGGCATCAATGAACTTCCGCCACCGGACTCTGTTCTGCACCATCGTCCCTGATCTCTGTCCAGGTCTTCTTCCCTCCTTTCTCCATCCCTTCTGCTATTACACTCCTCCTCCATGTGTTCCTTGGTCTGCCTCTTTTCCTGCTACCTTGTGGGTTCCATTCCAGGGCTTGTCTTGCTATGTTGTCTTTATCTTGCCATAATGTATGCTCGATCCACTTCCATTTCCTATGACGCATCTCAATATCAATGGGTGTTTGATGGGTTTTTTTCCACAGTTCTACATTGGAGATTACTTGTGGCCACCATATCCTCAGGATATTCCTCAAACTTCTGTTCACAACTGTTTGAAGTCTGCTAATCAGTTGTATGTTAGTCTTCCATGTTTCACACCCATAGAGCAATACTGACTTGACATTTGTATTGAAGATGCGTAGTTTGGTATAGGTGTTAAGTTCCCTTGATTTCCAGATTGGTCTCAGCATTGCAAATGCTCCTTTAGCCTTATTTATTCTATTTCCTATATCCTCTACAGTTCTTCCCTCAGGGGTGACTATACTTCCCAGGTAGCAAAACTGATTGACTTGCTTGATCTCCTGGTTTCCTAAAAATAATAGTGCCTTGTTTCGGTTATTATAGCGCATCTCCTTGGTTTTCTTTCCATTTATCTTCAATCCCACCTCTGATGCTTCGGTTTTTAAATCATTCAGCTTTGCTTCCATATCCTTAAAACTGTTGGCTAGCAAACACAAGTCATCCTTAAAGTCCTAGTCCTCCAACCTGCCTGTCAGTCCCCATTGAATTCCTCTTCGGTGATTCATTGCCTTCTTCATCATAAGATCCAGAACCATCAGAAATAGTATAGGTGACAGCAAACATCCTTGCTTAACTCCTGTGTTTACTGGGATGAGTTCAGACAACATCCCCTGATGTAAAACTTGGCATACTAGATACTAGAGGCATAGATCATTGAAACTTGAGATGGGGAAAGATGTGCTTTGCGATAAATGCAACCACCATTACACATGAGTGGAACGTGTAATCTAAAAAGTTTGCTCCAATTCTTTCGACACGGGTGATGGGTAACGCTCTCAAGACCGATTCTCGTGTGCTGTGAGCTGTGCGACGTCCCAGTAACTACGAGTGTAAGCTTCATAGTATATCGGCAGCAGTTCTCATATGGAAATGTGTGTAATGATAAATTTTGTCAAAAGGCTAGGAAAGCACTGCATGTTGAACTATGACCCCCTTAATACGGTACCATTAACGAAAGTGAAAACACAATCAGTATCTTAAACTGTTCACGAGTTACTTCCGGTGGACTTAGCTGAATAACCCGTATAATTTGTTAATGACTGTAGCTAGGATGTACATCTACATGGATTCTTCGCAATCGACAGGGTAGCTTCTTGTGGTGAAGACTGAACTGGAGGTATTCTGTGACGATTCCTCTTCAATGATATTATGCGTTTCTAAGTGCTGGATCATCCCAGAAGTATTTCTGCCAACGTATTTTACTTCTTTTGAACAAGCAACACAGCGGGATGTGCTATGTGACATCCACGACTTACATTGAGTTTCGTACATCGTCTTCAAGTTGTCGCGTACAACTAGACACAATTACACATTGCACCATCATATATGGAAGTACCTAATTATGACGTGAATACTCTATAACATTGTAAGGAATTATTTCCTTCGTCACCAACATATCAGTAAGCACAAGCAGTGGTCATGTGATATTGAAGATGGGGTCTGATAACGATGTACACCTACCCGTTGAAAGAATTGGAGCAAACTTAAGCATTTTAGATTACACATTCCACTCATGCTTAATGGTCATGGGCGCCCGCAGGATCTTTTCCAGGGCGGGGCACATTAACAATTTTCTTGAATATAAAAACCAACATAACGTCAGCAACATTAAATTGTTTACAGAAACTTCCAGTTATAACATATGCTAGATGACTGTCAGTAATATCAGTTTATGAAATAATCTGGTATGATATTAAACAATTGAACATCAACATCTTTAGAATTCCAGGGGGGGGGCAAGTGCCCCCCCTTGCGGGCGCCCATGTTAATGGTGGTTGCATATGCAGCAAGGTGCATTTTGCCTCGTCTCGAGTTCGAATAGTCCACACCTCTAGTATCCAGGTAGGTGCACCTACAGTAGTCGTCAGTTTCTGTACTTAGCCTCTTCATTCTTGTACCTACCAATGCATACAATGCCAGAATGCCTATCCTTTGTAATTATGTTATCCCGCATCAAAATAGACCTCGGTATAAATGAACGCCTTAGTCGCTTGTTGACACACATTTAAGGAATAGAGAATAATAATATAATAATGTTATTTGCTTTACATCCCACTAACTACTTTTATGGTTTTCGGAGACGCCAAAGTGCCAGAATTTAGTCCCGCAGGAGTTCTTTTACGTGCCAGTAAATCTACAGACACGAGGCTGATGTATTTGAGCACCTTCAAATACCACTGGACTGAGCTAGGATCGAACCTGCCAAGTTGGGGTCAGAAAGCCAGCGCCTCAACCATCTGAGCCACTCAGCCCAGCACGGAATAGAGAAGGTGCGTGGTTTTGCTATTTGCATGCTCACCACACAATGTGGGGACAACGCTCTCGAGATCTCTCAAAATTTTTCTCGAGAAATAGTACCTGCACTAGTCTCGAGAAATTTTGAGAAATCTCGAGACCTTGCCTCAGACTGCCAATCGCTAGCCGGTGCAGGGATGTGGAGGGTCTCTTCTACCTGCCAATATGTCAACCGCCTCTCTTGCTGCAACATTTTCGTCACAGCTTCAATGTTTTCCTCAGTCACTGATTCAGACGGTCGCCCAGAACGACAATCGTATTCAACCCCAAAATTTCCCCTCTGGACTCTTTGTACCAGCGGAAAATTGTTGTCTGATGTGGACAGTCTTTCCCCAGCACAGGAGTCTTTTCCTCCAGGCACTGGTCAACAGTTAATCCACGCGCAAAATTGTAGCTGATAACTGTGCGATATTCAACTTTAGACCACACCGACATCTTAACTTGCTTTCAATCCCACTGCTTGGTAACAAATGGTGTGAAGGTCGCGTCTTGCTGTCTTCTAGACCGATTTTCACCCCTCTTTTCATCCCTCACAATAACGGGTGTCCAGCCAACCATTTTTGCGTATTGCAAAACTTTCCTAGTGCCCTTTGTATATGCTCTCTTCTTTACATCCTTACTACAACCCCTAAATACCCTCATAACCATGTGCAGAGATCTGTACCCTTTATTAACCATCATATTTATGTGATCACCCCAATGAAGATCTTTCCTTATATTAACACGTAGGTACTTTCAATGATCCCTGAAAGGAACTTTCACCCCCATCAACGCAGTAATTAAAACTAAGAGGACTTTTCCTGTTTGCAAAACTCACAACCTGACTTTTAACCCCATTTATCATTAACTTAATAAGACGAATCTAAAACAATATGGACAAATATTAGTGTATGCCTGAAAAGAAACACATGAAGTGCGAGTAACTACTTAGAAATCTCACTATATCAAAAAAATGAAAACTCAGGCCATACTCCTCCAGTACCATTGGCTACTGTCCATCTCAATTTATCGAGGTCATTTTGCAGTTGCTCCCAATCTTGTAACTTATTACTGTATAGATTAACATCATCTGCAAACAGCCTTATCTCCACATATCATTGATATATATAAGAAAACATAAAACTTCAATAATACTGCCTTGTGGAATTTCTCTCTTAATTATTACAGGGTGAGGTAAAGCTTCGCCTACTCTAATTCTCTGAGTTCTATTTTCTACTCATTTTTGTCAGTAGTCTCCCATGATCTACCCTTCATCTTCACTCAGGCGGGATGGCAATGTAGAGAAAAGGTGTGGCTACTAACTACGAATCGAATGAAAAGTTCCCTCAGATACATATGGAAATATTTGTTGCCCGAAATAATAATCAGTTATTACATATTGTCCATTACAGGAGACATGGATTGTTACACAACAGTGGAGCATTCTAACAATAGATCAGATCTGTCGTACATTGTTACCTCAACAATAAACTGGTTCATAAATGATAACATCACGTCAAAGATATCAGGTAAAATAAATATTGCCCACCAAATAACATAACCATAGCATAACCAAATGGAAATTATGAATAAAATAAATTGATGCAGCCAGAAAACAATACAAATATGTTGAACGTATCAATGGTATGAAAAGAATTTCATTGACATAATCAAGTTTTCATTTTTTAATCAAGTTCATTATTGTTTGTATAAAAAAAATCATTATTATGCGAACGAAGTTAATACGTGAGGGAATCCTCACCTTTACACAGTATGCTACTCCTCTCCTAATAAATCTGTTATAATTACTTAACCTTCATAAAACACAAAATATTATTTGTAACTTGAGCAAAAAATTCTACCCACACTAAAATGACAATGCTGCACACCCTGTGATCAACAAATAAGTTACATGATTCAAGTAATATAATCCAAAATTTGCTCTGCTCTGCTGCATCACCACGGAAATACCTACTACAATAAGACGAATCTCAAACAATATGGACACATATTAGTGTATGCCTGAAAAGAAACACATGAACTGCGAATAACTACTTAGAAATCTCACTATATCAAAAAAATGAAAACTCGGGCCATACTCCTCCAATACATATACTAAAAGTCATTAAGTTAACCCTGCAGAGGTCACATATCAGAACGTTACATTAGAGATCGTATGTCGTTTGATAGACTCCATTCATTTGAACTGTTTTTCTTGTGTATTATTTATTCTGGAGATTTTAAATCGTAGTTTTGTGCATTGTAAAATGTTATTTAATAAGAAGAGGTTAAAAAAATTGGTATACATATGTACAACAGCTATAATTAATCCAATTCATAAGAAAGGTGAAAGAAATATTCCAGACAACTATACAGGTATTTCCATCCTTGACTGCACATTTAAGATATTCTCTAAGATACTATATAGTCAGATTAAAGAACAACTTGATCAAGAGATAGGCAAATACCAGGGAGGATTCATACCTTAGAGAGGCTGCTCTGAACAAACAATAACTTTGAAGCTAGTCATGGCATGATTGTCATGATTGTCACCTCTTCTTTTTAACTGTGCACTAGAGTACGTTTTGAGGGAATGGTACAAGAATAATTCCAAAAATATAAAAATTGTAACCCAGAAGGATAACATACATTTGAACTGTCTAGGATTTGCTGATGATCTAGCTCTTTTGGCCAATGATATTCAGGAAACAAAACAACAAATAAAATATTTACAGGAAATAGCTCAAAATATTGGTTTAAAAATTTCTTTTGAAAAAACAGAAATTATGCTAACTTAACTTCTGCTTACAAACAATTTTTGTTTTTTGTTTGTTTGCTATTTGCTTTACGTCTCACCGACACAGATGGGTCTTATGGCGATGATGGGATAGGAAAGTCCTAGGAGTGGGAAGGAAGCAGCTTTGGCCTTAATTAAGGTACAGCCTGGTGTGAAAATGGGAAACAATGGAAAACCATCTTCAGGGCTGCCGACAGTGGTGTTCGGACCCACTATCTCCCGGATGCAAGCTCACAGCTGTGCGACCCTAACTGCATGGCTACTCGCCTGGTGCAAACAAAATTAAGCTGGTGGACAAAGAAATAAAAATTGTAGAAAAAATTAAATATTTAGGTGAAATAATCACATATAACCTGAACGAGAAATCAGCATGGCAAAATAGAATATATAAACTGGTTATAGCACAGCATGTTACCAAGAATACATATAATAAAAAGTGTCTCTCAATAGCAACCAAATTGAAACACTACAAAACAGTCACCCAGCCACAAATTCCATATGCATGTGAAACATTATTCAAAACAACAACAAAAACAGTTACAATAGATACAGTACTCAAGGTAGAAAGGAGAATAGTGAGAACCTGTCTAAATACAAATTATCAAAATTATCAAGTAAATGGAATCTGGAAACTAGCTTATATATATATTGAAGGAATCAACTACTTCCCGCAATTACGGGTTACCACAATGGACAAAGTAAAGCATATCGTCCCCTAAGAATGAATACCGCGTAACTACATTTTTGGTGAAAATGACCTTTTGGCACTGTTGGCATCCTTAATGAATCCCTCATCTGTTTCAGCAGTGGAAATAATTGTGGTAGTTATTATCCTGAAAAATCAGAATTAAAGCCACTGATATACACTGACTGAGCAAATGTCATGGGATTGCGGAGCACTGATGCGCAGGTGTGTTGTCTGCGCACCATATGCCCCCTGTGGCAGCGGAAGTTGTATAGGAGACCTTGTGAGCAGTGGCTGTGCATGTGCCAGGTGTAACATGGAACGTCGTCGTGAGCTGACACCGTTCGAACGGGGTATAGTGGTCGGTGCCCGACGGATGGGAAGTGCGATTTCGGAAGTGGGGCGGGAATTCGGCTCCACATGATCAAGCGTGTCCAGGGTGTATCATGAATGGTTGAATGCGGGTGTCACCGTCCACAACAGACGAATGACCGGCCGACCAGCCACCCTCGATGACCGTGTCCGCCAACATCTGAGACAGATTGTCAATAGTGACAGACGGGCAACCGTGCAACCAATCATGGCTCATTCCAACACAGGCCATGCTAGACACATCTCCCAGTGGACAATACGTAGGAACATGGTTTCTATGGGGTATGGGAGCCATCGCCGCACACGGGTGCCACTGTTAACCCAACGTCATCGGGCACAATGACGCGCATTTGTCGCCAGTCACCAGGGATGGACATTGGAACAATGGCGTAACGTGATATGATTGGACGAATCATGATTTCAACTGCACCCTGCCGATGGGAGGCACCGTGTATGGTGCAGACCACATGAAGCGATGGATCCCGCCTGCCTGGAAGGTGTGGTCCAGGGCGCTGGTGTCTCTGCTATGGTCTGGGATGCATTTTTCTGGTATGGAATGGGCTCCCTAGTTGTTCTGGAAGACACTTTGAATGGTACACGGTATGTTGAGCTGCTCGGAGACCATCTCCACCCATTTTTGGCCTTCCAGCACCCAGACGGTTCTGCGGTGTTTCAAGATGATAACGCGCCACCACATCGCTCCCATGTCGCCCGGGAATGGTCCCAGGAACATGCAGCGGAGGTCCAGCGACTGCCATGGCCACCCAGGAGCCCCGATATGAACCCTATCGAGCATATGTGGGATGTCCTGGAACGCAGGCTCCGTGCCATGGATCCTGCACCCACAAACAGACCAGCATTGGTGGCCGCTCTGAAAACGATTTGGTGTCAGCTGCGTCCAGAGGACTACCAGGGACTTGGGTGACTCACTTCCATGGCGTCTCACTGCAGTTCACAAGGGCCAGAGGAGGCCCCACATGCTATTAGTTGACTTTCCCATGACATTTGATAAGTCAGTGTACATGGCTTTAGAAGGAAAAGAGAAAAATTACTATTCTGCTCTCATTCATGAGACGTGTTTCGGTGACGAGGAAATACTACTTGAGAACTCCAATGATGTTGAGGATAATACGTTCTTGGAACAAGAAATAATAGCACAACTTGGATTCTCGTTTGCAAATGCTTCAGTTCCCAGAAGAAATGCAAAATCAAGTACTGGTAAATTTGTTTTCTGCATGTTAAGTATTACATAATGTAGTTTCAAAAGATTTAATTTATTAGTAGGCCTGTTCTTTATGTAAATTAGTTGCTTTATGTTGTATTATAACGAAGACGAAATATTTTTATTAACATTGCAGATCCCACTACTCTGCAGTTATTTACCCCTGAAGCTATAGATGCAAATTCCAAATCATTTGATCAACGTAAGTCAGTATTTGTTATTTCACAGACTCTAAATTAAGTTTACTAACGATCGTATGCCATAAAACATTGTCATTTCTTTACATTTCGCTTTATTTCTTATTTTGGTAGGTATTGATGATGGAAACTGTGAGAATGGTGCTCTAAAATTCCAGCCAAATGAGAAATCTTCACCTAGGTCTTCAAGCACCTCTACAGACAACAAAAGTATGCACGTTGCATTGCACTAATTTTAGTATATAATAATCTAATTGCATGTTATTACTTCAAATATTGCTTCAAAATTTTATAGACATACATTATTGTGCATTTTAGGTCCACCTATCCTACTTCCTGCCAACAAAGAATCTGAAGTAAATGATTCTGATTACACCCCTAAAACATCGGCTGAGCTATTCATTGCACCAGAAGGCGAAGAAGAAATTTGTGATTGAGATGAAGTATTCTTTGGAAATTTAAGTGAATCAAGAAAAAGGAAGAAGAAAAGCATGAAAGATGCATAGAAACAACACAAAAATAATGAACTAAGAATGGAAGGCAAACCGTACCTAGGTTACAGAAGGACGAAAGAAGGGAAAGTCATACAAGATGTCGAGAGAAACAAAAGGAAGTAGGGACCTACTTGCACTTCAAATATGTGTGAAAAGTCATAATTAAGGGAGTGTAACAACATTAAAGATGAAGAAAGAAAAGAGATATTTAAGGAATTTTGGGAGACCATGTCTTGAGATCAGCATAAACTGTACATTACTGGGCTCCTGGAAAACGACCATGTGCAGGGGAATCAAGACGTAGTGGTACATTGGTCTATTACATTCACATCAACCATGAGAAGAAACAAGTTAGTAAAAAAATATTTTTAAACACATTCGAAATTAAGGAGTGGACTGTTAGCTACTGGAAAGGTCAAGCTTCGGAGAGTGGAACCATTCCTC